>NC_092508.1:95968696-96271727 GCF_047511675.1 Marmota flaviventris
CTCATGGATGACTCTCGACACAACACATCAAAGTTTGTTCCATGTCAATAATGGGATATGAATTGAAGAAAAATTTCTAACACTAATCATCTGTGTCAGAAAAGAAAACAAGTCTCAAATCAAGGACATCAGCTTCCACCTTCAGAAATTAGAATACAAGAGAAAATTAAACTCAAAGTAATTAGAAGAAAGGAAATAAGGGGGGAGTATAAATAAACCAATGAAATAAAAACAATTCCTTGGAAAGATTAATAATACTCTTAAACTTTCAGCAAGAGAAAGAGAGAGAAAAAAAATAAAAATTACCAGAATCAGGACTAAGAGAAGTGGCATTTCTACAGATATTAAAAGAATAATAAGGGAATACTATTGTTTTAGTTAAATAGGGGTCCCCCAAAATTCATGTCTCCTGGAGTATATGAATATGACCAATTTGGAAAGAGTCTACAGATGTAATCAAGTAAATATTAAGTCATACTGGACTGGTGTCCCCTAAACCCAAGGACTGTGTCCTTGCAAAAGAGGAAAATTTGGACATAGACATACAAATAGGAAGAAATTCTTGTGATGATGTAGGAAGAAATTGGAGTGAAGCAACCAGAATTCAAGAAATGCCAAGCATTCCTATCAGAAGCTAGGGAAGAGGTATGGAAGATTCTCTCTTGGAGCTTCTAGAAGAAACCAACTCTGTCGATGCCTTGATTTTGGACTTCCAGCCTCCACAAATAGAATTCAATAAATTTCTATTGTTTTAAACCATCCATTTTATAGTTATTTGTCATGGAAATTCCCAGGAAATTAATATGATTATAAACAAATTTATGATAATAAATTTGAAAATTTAGATAAAATTGATAAATCTATTGAAAGAAACACTCTAAAAGAAATATATAACCTATTTATTCTTATAGCTATTAAGAGTACAGAATTGTAACTAAAACTTTCCCACAGAGAAAACTCCAGGCCCAGACAAATTTGCTAATTATTTCTACTAATCATTTAAGAAAGAATAATACCTGTTACACACACACACACACACACACACACACACACAATTTTTCCAGAAAACAGAAAAGAAGGAAATATTTCCTGACAGATTGCACCAGCATTATTCTGATACCAAAACCAGGAAAATACATTACAACAAAATAAGTAATAAACCATAGATCAATATCTCTTGTGAACACAGATGGAAAATTCCTTAACAAAATTTTAGTAAATCAGATTAAAAATATTTAAATAGAATAGCATATCATAGCCAAGTGGGGTTCCTCCCAGAAATGCAAGATTTGCATTCTTTTCCAAAATCAACCAATGTATTCTTCATATTAACAAATTAAAATGGAGAATCTCTATTTAAATCTCAATAAATGCAAAAGAAGCTTTGAAAAAAACGTTGCCATTTATTTCTCATAAAAACATTCAGTGAAGTATGACCAGAATGGAGCTTCTTCAACATCATAAAGGGTGTTGAAAGAAAGAAAGAAGGAAGGAAGGAAAAGGAAAGAAAGGGGAGAAGGGGAGAGGGAGAAAGCATGGAAAGGAGGAAGGAAGGAAGGAAGGGGAAGAGAATTGAAATCCTACAAAAACATCATCCTTAATGATGAAATACTGAATATATTCCCCTAACATCAGGAACAAGATGAAGATGTTCACTCACCTCCCTCTATTCTGCATTGCACTGGAGGAACTAGCCAGCATAATAAGAAAAGAAAAAGAAATAGAAAGTATCCAGATTGAAAAGGATGGTTTAAAACTATTTCTATTCATAGATTCCAACACTAAAAGTTTTAAATACCATAAAATAACATCAGAAAATCTGACGAAAAAAAATGGAAAACTACAAAATTGTTGAGAGAAATAAAGGAGACACATTATGTTCAAGGGTCAGAAGATTCAATATTGTTTAGATGTCATTTCTCTACAAATTCATAGTAAAATCAGTCAAGCGGACATTTTTATACATATTGACAAAACGGTTCTAAAATACTATGTAAATGCCAAGGACCTAGAATGCAAAGAAGGATCAATACTCTTGATCTCAAGACTTACTGCAAAATGACACAAAGTGTTACTACTCTGTGAGGTATTGTCATAAAGACAGACAAATCAATGGAAGACAATGGAGGCAACCTTAAACAGCTCCTGTCAGTAGTCCCAGGCCAGGCCTTCTCTGCATGGGCTCACTTTTAGATGTACACACATGCTCTCAGCTTGCTCCAACCAGCCTCTAACCCAATTGTGCCTGCAGAACCTCAGTGCCATCCTCCTCCAAGATGAGCCTCTTCCACCCAGGAACTTCTCCTCCTTTCTGTATTTAAGGGTCACCTCCCCAGAGACCCTGAGACTTATGGCCCTAATGTCCATCCCCTCTGCTCAGGTGGCCCAGAGTTCTTTTTGGGACCCTGCTTGGCCTGCCAGAGTTCCTGTAATAAGCATAAGGGTGAGCAATGGCTCCTTTCCCACAGGACCCAATTCCTAAGTCATGCTGCAAAAGAAAAAACTGTGGGAATGCAATTGAGAACCCTGCCCATGGTTGTGTGGCTAGAAGCAGGCTGCTGACCTCACAAATCTTGTGGTTTGGGAGGGAGAGAAATGATTTGACAGGCACTTACAAGGTTACCAGACAAAAACATCACAGAAATGTGTGTGGTTTCTAAGCAACCGATGACAAGAGTGTCTCATCTGGCCAAGGTAGGTCTGAAAGGTAGTTCAGAAGAGATGGCATTTAACTGAGTCTTGAAGGACAAGTAGGAGTCAGCTCCAACTACATCTAACTCCTCCACACTGAGTGTCTGTGTGGCTAATAATGAGAAAGAAGGTGAAATGAAGTATGGAGCCAGATGATCTGATTCCAAAGTCAACAACATCCTCATGTCCATGCCCAGAGAGGTGACTGTGAAAACAGAGAACTGCCCAGAGAAATAACCACACCAGCCATAATGCTGCCCAGAAGGCCCTCGTGACACTGTTATGCACCCCATGTTCAATTGCTGCCCCGATCTGAGCAACCAACCCCGACCCTGCACCCTGTGCCTTGTGCACTTGGAATGGACACCCTGTCTTGGGTTAGAGTTTAGATAGGAGGTCCATGGCCTTGGGCAGTGCTGCCCTACCCCTGCCAACCCAACCTAAAGGTGTTTGCAGCCTTACCTCGTGAGCCTTGGGAGGTCCCTTCCCAGCCTCACCCCCGAACTACTTGTTTGGACTTTGGGACAAGCAGCTGCATAATGAAAAGTTCTAGCAGGAAGCCACTGTTTAGATTCCGGGTGCAGTGTGTTCCCTGGGGAAAGCCGGATGTTTACTGAGGTGGAAAGGAGAGGGTCACTGTGCTGTGCGCTTGTTCAACTCACTGTCTCATCTGCTCAAAAACAAAACAGGCTCTGGTGGAAGACCCTGGCTGAGAAGCAGCAATGAGGGATGTGATTTACCTTAGCATATTTAAAGCGTGTTCTCTGAGCATGTGCATGAGGATGGTCCATCTCCAACAGAGTTATGCATGGAAGCTCTGAAGCTGTCTCCCCAGATTCCTTCTATTTTCTTGGACTTGATTAATGGTGCTATCAGTGGCTTTATTTGATCTTCATTAAATTTGGGAATTGAGCTTACCCATTCAGTCAAAAATGAAATATTGTTTCTCATATTTCTAAAGTTCCTTATGATAACGGTTCAGGTCAAGAGTCTGGGATTTCCTTTCCCATTCATTTCCTAATAATGGGCTTAACGTTTGTGGGGAGTGAATTATGTTTGTCTGCCTTCGAGCACAGGACATCCTTCACTAATATTAAGTATGACTGAGGAATTTTCTGGTCCCAAAGATGATTTATTTGTGGCTACCAATTTGCTCTCTTATTTAAACCTAGTAGGTAGGTACTTTTATAGACAGATTTGTGGTACTAGTTTGCACAAAATTTTTGTCCAATATCTTGTAGACAGGTTTTGTGATTATTATTTTCTGTTAATTAGTAGAATGTTCCTTGCTTTGAAGTAGTGTTTAGAATAGAGGGTGCTTCTGGTATAGATTACAGAGCGAACTTGGAATTTTTACTTGCCAAATTATTGCTAACAATGGGGAGTCTTGGACCCTTTTATGGTGTAGACATTAGGTGTCCTCTCAAACTTCCTGTTAAAGTAGGAAGGTCCAGAAGTGATAGGATTAAATTACGTGAGCTAATCAGTGAATTAATCCACTTGATGAATTAATGACTTTAGGAATTACTATGCCAGGCAGTAACCGTAGGCAGGTAGGATGGGGCTGAAAGAAGTAGATCATTGGGGATATATGCCTTGGGGATTTATATTTTGTCTCTCTGCTTCCTGGCTACCATGAACTGAGCAGCTCTCCTCCACCATGCCCTTCTGCCATAATGCTCCATCTCACCTCAAACCCAGAGAAATTAAGTGGGCTGACCATGGACTGAAATTCTAAAACCACAAGCTCAAAGTAAACTTTTCCCCCTCTAAGTTGTCCTGATCAGTATGTTGGTTACAGTGATGAAAACCTCATTTACACTGACTCCCAGATAGAGGTGGAATCCACCTACCCCCGTTACCTACTTGGCAATACAAATTGAGACATAGGGTTAAGTTAGATACCTGACTCTGGTGTTAGTCCCTGAGTCTCTGTGGCTGAAACCGAACAGCTGGTGTCTAAATCCAGCTCCATGTTTGCAGCGTTGCTGAGACTGGAGATCATTTAATTGTAGAGGTGCACACTCCACGGTGGTGATTTCATTTCTTGAGCCATGCTCAGTGGCCCCACCCAGGAGATGCCTGGCACTACCAGATGTGCATCTGCAGGAGGACCTTGGGAGTGAGAGCAAAGCATCCATAATGGAGGCACATGATGACCAACTGTGGACCTTGGGGTCAGCAACAGGCTTTGAAGTGGGGGACTCCTGGAAATAAATGATGCAGAGGCACCTGACCTGCTTTGGGGATCTGCAGCTTAGGCTGTACTGAGTTCATGCCAAGTGATCAAGTGATCTAAAGCTCAGTGATTTGGGGGAAGCAGAGGCTGTGGGTTGGGGTCTCAGAGGAAGGGTACTTTCACACAGGCTTCAGCTGTGATGGTGTGGAGGGGACATAGAGGCAGAGCCCAGACCCCACATAGACCTGTCTTCCACTCTGTGGCCCGGGACTATAGGTGACAACAATGAAGAGAAATGGCTCAGAATCAAGGTGAAAAAGAAACAGGTCAGTCAGAGAAAGGTCACAGGGAAGTGTCAGGAGTCTGTCGAGGGTCTTCCAGCCACTGGGTCTCCAGGTGAGAGCAGGGACACTAAGTGACAGTGTGGGGACAGTGGGACCCACTTTTCACCTTACTACTTTTAGGCCACTGGAACCATGCAGCAAATGGGGAATGGCTGTTTACTGAGGGGTCTTTCTTTATAATAAAAAACATATTATTTTTCTGTGGATATTGTCACATCCAGTTGTATCACCATTCTTTATTAAAGACCTCTAAGTTAGATTGATTCCTTTATTTTAAATAAGCAGTCAAAAAATCTTTAGGTTATTAAATAATATCAAAATATTTACTGAGCGTCTTAGTCTACTCAGGCTACTACAACAAAACACCATAAACCAGGTGGCTTATAAAGAACAGATATTTATTGCTCACAGTTCTGGAGAGTGGAAGCCTGAGATCAGGGTGCCAGCACAGCCTGGTTCTGGTGAGGGCCATGTTTCCTGGATGTAGACTGTAGTCATGTCTCTGTGTCTTCACAGGTTGAACAGCAGAAGCGAGAAAGCTCTCTGAAGCCTTCTTAAAAGGGTTAGTTGGATTCCCATTCACTATAATGAAATACCTGATGTAATTAATGTGTAAAGAGAAAAGGTTTACTCTGACTCACAGTTTTGAGGATTCCAATCCTAGATCAGATGGATCCATTACCTTGAGCCCCTCCCTGGTGCGTATGAGAGATGGCAATGGAGGAGCATGCAGGCAGAGCAAAACTATTCCAATTATGGAACAAAGGGGAAGAAGAAGGGGCCAGCCCCCCACCCCGCATTTCCTTCCAGGGCACACCCCCATTGACTTAAAGCTTTCCTATAAGCCCCCCCACCTCCTAAAGGCTTCACACCTATCTGGGGGCAAAACCTTTGATGCACAGGTGTTTAAGAGACACATTCAAAACACAGCAGGCATTAATCCCATACAAGAAGGCTCTGACCTCATAGCACAATTCCCTCCCAAGGCCTCACCCCTGATACCATCATGGTAGGGGTCAATTTCAACTTACAAAAATTGCAGGCAGGGGGACAATCATTTAGACTATGATGCTGAGTGAATCCAATTTAAGTAAAAATACTTATAAGTAACTCAGGACTTGTTTTTTGTTTATTTCTTTGTTTTCCCACTTCTTGTCCCTCATTGCAAAAATAAATGACTTAGAAGTATTACAGAGAAAAACAGGGATTTATTTTCTTTGGGACTTGATTTCCACCAAGATACCAACAAAACACTTCACTGCTCAGCAACCGTAATGCAGCTGGAGAGCCACAGAACACTTAGGGGAGCAAGGAACTTCCTAGAGTCTGCTAACCACGGTCCCCCATGCACATGATTCCCCCATGAGCGGGAGAAGACAGAGTCTGGGTGAGAGTGAGCCCCTAGGAAGACACCAAGCCATTCAAACCCTCACTGCTCAGATCAGCAGCATCAGCATTACCAGAGCTGCTTCTAAATGCAGGACGGATATCAACCCTGCCCAGAAACAGAATCCGCCCTTCATCAAGACTCCAGATGCTTGTGCACCTTGTAGTTTGAAAGCTTGGGACTAGACTGTGTTTATAGCCCCAAATATGCACCTGTAAATCCAACTGAGAGAGAAAACCTAATTCTCAAAGGCTCTGAATAATATTCCTAATTACAGTAAACAATGATGTGTCTGCATTTAATATTCTCAGCAGCCCAAGGAGCTGACTATATTATTATGGTTCTTTGGTCCAGGTGGGAATTTTAAGGCTCCCAGAAACTAAGGAAATTGCTAAAGTCACTCGGCTTGTAAGAGGCAAAGCTGATCAGCCTGAATCCCATAGATGTCATGGGTTCTCTGGAAGGCAAATATATTCATGAGGGTCTCTAGTATTAAATAGCTTGATTATTCTTCTGATCAAGGCAGGCCATATAGGTAGTGGTTAAATAAATGTTGCTAAAGCCATAAAATGGAGTAATACTTAATATTTAAAATGATGGTATCTTAAAAAGAATCATCAGTGATACAGGGAAATTTTCATCACGATAGATTTCTTGAAAAAAAAAAAAAACAGAGAAAGCGAGCGAGCTTAGTCCAGCAACTCAAATAATACATACTAACTATAAATGTGCCTCCATGGTGGCCCAAAGATTCCTTTTCTGGGTAGAAGTTCAAGGTTGCACCAGGAATATTCCTTGCATGCACCATTACAAGAGCAAAATATTAGAAAAAAAATCTCAAATTTCAACCCACAGGAAATGGATATATAAACAGCATATTCACTTGATATAACACTACTCAATGTATAAATAAAAACCAGATCCCTATCAGTCAGCCTTGATATTTCTCAAAAATATGTTTAATCCAAAATGAGAACTGCAAAATAACACTTTTACTATGGTATAATTTATAGATATTTTTAGAAGCACATAATACTCTAAACCACTCTTGGATAACTGTAAATAATATAAAAGTTTTCTTTAAAACCCAGACTGAGAAGATTCACATCAAATAATAATGGTTGGAATGAACTTGAGGTTGGAGGGTCAAGAGAATCTCAACTCTAGACTGTTTTCATTCTTTAGAAAGAAAAAAAAAGATGAGTGCAATCTCTATGGAGAGCTATTAATACATGTACTTGATACGTGTTTTTTCGCCATTTCAAGATTTCTATATTTGAAAAGGGCCTTCCTTGGGGAATGAGAGTGATCAAATTATGTCATGTGCATGTACAGATACAGTACAGTAAATTCCATTGTTACGTATCATTACAAATCACCAATAAAATAATGAAAATATTTTATATTTGAATGTATATGTCTCATGGAAAGACTTAAAGAAAAATACATAAAGTATTAATGACATTGATCTGTTGGTGATAATGTTATAGGCGGTTTTTGTATTTTTCTTTGGATTTTTCTGTACTTTTCAAATTTTCCCTATTACAATAGATTTTATACTCAATAGAAAAATAGACTCACCTCCCAATTTTCCATTTCATGCGTCTGGGATTTTGATACAAAGCAGAGCATATTAGTGAAGCCAGGCATAGCAGAAAATTAAGAAGTGAGTAATATTGGTATTTGACAGCAAATTCTCTTAAAAAAAAAAATAAAAATTCAGGAAGTGCAAACTTTTGTGATTAAAGGGTTTTAATATCCAGTCCCAATCCCTATTCCAGTCTATGTTTATGTTTATTCTTTATGTCTATATAATCCTCCCTTATCTGTACAGGGATGCATTCCAAAACCCCCAAAGAAAGCTTGAAATTGCAGATAGTACTGAACCCTATGTATAGTGTTTTTTTTTTCTATTCATTCATATGTACCTGTGATAAAATTTAATTTGTAAATTAGGTATTATATAGCATGGATGCCATGAACAAGAAAATGATTCATGTCCTGGATAGGCCAGAGTGGGAACAGTGTGATATTTCATTATAATACTCAAAGCAGTTGCTTATTTCTAGAATATTAAATTTAATATTTCAGGATCACAGTTAACTATAAAACATGAAACTTTAGAGAAGAAGGGACTATTGTGTTCTGTGGCAAAGTGAAGGCAGGTACCACTGTGTGTACATCTGGGTGCTTCTTGCTTGTGTATCTTGTAATGTTATAGAACTGGGCTGCACATCAGCCATGAGTTAGCACAGCCCCATCATTTTACCCACAGGAAAACTGGGGCTCAGAGCAATGAAGAGACTTGTTCAAGGTCAGTTCTTGGGTCTGGAAACTGAGGCTGAGTCTGGTTGATAGTTTAGTGTTCCACATGCCACCTCAAAGTATTTTCCAGAACATCTTGATAAAATCATATTGTGTGCCCAAAGACAAGATTTTAGGGAAAAAAATCAACAAAGCAATGTACTGACATTAAAATTATAGATAAAGCTAACTTGGTTATTGTCACTTAGGTCTAGACTATGTTTCTATCCTCAAAATCTAATGCTTTATTTGAAATTCAGGAAATGCAAACTTTTGTGATTAAAGAATTTTAATATCCATTCCCAATCCTGTTCCAGTCTATGTTTATGTTTATTCTTTATGTCTACAGTAATCCCCCCTTATCTGCAAAGGGATGTATTCCAAGACCCCCAACAAAAGCTTAGAATCTCTTCCCTTACTAAATTTACTTGTTCCTGGAATAATGCATTTGAATTTACAAGCATGTGTAAATTTCTCAGCTTGCTTTTTTTCCCATTGGGCATCAATTCAGTCCATACAATGCCTTTCAGAACTGATCCTCATCAAAGCAGAGCCTCACTAAAGATAAAGAAGTGAGCAGCCCTCTCCATAGCTACCTACAAGAGACTTGGTTCATTGACTTAGTGATGACTCTTCCCTGCTGGGCCAGCTCTCTCTCAAAGCTGTCATCCTCTATGATGAACACATGACCATCAGCAAATAAATAAGCCATTTTCAAAGTTAGGTGACTCAGAACCAGTCTAGCTCTTTCACTTCACCTCCCACCTCTGCCTTTGTCCAGCTGCCAAAGTCACAAGGAGGAACTGATCCTATGGCCATCAGCACGAGAAGGTTGGGCTGCTCAGATACAGTGGTGACTTGGGAATTTCCCAGTGTGCCAGACACCCCCACCCATGACCCCTACCTGATGCAACCACAGCCACCTACCTACTGCAAAGGACAACACAGGCCCTGACACTTCCAGAGTTCATGTTTCCCACCATCAGCCTCCTGCACCAAACCACAGACAGCTCAGGCTGTCCCACCCAACCCTCCCATTCCCTTACTGACTGCTCCACAGGCAGGAGACAAGCCCAACCTGGGACACCAAAGTCCTTCAAGCTCTGCTCCCTGCTCACTTTTTCACTCTCATCTCCTCTTTGCACACATTCATACACACACAGACACACACACACACACATGCACAAACATGTATACATACTTGCATATGAAATACACACTCATGTATGTGCATACACTTGTAGATACTATTTATGTGCACATACATATGTCCATGCATGTATGTGCTCACACAAGCAAGTAACTCGTATATAATACACTCATGCATATAAACAGATGCCCAAGTGTGCACCTGCACACTCACACATATGCAAGTGCACAGACTCATACACACAGAAATAAACACACAAACACGTGCAAGCACACAATCACATGCACACACACTCACACACATGTCCACCATCCCACAGCTTCCAGGCCCCTGCACCCACTATGCTCTGCCACTCTCCAGGCCTTCACACACACACTGTCCCCGGGCCTGGATCCCTCCTTCCAATGCAACCTGCCTCTAACTTGCCTTCCACTCCAAGCTCAAATGTTGCTGCACCAAGGAGAACTCGCACCTGCCGAGGCTGGGACCCTCCCCTGCTCCCCACCCAGTGCTCACACAGGACCTGGCACAAAGCACACGTTGGTTCCTACCTACTTAATGAATTCATGAGTGAATAAGACCTTTGGCTATTTATTTGAAAAATCAGAACTTATAAATACAAACAGAACCCAAAGACGTGGCTTTCTCCCACCCTTGTCCCATCCTCCCAGCTGCTCAGAGCTGGCATATCCAAATCACCTTCCACACCCTGCCTGGGAGCTTTACCGTAAAGACACTCATATCTCCTTCTACAGAGGAACTTTATTAATTTATTTATTTATGGCACCTGGGATGGCACCCAGAGGGGCTTAACCACTGAGCAACACCACCAGTCCTTTTTTAATATTTTATTTAGAGACAGGGTCTCACTGAGTCGCTTATGGCCTTGCTAAATCACTGAGATTGGATTTGAACTTGCAATCCTCCTGCCTCAGCCTCCAGAGTCGCTAGGATTACAGGCATGTGCCACCATGCTTGGCTAAGAGGGACAGTTCTTTATCCCTCACTGGTTGATAAAGTTAGTGAACTGGACACCTGAGGTCCCTTGTGACTGCAAACATTGGCATCCAAAATTTCAGGGTTGTGGTGCTGTTGTTCTTTCTGCTATTATCCTTCTTTCAAAAATCTAAACCCAGGGCAGACATTTGAAGCTTTGTTCCCATGTCCCTGAGGCAGGCAGAGAGATGAGGATTTATTGTCCTAACTGCTCCCTTATGAGGAGTCTTATGAAGGCCTGGGCATGGGAAAAAGCAGAAGGGCTGTCAAGCAAACACCTCCCCTAAGTCAGCCCCCTCCTTGGATTGATAAACATCCCCTCTCTAGTCAAGCCTGGCTTGGGTACAGTGGGTGAGGTAAGTATCCGGGGACGGGTCTGAGCCCCTGCAGTTCACTGCTCACTCATTCAGTAGCATATGTGGATGGCCCCTCTAAGCCAGGCCCCAGATGGGGCCCTGCAGACAGGTGTAAGTGCACCATCCCTGCTCAGGGGACAGTCAGGGTAAGAAGACACTTCACTACTTATGCTCATTCTGCTCAAGGTGATCTGGACAGCTGTCAGGCCAGGCCAGGTCAGGGGATCTGAAACATAATGTCCACAGGCCTGGAGTCACAAGCTCAGAATCCTGCAGCAGAGGGCATGCAGGCCCCAGCTACCCAAGGCCAACTCGGCTGCTCCATCTCTTGGTGTTTCTACCTCCTGCTACCATGTTGGGGTCTCAAGAGCTTTTTTATTATTGAGAGTATAATAAAATATTTCACAAATATAAAAAAAATTATAAAAGACTTATAATTACGTATGTACCCACCACCCCAAACTGGCAGATGTTAATTCTATAAGTGTATAGAAGAATTTAAAGAAATAAAGTAATAAAACATGGGCTGGGGCTGTAGCTCAGTAGTAGAGTGCTTGCCTAGCACATGTGAGGCCCTGGGTTCAATCCTCAGCACCACATAAAGATAAATAAATAAAATGTATTGTATCTATCTATATGTACAAAAAATATTTTTAAAAATAATAAAATAATACAACAACTGATGTCTACTCTGCACCCCAGCTCCATCTTCATACAAATGGACCCAAACCTGAACTCTGACAAGTAGACCCTGCCCTGAAGTAGGCCTCTTTTTCTACCCATACTGAGAAGAATATAGCTATGCATCCAAGAAGATAATACTGTGATACTTTGTTTTACTATTTACACAAAGTCACCCTGAATTTGCAATTCTGAAACATGCTTTCTTCACTCAATTGTAGCTCTAAGGTTTCTTCGGAGTTGATTCATATAAATCTAGTTCATTTATTTTAATCGTGTGCACAGGAATATACCATAATTTATTGATCTAATTCTTTCTAGGTGAGCCTTCTGATCTTTCACTGCTATTAACAATTTCCCAGCAAATTGCTTTGCTCAGACCTTCCTCTTCTCAAGGAGGATTTCCCTGGGGAGACAGTCTAGCAGCAGAGTCTCTGGGGTATCATTTTTGTTTATCAGCTTCAGTAGGGCTAACCTGACTGACCTCCAAGGGCTGAGCTGAGCTTCTCTCCTCCCACTGACAGCCTGCTTTGCTCCACCCCTTGGCCCTCTTATCATTCTCCAGCTCTATTGCTGGTGTCCCTTGGTTATATTAATGGAAACTCCCCTAGCCAGGTCAGTTGGGCATGCTTCTAAGTCCATCAGCCCCAGGGATTTTCTTTTTTGCAAAACATTTTTATATTACAAACCAGTATCACAAGGTAACCCGATACACATTGTCTTAAAGGAATAGCTCCTTTTTTTTAAATTGGTACCTCATAGTTCTACATAATAATGGGATTCACTATGATATATGCATACTTGAATTGTTTCCTGTGAATTTCAGGGTCATGTTCTGTGACTTTTCTCAATGCTTCTTCACCTTTTTTCTTATGCCAGTTTCTTCTTTGGTGAGAGGTTCATTCCTGAGCCTAGGATGGGCAGTGCTCTTTGTTCATGTCTTTCTCTGGCAGGTCCCATTGTGAACGTCACATGGCTCATCATACCACAACAGTGTCCTGAGTGGATTGGGTGCAAAACACTTTCTCCTGGGAACAGAGAGTGGAAGTAGCATGATTGGCACCTGTGCCTTGCTTCTGGAACTCTGTGACAGGCTCTTAATCCTTCTCTTTTCAGATAAAAGGGAATTGGTGGATGTCCCATCCGTCTGAAGAGTCCAGAGACATCCTGGGACAGGCAGGATGAACAGCTGAGCCTCCTCCACCATCCCAGGGCCTCACTCACTTCCTAGAGCAATCACAATGGCTTGTGTCACACCTGATGGCCACTAAGCAAAGAAAACATGTTTTCACTTTTTTATAAGATAGCCCCAGCATCAATTTCAGAAAGTAATGGTGGAAGTAAAAGAGAGTAGAAGGGGAGCTGAAAGCAGAGAAAGGAGGTGCATGGTCAGGGTTCCACTCAGGCTGCAGAGTTCCTTCCCCAGATCCACAGCCAGAGACAGTTCTGGAAGATACCACCTGAGCCATGGCATGGTGGGAAGAGGGTGGAAGAAGAGAATATGAGAGAGTAAAGTGTCCCCCTCGGGACAGCATGAGAACAACACGTGACCAGCCCTCCAAATAGGACTCTGAAGAGACGAAGAATCACATTGAAGAAGCAGAGTGAAGCTCAGGGAAAGTTTTATGCCATATTAAAACAAATTGGAAGTCTTGGTTGAGACACATACGTTAACATGCAAAGAAACATTATAGCAGGTATGGAAAATATGAGAAGGCAAAAGTAAATAGACACCATTTTTAAATTTGTGAGGCAACTAAAAGATGAATAATCTACTCTTGCTTGGGTGGAGGAGAGGGATAAGAAACAGTAGAAAATTCCCCCAAGAGTGTTTCCTGTTAAGGAAAATCTTGCATGAACAAGAAAGGCAATAGAAGAAGAACTCGAAAGCAGATGATTCTTCTAAATATTTGGGGGGAAGAATACTAATGTCTACAACTTTGAAATGCATCAGAATAAGAGGGACCAATGGATGAAATGTAAGGAAGGGAGAAGACAACGAGGAGCAAGTAGAAATGTCGGTAGTGGCTTCTTGATGCTGGGTAGACAGGAGTGCGTTATAAAATCCTGCAATCATTTTTGCATATAAAAATGTTTATTTAATAAAAATGCTGAGAAAGGGCAGGGATGTAGCTTACTGGCAGAGCACTTGCCTACCATTCACAAGGCCCTAGATTTAATTCTCAGCACTGGGAAAAAAAATTTTTTTTGAGAAAAAACAGTCATACGTACACTTCAAAATTATCATAAAGATCATAGAAGATAATGATTGTGGAGAATGTGGAAGGGCTCACTACATGATAGAGATTTGGTTGACTTAAACACGATTAAGAAGGAAGCCATGGCACATACTTATAATCCCAGCAATTTTGGAGAATAAGTCCAAAGAATCACAAGTTCCAGACCAGGCTCAGCAACTTTGCAAGACCCTGTCTCAAAATAAAATAAAATGAGCTACGATGTAGCTCTGTAGTAGAGCACCCCTGAGTTCAATCCCAAGAACTGAGAAGGGAGAAAAGGATTGAAGTAGATTCCAGTAAATCACAGATGTAAGTATTCAAAATTCACAGGAAACAAACTGTGACCCCCAAAATTCACATTAAGCCAAGCTGAGCAATAAGCAATCTCAAACATGCAAGCACTCAAATTATTGGATATTATCAAAACAAAAGATAAGTGTTGGCAGGAATGTGGAAAAAGGGAACACTTGGACTCTGTTGATGGGAGTGTAAATTGATACAGCCATTATGGAAAACAGTATGGAAGTGACTCAAAAAAATTAAAAATAGAACTACCATGTGATCCAGCAGTCTCACTATTGGGTATATATTTCCAAAGGAAATGAAATCAGTATCTCAAGGAGATATCTACACCGCCATGTTTAGTGCAGTATTCTTTATAAAAGACATGGAATCCATTAAAGAAAAAATGGAATTTATATATACAAGGGAATATTGTTCAGTCTTTAAAAAGGAAATTCTGCCATTTTCAACAGCATTGGTGGATCTGAAGGATGTTATATTAAGTAAAATAAGTCAGGCACAAGAAAGATAAGTGCTGCTATATGATCTCATTTATATGTAGAATTAAAATTAGAAAGAGTAGAATGGTGGGTGCCAAGGACTGGGGGAAAGGGTAGAGGAAATGTTGGTCTAAGGGTACAAAGTTTCAGTTATGCAAGACAAATAAGTTCTGGAGATCTAATGTACAATAATATGGCTACAGTTAACAGCATTGTACTGCATACTTGATTTGCTAAGAGGGTAATCTTAAGTGTATTCAGATGCAAAAACAAAAACAAAAAGGTAACTTATGCTGTATGGGGTAATCTTAGTGACTATTTCACAATATATACATTTACCAAACCATCCAGTTAAACACCTTAAATATACGCAATTTTTAACGATCACCCATCCCTCAGTTGAGGAGGAAACTCTTAGTAATGTAACATAGAAAAGGAAATAGAATGAAGAACCTAACAGATATACCAATAAGTATAACAAGATTTTAGCCAGGCACAGTGGCACATGCCTCTAATCCCAGTGGCTCGGGAGGCTAAGGCAGGAGGATCTCAAGTTCAAAGCCAGCCTCAGCAACTTAGCAAGGCCCTGAGCAACTTAGTGAGACCCTGTCTCAAAATTAAAAATTAAAAAAGGCGCTGGATGTGGCTGAGTGGTTAACACTCCTAGGATCCATCCCTGGTACCCCCACACAAAAAAAACCTACAAAATTTGAAAGATCACATTTGAGCAGGGCAGGGCACAGTGGCACACACCTGTAATCTCAACTACTGGGGAGGTTGAGGACCACAAGTTCTAGGCCAGCCTGGGCAACTTAACAAGACCCTGTCTCAAAATAAAATATTAAAAGGGGTGGTAGAGCAACCCTCAGTTCAATCCCCACTACCACCAAAATAATAATAATAATAATAAGAAGAAGAAGAAGAAGAAGAAGAAGAAGAAGAAGAAGAAGAAGAAGAAGAAGAAGAAGTTTGAAAACTTTACTTGCTGAAAAATAACAAGATATATCTAAAACAAAGTAACTGGGAACTTGAAAGTAAATGGAAGTCAGTGGATGGTCCCAGAAGTTCCAGGCAAGGGCAGACCCCAAACAGCCAGGCGGGTTCTCAGATCAGTCAAGAGAATCCTCAGGAAATGCATTAAGGAGAAAAGAAAGGGCACTTTATAATGATAAAGAGGATAATATACAATAAAGTGCCAACTGTCAGGAAAATTTATGTGCCAAATAATGCTGCAACAAATTCTAAAAGGAAAAACTCCCGAAAATACAAAGAGAAATCAGAAACAACAGCAGCAAAGAGAGTTAACTTGCCTCTCTGCTTATGGCCAATTGATCATTGAAACCACAACAATGGCATAAGATTAAGAGTGGGGTCTATGTAACAAAATGAATAAATAGGTCTCTGACCATGCCCAGCACACAGAATGTCTCCACCTTTAAATGGCCTTGGGGTATTTACAAACACTGGCCTCCCATCCCAGTCCACCTATCTATGGCAACATATAGGGGGTTAAGGGAGCCCCGAGGGAAGTTGAGGCACTGACATTGCACCAGATAAGAGCCACCCCGACCCCAGGACTCAAAGTGCTAAGAAAGGACACAATGCCTGGAACCTGGCCAGAGCCGGCGGACACAGATTGAAGAGGCGCATACCAGGAATCCACAGCACGCTCATCCAATTAAAACAGAACACTTATAACACATCATAAAAGCATATTTTGCTCAAATCCATGCCAATGCATATGAAACCCAAAAGAAAGGGATGACGTACCAGAAAAAACATAAGTTAACAGATTTGAATTCTGGAAAACAAAATATGTGGAATATAGAAAAAAAATAGCAGATGAATTGCCAGAGGAAAATACTTTTGTGTATTAATTTCATAACCAAATGCTCTCCTGAATTCCCTGATTTTTCTAATAAATTTTCACTACAATCTCCTGCTTTTTTTTTCAGGTACACAATTAAGTTGCCTGAAAATAATAATAATTTTGTTACCTTCTGTCCCATTTTTTTTAATCTTATTTTTTTGTATTTTCTAGGCCTATTGACTAGTCCTCTCAGCACTATGTCTAGTAACTATAAAGAAAATAATCGTCTTTGCCTTATTTCTATCTTTAATGACTCACCCTCAATGTTTCTATTCCATAGGAACCTGGTTTGTTCTTTGAGTTTGTTTCTCTTGATAAAATAAAGGAAGTATTCATCCTTTCTTGTTAGAGCTGTACTTATACACTTTTATCAAGTACCAAGTTGGCCTTAATGGAGCTAATCATAGGTGGTTGTTTTTTTTTTAATGACCTTTTAATATGGAAATTATCTCCCAATTATCTTTTAAAATATTAATTATTTGCTAATAGCAAAGCTTCCTTGCATCTTGGAATGAGTCCCTCTGGTTGCATCGCATTTGAAGTTTGTTTACAGACTCGATTAGCTGGCACTCTATTTCAAGTTTTTGCACCGATTGATATGAGTTTTATTCTTCTAGTCTCTTTGTCAAGTTTTGGTGTGAATTTTATTCTGGTGCTCTAGAATTACTTAGAAGTTTTTCTTTTCTCTTTAAGTTCTAAAGAAGCATTCCTATTTTACACTTTGGTGATTAAGAATCCAATCCAACCCTGGTGGCCTAATATCAAAATTAGGAAGAAAAAAGAAAAACTACTATTATTTCAATGCCTGGAAGAACCAGGAGAATTAATTGAAAAACTATTTGAAGAATAAGAAAATTCAGTAAAGTGTCTGCATATGGAATTGACATTCAGAAAGAATTAGGTAAAACATAGCCAGTTATTTCTATTTTCATACAATGGATATAGATTTTCCCCACGTAGCTTCTTCCTACCTCCACGTCACACTCATCTTAGAGCCACTCTGGACTAGTGACGGCACCCACAGATACACACCTTTGTTTCTTTATAAGAGATAATCATGGGCTTCTCTAAAAATACATGGAACACTATAACGTACTCTGAGAATATAATTTTGAATGGTGAGATAAATATTACATGAACGATGATTTAAAGAGTTGGCATTTTTTTAAGTTTTAAATCTATTTAAAAGTTGTATATTTAAAAAATTTTTCACATCATAATGTGAACACAAGCAAAGTCCCTGTCGGGAGGACAAGTCCCTATTCCTCCTCTTGGTTTCTGCTTTGCTTACTGGGCATTATCGCCAATCTACAGATTGTGAGTAGAAACATTTTAAGCTACTGATTAATTTCGTAAGAACAGTTTAGAGAAAGACAATGCCAATCTAAATAGCAATTAAAGAGACTCTTCAGAGAACAGTGCTGTTTATTTAGGAATGACAGACACTGCAAGGGGACTGGAGGCCCTGGGAAGTTTTTCCAGGCAACAGGGGGAGAAATTTACATAAGCGACATGGATACAAAGTTCATTGGTCTTGGAGAGTTGAGGCCAAGGACAGCGTCAGCTCATTGGTGGAGGTGCTGTTGCTGGGCAAGCATCCTGAACAGAACAGCTTGTCTAAATTGTTGAAGTCTTAAAGAATGTCAAAGGTAAACTCTGCCACAGAAATCTGTGCATACTTGCAAGGCATGTAAAGCATGGGGTGTATGCGTAATCTTCTCTGGTGGGACCTCAGAAAGTCCTTGAGAAAGTGCTTGATTTGCACAGGCAGGCTTGAGCCCTCCCCCTTCATTACTTCCTGGCTCTAATTTTGTCTGGTTCTGTCAAGAATGACTTCATCGTAGAATCATCAACTCCCACAAAAGACAATATCCACTGTGAATCCATTTAACTAGGCACATAGACCGTGACAGCAGGGACCCCGTAAAGGTCTAGCTGTCCACATGTCCAGACCATGGAGCCTCACACTGCCTTGAGGACCTCATTCTACAGAGTGACCAGATGAGAGGACCTACGTCCAGTCCTTTAGAAATCACCAGTAAATATGCCCTCATCTGGTGTGCACACTATGGGTGCATGGGGCCCAGCATCCTGCAACAGCTGCCCAATGGGGTGCATATGACAGAGTCTGGAAAAATAAAAGCAGAAGCTCATAGAGACCAACCAGGTATTAATGGAAATGCTTTTAATATGAGGCTTTCATGACTGTTGGAAGGCTGGGGAACAAGGGTCAAGGAAGCCACCAGAAATCATTTCACCAGCTCATAGCAGGTACCTCTCAAAAACTGCCATCAACTGCCACCCCTGAGTACCAGATCCCTTTCCCTTCACCTTCCAAATGCAAGTGCTGCTCATTAGCTGATGACCTAGACTGTGAGGAAGGGGCTTCTAGGAAGAGTTGGTCCAGTTCCCCATCTGCAGCAATGCAGAGAAGGCAGTGGGGGGGTGATACTGAGTCAGCAACAGATAAACATGGTCCACCTGTTTGCCAGCTCAGCATCTCTACACCTGTGCTGAGCCCCCAAACAATAAGAGCAGCGGGAGCATGCTGGTGCCTACAAGATGCCATCATCTCTCATGGAGTGGAAGTGAACTCACTCTCTTCAAAAAGGGAAGTCTCAAAGGCAATCCATGCATCCATCTCTGAGGAAGGCTCTCCCCATCTCCCCTGAGTTACAACCCTACTTAACAACCTGCAACTGATATTTTACTTTAGCAAGTAATGCACAGAGATAAGATATGAATGGGCAAATACATACAAATGGATACATAATAAAGCAAAGAATTTGCACATAGCTGTTCCAGTCCTCTCGGGCCTTCAGGACCACCCTTGACCACTATCCATGCCATGTTTCCTCTGCCCCCAGCAGCACCTTGGCTGGTCACCATTTTTTTTACCTGCCTAGGTAACCCAAACCTTCATTCCTGGAGGATCTAAGCCACTATCTAAATTGAATTGCTATATTCACCCACAAAATTTTACCACATACCAGCATAAAGAGATGTCCCACGTTCTAGACATAATTCTTTTCAACAGCTGAGCATCGGGCCACCATGGAAATCCTCTGCTTTGCTATTTGGGGGCAGTAACATGACAAGCTCAAAACAACCAGGTGCCATTCTTAAACTAAATTCAGTGAAACAGTTTTAATCTCTCTCTCTCTCTCTTAGGAAATGTGAAGATCTAAAGCCCCAAACTGTGGGAATCAGGCACAGACCTTTGCAAGAGGGTGATTATCAATCTACAGAAAGACCCATCTGCATGCCCACCTCTTGGTTCATGAAATTGCATTGGAGAAATTGCATCCAATGTTGGTCATGTTCAGGGACTGTGTAGTATCCTGAAGACAGTCCCCACCCCCCAAGCTCTGCAGCATAAGCTAGTGACCTTCCCAAAGCTCAATAATCCTTCAATTTCATTCAGCATAGCAGCTTTTGGACCAGAGAATATGTGATGAGTCCAATGAATGCCTTAAGAATCAACCCTCCCTCTTCTTTTCACAGCTAATTGAAAAAGGTTCTCATAAGCCTGTGTGCGGCAGCACTGGCAGAAACATAATAAACAAGGGAGGAAAATTGTATTCAGAGCAGTGGAGATAGACCCTGATCTCTGTAAGAAGTCAGATGACTGAGTGGCCTCCTGAGTGAAGGCCACTGAGGAACACACGGTGCCGTATCAGGGGCTTAGTGGGAGCAGTGTGGGCCCTGCGGTGGTAACGGATCAGATTCTGGGGAAGGTTTTTCTCTTGTTAGCCCCACTGAAAACCAACTTCTGTATTCGCTGTTCCCAGCCTAGCCTAAAATCTCTCTGAATGAGACTTCAGAGTCCTGCTTGGTACCCTGAAGCTCCCTGGCTGGCCAGTTGGTTCATTCTTCTGTACTTAGTTCAATTAAATGAGACCCAGCTCCAATCTTGGAGAAGCTCCCAGCCCAGGCCCAGCCCAGGCTGGAGTGTTCTCAAGGCCAAAGTTACACTCCCGGCCTTTTTTCCTTTTAACTTTGAGACAGGGTCTTGGTCAGCTGCCCAGGCTGAGTAGCTGGGATTACAGGGGCCAAGGCAACGCCAAGTCAATCTGTGGCAGAGCTGCCCCTGTGTTCTGCACCTTTTCTTTCCATCCAAGAACCTTGTCTACATGCCTGCACCTGGGCCTGGGCACATCTTCTAGAACATTCTTTTGCTCTATACCAATTTTTAGCATGTGGAGCCAAAGGTCTGCTTTCTAATCCACTGGAACACTGGAAGTTCAGGAAATTTTGTTGTTCTTGTCTGTTGTTGTGATTGTTGTTGTAGTTGTTTTGCAAATGAGAAGACATTTCAAGTAGAGGCAGTGTGATAGTCGGGGCACTGGACGGGAAGCACCCTGGCTTCTTTGCAGCCCTCTGATCTTGTTGGAGGGTGAACTGTCTAATCTACTCTCGGAGATGCCTGGATGCCACAGTGAAACTGGGCCAATCCCACCCCGGACTCACCATCCTCTGGGGCACTCCCAGAGGCAACTGTGGTCCCCACATTTGTGGGTACACCCAGATGGCCCTTGAGCAGGTGCTTGTGCAAGCACAAGCAATGTGAATTTCTGCTGGTTTTGCAGATCAAGAGCATGCCCCAACATTCTGCCCTTTGCTTTCCTTATCTTGGAGATTGGTCATGTGACCACATTTAAAGCTAACTCATTTCCCCCATAGCTCTATAGTATTCCACTGTGTGGAAATATCATTCCACTGTGTGGAAATACTATGATTTGATTTGATTTGATTTGGTTTGATTTGAGATGAACAATTCCTCTCTCGATGAATAATTGGGCTTTTTAATCCTGGGCTACTATAAAAATTCTGCAGTGAAGATTTTAATAAATGAGTTTTTCCTAATAGCACATCTGTAGAATAAGCCCCTAGGAAACTAATGGCTATTTGAAAGGCTTCGGGCATGTTTCATGTAAGTGGATCAGAACTGTTTTACCAAAGCTGCTCCAGTGGCCTCCCAAAAGCAGGACTCCAGTGCTTTCTCCCACATCCTAAAAGTTGTATATATCCAACCCATTCATCTTTCCCAATCTGACAGATGGAAAGTTCTGTCACTACTTGCTTTAATGTGAACTTCTTGGATTAGTGAATGAGATAGAATAATTGTTTCATACCTTTATTAGCTCATGGTATTTCATCTTCTATGAACTGACTGTATAGGTTGGTCTGTTTTCCTACTGGCAATTTGATCATTTTTCCCTATGGGGAAGTAAACCATCCCTTTACTCATGATCAGTACTGTGGTTGTAGTGTGTGGGTTGTTCACATTTCTTCATATTTTGATATATTATGATTTAGTTTTATGTTTAAATTTTTTTCGTGAACAGGATTTTAAAAGTAATTTAAAATGATTGAGACTTTATAGCATCTAAATTCTGTGGCATGCTAAAAAATTCTTTTCTTGATGTAGGTATTTTTTTAAGGGTTTGTGTTTCTCTGAAACCTTATATAGTTAATTTTTTGCACTTACATGTTTGATCCAGGTGGAATTTGTTTTGATTGAAGTCATGGAGGGATCCAGGTTTATTTATTTATTTTTCCATGAGGCCAGTGAATTGTCCTAAATCCATTAATTAAAAAAGTTTTTTTCCCCCATTGGTATGATATGATACCTAGATCTTACCCTAATTTTCAGATATGTTTGAGTGACTTTCCAAATGTACATTTATTTATTTATTTATGAATGTATTTATTTCCTTAAAAAAATTTTAGATTTATTTATTTATTCTAATTTGTTTTACATGATGGCAGAATGCATTTTGATTCATAGCACACATATGGAGCACCATTGTCCATTTCTCTGGTTGTACACAAACCCAACATTTATTTATTTATGTTCCACTCACTTTTTCTGTTTATTCTTTCACCAGGGACATATTGTCATCACCGTGACTTTTAAATCCCTTTTGATAGGTAGTAAGGTTGGTTCTTCCTTATCATATGCTTTTTAAGGAATTTTTCTGGTGGCTTTCTCATGCTCCCTCCCATTTGAAAATGAACTTTAGAATTAGCGCAGGACTTTCAGATCCATCTTGTGAGGACCCTGGTATTGCATGGCACCCGTAGTTCACAGAGGGAAGCCTGAAATTCTTATAAGACTCTTGCTACCCACTCCGATATGCTTTTTTACTTTTCAAGTCTTCTTTGACCTTCAGATGTTAGAGTTTATTCATCTTAAATTCATAGGTAGATACGTTTTTACAAACTCATTCATTTATTGAAAGCATATTCTGTGTTGAACCCTCAGAACACACAGTGTGGTCCTTACCTCCAAAGAGCTTATATTCTGGTACCGAGAGACCATAAAGCAAATGAAACAGTGGAAGAAAGTAAAACAGAGGTAAGAGATAAGTAGTGGTCAGGGCTATTTCTGGGAGATGGTCAGGAAGCTCCTCTCGGAAGGGTGATTCTGCATGGGATCGGCCTGGCCAGTGTGGCTAGTGTGGCGGTGTGAGAGCTGCAACATGACAGGCTTATAGTCCATCCTCAGGATGCTAAATAAGTTTCTAAGAGAAATGGGAAGATTTTAGATGTTTTTGAGAAAATAAAGAACTTAAAACTACTTTGAAAATATCACTTTGGTTGCTCCATGGGGATTGGACTGCCAGAGAGCAAGATTAGACCCTTAACCCTGCGTCTCACTCTCCCTCTGCCCCATGCAGGACACCGAAGCGCAACATAAAATCAAGTCTGACTCCATCCATGGTCCGCCTGAACCTGGGAAATAGCTAAGCCTCGTGGCCAAAGACAGACAAACCACACTGAGGACCCACCCTTGGAACTCATGGCAACAGACACTTCACATGATGCCTGAAGCTCCCACAGCATGGGCCCTCTTCCACACACCCAGGTGGTTTTGACTCACCTGTTCATCTCTCCCAAAACTCTCTCTGTCCTCACCCTCAGCAGTGACTGCCCTGCTTCAAGGAGAATGTAGAAGACAGTGTCCACAGACTGCCTGTGTCCACCAGCCCAGCCCCCAGCCTGCCTGCCCACCTGCTGCCTTCCATCAGCCCAACTCCTGTACATCATACCAGATCTCTGTCCTAAACCTACTACTCCCACACCTTTGCCATGTCTGCTAAGGACAACACCAGGCTTCTAACTGCTCCACTCAAAAATCTGAGTCCTCTTTGACTCCTCACTTTCTCTCAAAGCCCACATCCTGGAAATACTGCCAGCCCTACCTTCAAGATGTATCCATCTGGCTCCATTCCTCTCTGACACTTATTCCACCAGCATGCCTTCGAGCTCTTCACCCCAGCGTCTGCACACCACCTCACTGTCACCCCAGGGTCTTTGCACTTACTGCTTTCTCTGCCTGGAGTGTTCTTTCCATAGACATTTGCATAGCCAATGCTCACCCCCCCACACACACACCCCGTCCCCTTCAAGCCTTTGTCAAATGTTACCTGCTTGTTAGGGCTCATCCTGGTCACCCCGTTTGAAATTATAGTTAGCATACCCAATCCACTTATGCTGTGTACTTTGTCACTTTATCACCTTCCACCACATCATATAAATTACCAAATACACAGTATTTATTGTTAATTTCTCTCCACCCCCCAAGAGTGTACTCTCCTGAAGATAGGAATCCCAGGAACAGTGCCTGCTCATGGGAAGGGCTCCTAACTCTTTGGTGAACAAGGAAACCAGAATGATCATTATCATTTAGGCATTTTACAAAGAGTCAGTTATCAGGTGTGGTCCCTACTCTCAAGGAGCTCACAGTCCACGTAGGGGAAGACCAGGGACATGAGGACATTGCACACTTTTGCAGGAGGACTCCACTGGGCCTCAATAGGCTTCATTGGTAGGAGCCTAACTTTTTGCTACTAATGGCTGCAGGTCCCTGATAGGACAGAGGGTGGGGCAGGGGGAGGAGGGATGGTTTCATCTCCAGAGGGCAGAAAGTCACCTGCCACCCATCTCCAGATCAAATGTGCCTCAGCTCCTGCCAGCTCCCTAAGTTTACATTTGGAAAGTGATTTCAATCTTAGAGGAACCTATAGCAAAATTGGGGTGGGTGGTTCTCACTCCTGGCAACATGAGGACATGGGCAATAGGTAACCAAAGATATAAAATTAGACACTCTCCAAGCAGTTTGAGCCCTGGTCAGAACACATGTAGATGAGGCACTCATTCACAGCGGGGAGCTAGAAGGCCCCATATGGACCACTACACCCCCAGAATATCACCCAGGGCCTTCTAAACCCCACTGAGAATTTTACACTCAACATCACCTTTTCTCAAGAAGCCCATTCACAAGAGAGAAGAGAAAGGGCAGAAGGCATGGTGTCTGTGCCCTGGCGTAGGTGTGGCAATCGCCTGGGGGTTAACTTGTGTTGAAATGAGATTCAATTTCCTGCACTGGATTTATTTTAATTGGCAATGACTTCCTGGGGTAAAGTATTGCAAATGTTTCTGGGGCGTCTTCAGGCCCCGCAGAAAAAAAAATGAAGCTGTGTGGATTGATGAGTCTGTCCTGAGCACAGGAGGGGCGGGTATGGAAAACTTGGACCATTTCAAAAGAAAGATTTTTTTTTTTTTAAGTAACTCCTCTAAGTGACTGAGCAGAAACATATTAAAATCTAAAAGCCATTTCCATGTAAAATTATGTGACATTATGTTGGCAATGGATCTTTAAAAATGAGATCTATTACAAATAACAGGCTTTACAGGCAAATATGACCTGCCTAATCTGCCCAAAGAGGAGTTTTATTCCTCCTATTCGAACAGATCATGTGTTTCCTTAATAACCACTGAAATTCCCCAGGGGCCACCAACACAGAGAGATGGGCTTCTCCTGCATTCTTCCAGCCCCAATTTAATTTGGAGGGTCATTTAATAACTGAGGACTTCAACTGATCTCTCTGAGGTCAAATATTAACTCACAAAGGCAGAAACATGAGTTAGCCCAAGTTTTCAGAGAAGCAATTTGGCAATCTGTATCTAAAGCCTCTATGGTAACCACTGATATTACTTCTGCAAACTTTCACAGAGATGTGGATGAAGACATGCACAAAAAATGTTCATCAAGCATTCTCGTCATGGCAAGAAACTGAAAATAACCCAGATGTAGGAAGTATTAGAATAACAGTTTCAACATCGGTGGACTATTATGCAATGATGAAAAATGTTGCTTACCCAAATCTGCTTTCACAGTGTTGAGAAATATGTTTGGTATGATACTGAATCAAAATCAGAAGGCAAATCTCTGAAGTATTAGAGCTCGAATGCCCATTTAAAAATACCGAGAAGAAAAATGAGAGCATGTAAGCAGCAAATGGGAGAATGAATTGTGGGCAAATTTTCTGCATCATTACACATTGGATTTTCCAAATTCACTACAATGAGCACAGTATCTGATAAAATTTAATTGAACCTTTATTTTTAAAAATGAAGAAGCAGGCGATTGTCTGTACTCATCAGAGGTGGAAGCCCAAACTGTAAGGGGAGACCAAGGCAAGCCCTAATGCTTTACCTGAATGACAACTTGGTCCCCTGAAGGGCCACAGGACCAGATATTAAGGGAGGTAGAGCTTGTGCATGAGGGGCAGCTACTAGGAGCTACTCCAGCCTTTCCCAACCCTGCATCCTGAAGTAGGAAACCGGGTTGGAAGAGCAGAGCCGTGGTCCAGGGACACTCTGCCAGGAGCAGGACAGTCTGAAATGTTCCACAGCATCCTGGTTTTCAGAGGTGATGGAGGGTCAGCAAAAGGGCTGGATCTAAAGACAGCAGACTGGGTTTATTGCTTTGCCCCTCTCCAGCCCTGGCATCTCAAACTACTTAAGTTCCTCTGGGACTAGACACCATCCTCTGTGAAGACCATGATGGTTCCAAACTCAGGAGCATCCTTGCACATAGTAAGTGCTCAGTGAACGTTAGCCTCACTCTTGGTCAGCAAGATCGCCATCTGAAGGGGTGGACGTGAGAATGTCATCACTAACATCAATTTCTCCAAGGTCAGTCTGCTGGGGCATTCCCCTGCCCTGGCTAGAGATCCCGAGAAAGAAACGTGAACGTTTATCAGCATCAAAATGGAGTTGCCTGTATCAACCCTACAACAACAAAAGTAAATCCGCCAGAAGTTATGACAGAAGGCTTCTTTTGCACACACGATAGCAACAATCACAAATGGCTGCCAGAACCACAGGCTTGCACAGACAAGCTTGCAAACTTACACAAAAAAGTACTCCGTCAAGGGCTGGGTTCAACCTCAGACTGACGCCACTCCTGTGATAAATCACTGCAGCCAAGGATTAGCCTCCAAATGTCCGACGCAATCCTCGTTTTTGTTTGTAAAAACTTCCCCTTGCTCAATGTCTTTGAATAAACCATAGTTCACTAAGGCACACATATTCCTGTTACCATGTTCTGCTTTTCCCAAATAAATATTATTCTTTGGAGAATCTCTGTGTTTCTTCTTTCCTTCCTTTCATGTTCTCCGTCTCTCCCCTCCCCTCTATCTTTCTCTTTCTTCTTTTCATCTTTGATGGGTAATCCCAAACGTCACTCTGCAGGCTGTGCTGAGCTGGTGACACCAAAGTCACCTGGGACCTTCGACAAGGTGAGAAAATGTCCCATCCCCTCACCCAGAGGCCCCAGTTTGTCAGTGAAAAAGAGAACCCAGGAATCTGCATTGCAACAACACTCACGGATGCTTCCTGTCTTGGCTACTACAAAATACCGTGCACTGGGTGGCTTGTGTGTATACTCTAAGAAACTTATTTTGGTAGCGTTTTGGAGGCTGGAAATTCAAGATCAAGGACTGGCTGACCCAGTTTCTGATGAGAGTCTGTTTACAGGCTCACAGATAATACCTTCCAACTGAAATGGAGAAAGAGGTGAGGGAGGTCTCAGGGACCATCTGCCTTCTGTGCTAATCCCCTCCCGAGGGCTCCACCTCCCAACACCATCATGTCAGGAGAAGGTTTCAACATGTGAATTCTGGGGAACACCAACATCCATTCGCTACCAAGGGCCCCTGGCGACCAAAGCACTCACCCTTCCTGGGATGGGAGTGAGATCTTGGGCAGGGAGTTAAGGCTGTGCCCCAACGAGAAGTTGTGGTTTCTGTCAATCAGAAGTTGTGGTTTCTATCAGAAGCACCCATTTCTTTCCCCACTCTGCAATGCCTACCATTCTGAGTCAAAAGACTTCTTCCTCTTCTTCCTTGTACAGAGAAGAAAGACATGTCTGCCCGCAGGTCCTGGAAATTCCTTGTGTTCCCTTCTTAAAGTCAGAGGGAAAAACACACCCACAACACTGGACTTCGGTCGGTCGGTGCCTGCGCTGTCTGAATGTGTGGGTCCAGATGATCACCTTTAGATCTAGAAATGGGATCTCCACACGGGGCCTCCACCTTCATTCCAAATTACCTCCCTCCTCCAGCCCACGTCTGGGATATATGCAAATTGCTCACGGAGCAAACCACTTGGGGGAGCAGCTGATGCCACTCCAGGCAAGGAGTGCCGGGTTCGGTATTTTAATTCAACTGCGGGGGTTGTTAGTCCCACACGACTCAATTAAACCCTGTGTTTGCCACTCTATCAAGAAGGTTAGAAGATCAGCATTCCTCTTGAGAAGTCATTTGTCCCAGGAGATTCCAAGTCATGTAAACCCTCAGTACTCAGGCGATCGGTGAAAATCACCTGACGTCTTGCACTGTGCACGGGCAGAGGACCTAAAAGCTCAGGCGCAGCAGCCACCCACCAGAGACCAGGCTGGCAGAAAGGGAGACCCCTAAATAAGTACTCCTGCAGTGCACAGGTGTATGCAGAAGCAAGCGAGAGGGCTTCCGGTGCATAGATGTAAGCGGGCCTCGCTTCACCTGTTGAAGCCAAGCTCCCTGCATGCTGAATAGAAGTCACCTGGGGAGATGTGGGGATGGAGCGGAAGAGGCGGCGCTCAGGAGGAGGGGCTACCTGTGCAAAGATGTGGAGGTGAAAGGGGAAGAGATAACAGGTATTTGAGGAGCTGTGAGGCTCCACCTGGCCTGTCCTTCATCCCACAGGATCTGGAAGTGCAGCTTTGGGGAAATGCCACAGACCTCACCTCTTACCCACGGGCAGCATCCTATGACTGACTGATGGACCCTGTCACACAAAGGTCTGCCTCCTCTCCCCATCTAAAGAGTGATCTGACAGCCGCCCCAGCTTCCGAGCTCTCTGTGGGGCCAACGGACTCCTTGGCCCAGCCCTGCACCCTCTCTTCCCTCCCTAGGCCATGAACCCAACACCACCTAAGCTAATCTCCGGGGAACCCAGCCTGGCGTGAACCTCAAGTCACTTGGCAGTGCCCTGCAGACATCTCTAAACAGTGATGAGCTAAAGAACATGCTCCATCTTCAGATTTCTGGAATCAAGGCAGAGATTAATAAGCAATGACTGATCTGGAGCTAAGAAATGAAAGTTCAGATGTTGTCTGGTATTTCATTTTTGATGCCCACCTACTCCTCAAAATAAAGACACTTCAATGTTTAATTTCAAGTCAGGCTGTAAGAAGACAGCCCCTGACTGAAGGAGGGTAGAGCTCTGAGATCTGCCCCAGACTGCTGGGGCCCAACAAGGTAAGGTCACTTGTCCCAGGTCACAGAAATGGGAGAGCCACAATTCCAACTTGCACTCTACTATATCAACACTGGATGCATCTTGAAAATTATAAAGTCCTTGTGGCAGGCTGAATAATGCCCCCTTCCCCAAGGATATCTATGCCCATGAATATTACCTTATGTGACTATTTTAGTTTGTTTTCTGCTGCTATAACAGGACACCCCAAATTGGATAATTTATAAAGATAAAAGGTTTTCATTGGTTTACAGTTTTTGGAAGTTCAAGAGCATTGTCTCATCCAGCTACAGCACTTGGAGGAAAGCAGAAGGGTGATGGACATGCCCAGAAGAGCAATGTGCTTCATGATAATTTGCTGGCCCAATTAACCCATTTCTGTCAGAACTGGTCCAGTCTCTAATGAAAGGCAATAATCCATTTATAAGGGTGATGCCCCAATGCCCTAATCCCCTCCCCCAAATCCTATCTCCCAATAGGTGGTGCCACATTGGAAATCAAATTTCGACATGAATTTTGGAGGTGGGGTAAAAGAACCTCTGCAGATGGGATTAAGGTAAGGCTCTTGCAATGAAAGCATTTCCCCAAACTATCAGACGAGCACTAAGTGGAATCGCAAGGGTCCTCATAAGAAAGAAGTAGGGGAGCCTGTGATCTATAAAGCAGAGATTGGAGTGATGGGTGCAGGAAGAAGGAATGTCCGCAGCACCAAGAAGGAAGAGGCAGATTATCTCTCCTGTCACTCAGGAGGGAGAGGCGTGTTCCTGTGAGCAGGGTCTGAACACCCCCAACATCACCGTGCAAGCCCACTGCGAGCATCACCAGTCACAGTCCCTAACAGGAGTAGGGTGTCCAAGCTCCACACCCACAAGGTTCCCCACACACACACAAACACATACACACACAGAGAGACAAAGGGCAGATGTCCTTTAAGAAGAGTTACATGGCGCCAGAGGAGCAGGACACTAGAACAAGACACCAACAAGACCAGGGACCCATGACAGACTGAGACTCTCCCTGTGCACAGGTGACAGCCCTGTCCCCTTCTTCACTGTGAGGGTGCCCAGGTCCAGAGGCTGCTGGCGGGGTCCCTGGAGAGTCAGATGGGTTGGGCTGCAGCAGGGAGGGGAGGGATCTCCAGATCCGAGAGGCAGTGAGAACCCACAGGCTTCCTGCAGCTGCCCCAGGAGGCGTCTGTCTGCCTGGACGGAAGGTCAATGCGCGCACAGAGAGACTGAGGGCTGGAAGCCCAGAGAAAAGGCGCCAGGAGGCTTTAAGGGTTATCTTGGTTTTTGTATTTTTACCAATAAGATGTTTGGCACCAGTTCCAAACATATAAATATACCCTCAGGCATGGAATGAGTATTCATCCTGGGCTCCAAGGGACACCAGCTGGGGACGCTGGACTGAGCAGAACTGCGCGGGCTTTCTCTCGTCCAGTGAGGAGGTCCACGGAACAGGATAGAGGACAGTGTGGCTGTAGAGTCGCTAATCAAGCAGGAAGCAGGTCTGATTTTATTGCACAGTTACCATGTGTATATACTCAGGCAGTAGCTGGGCAGATTACAGGCAGCCACCAATGCAATGTCTGCTAACTGTCTCTGCAGCAACCAATCAAGGAGTGGGCCATGGAGCAAGTGCAGGGACTGCAACCCATGGCCTCACGTCCAGGACTGTGCCTACAGGGTAAGTGGCCTGCCACTCACGCACCTAGCACGAGGGGAGTGGCCTGCTACTCAGACGCCCTTTACTATGCCATGTATGCAGTACTCCATGCACTTGTCCCCACATGGAACAAACTCCTACCCTCGGGTGACCTCTGGGGGTGGATTCAATCTCCACCTCACCACTGCCTCACTCCCAGGTGGGGGGGGGGGGGGACGGGCAGAACAGGATAAGGACGGTAAATTTCACAAGAATATTTCAGCCCAAATACCAAAGGTCTTTCTGTCAATAGGAGCCTCTCTGATGGGCTGAGCCCTCTTGGGAGACAGGAAGCTCAGCCTTGACCTAGACCCTGATGTCTCAGGCCGCAAGACCCTCTCACACCCCCGTGGGTCAGGAAAGCTGAGGTCACCAGGGAGCAGGGCTCAGGACACACAATCCCCAGCCTGACCCACTAGGCGCTGTCTTTCTAAATCAGGTATGAGAAGGCATCTCCCAGCTCCCCGAAACCTCATCCAGAGGGTTTGCAGGCTCCCCTCTGGGGCCTTACTATGGTCTGAATGTTCTCCCCAAAAGGTCATGGGTTGGAAACCTTGTCCCCAAAATCTTATGTAAATGGTATGTGGAGGTGGGGCCTTTGAGAGCTAGAGTTGGGTGAAGTCATGAGGGTGGGGTCCCCTGGATGGCAGTGGTGGCTTCCTCGACACTTTCCATCACCAGGACCAAGTGGCAACATGTAGGGAAGTTGTAGATGTTGGATGTGGAACCGAAAAACTTAGCAGCAGCAAAATAGGCTCCCTGTCAGAGGGTGTGAGGGGGCAGCTCTGAGGTGTTTAATCAGCAACACAGACCGGATGTGGGAGGGACGGAGGGAGGACGGGGAGTGGGGAGCCAGGGACAGACAGGCCTGGGAATATGCACTGACATCTCTCTGGTACCCCACCTCATTTCCCAGAAGGAAGCCATGGGGCGGGGGACATTCCTGGAGGTCGATTCCACTCTAACTAGAAGAGGAAATGCCTCTCCCACCAGAGATCCTCAGTGCCCAGTCTTTGTCTGCAGGGAGGTTTTCTGTGAATTCATTAGAAGCTGAAGAAATGCTGATGGTGCGGTTTTGCCCGCCCCTGAGCAAGCAGCCCAGCGCCCTCATTAGACAGCTTCCTGCAGGCGACAGGGGAGGGCAGTGGGTAATGGCAGGGGGGAGGTAGGCAGTAGCCCAGGAGAGGTGCTATGAATGAGAGGGGGGCTTCTCACAGAGTCCAAATCATAAACAAACCAGGGGGATCCCAGGTCTCTGCACACCCACAAGCCACAGCAGTCCCTGAGTTGCTGAGCAAGCCCACACTAGGCCTAGGAGCTATGGGAGGCCTGCTGGAGGGTTACTTAAAGCATAAGAGCTGCCTTTTGAAGGAAGCATTGTAGAGGAGGAATCCAAGCTCAGAGAGGCTGAGCAACTTTCTCCAAGTCACACAGCTAATAAATTAGGCAAAGGCCAGGGAACCCCTGAACCTCATGTTTAGTGAATTAGCAGAGTGTTTCATTCATTGATTCTACCACCTAGTGAAGCAAGTGGGACAAGAATTACCCACATCTAACAGATATGGAAACTGAGACCTAGACAGGCCCTACCTAGAACCAGAGAGCCTGGTGGTGACAAAACCATTTGGAACTTACATATCCCATATGTCATTCTACCCTGCCAGGTGACCTGTACCAGGGAAGCAATAAGAAAAGATTAAGAATTAATAGGGGTAATTTGGTGCTTTGGTTGGATGACACCTGGGGCAGAGGAGAAATCACTGGAGCAAAGGTGAAGACATTGAGGGCCTGACCCTGGTCAGAAAAGGGCAAGGAGGTAGTGGGGTTTGGGGTGGGCTTGAGGGCCCCACAGAACTAGGGGACAGGAGCCACAGGGCTGTACTAAAGGCTGGGCAGCTGTCCCCCCAGGTAGCTGGATGGTGACCAGCTTCACAGATACATGGTGATGCCATCCCAGGCCGGAACACTTGTGCCCCTACCAGGAAGAGAAAAGGGAGGGGACAGCCACAACAGAGTGTGTTAGCCCTGGTCCTCACAACCCTGGACGCAGGTGCCATCCCCCTGATTCTCAGGAAGAACCCAGATCCTCTCCTATGGTCCCTCCTAGCCCGGGGAACTTTCAGGGACAAGCCAATCTACTGCAGCCACCCGCGACTCAGGCATTAACCCCCCAGTCACGGGCCACATGACAGTGACTTGGGATCATCTCTTGCGTTTGTGTATGCACACGTGTGCACATGCGTACTTACATGTGTGTTGGTGTGTGCCTGCATGTGCACATGTGTTCCTGTGTATGCGAGTGTGTGTGTACGTGTGTCTATGCTTCTGCTCCAGACTTCGGGGTAGAAGGGGTGGAAGCTGCACCCTGCTCAACATCTCACTGCCTTCTGGAAGGAGAATGATCACCACAGCTGGGTTTTGCCCAGAGATTTTGATCTTAAGTAATATTTCCAGCAAACGTCTTGTAAATTGATTTGTAGGAGAGGCAGGTGATGGAGAAAAATGGAGAGTTGCAAACATTGAATTCAATACCCAATAATCTAATATGCCCAATTTCATTTTCTTTTCCTACCTTTGATGCTTGCAAGCAAATCATTGGCGCTTTAGTTGGCACATATATCTCAATGCAAAATGGTGGCGCGGCAATAAATAAATGCATTACCCAGATAAATGGTTGCTGGTCAGGGTGAAACTGCAAAGAATGGTCTGTGCTCCTCCATTGATTTACAAGCAGGAAATTCACTTATTCTCCCCTGACCCTTGACTGTTGTCAGCTCTAATAATTCTAGGAAAGGGAAGAGTGGGCAGGGGAAGCTAGCCTGGCAGAAGGAAGAACTGAGGGGCATCAGGCCTGGGGAATAAGAGATGCCACTTACCAGACAATAAAAATGTCTCAGTCTCCACAGTCCCCAAGCTTGCAGAGTTTGATCTCTGCTTCAATTTGATCTCTGCTTCCGCACTCAAATATCCAACCCATCCTATGCCAGTCCCCAGCCAGAAGCTGCAACAGTGAAGCATCTTGCCTCATAGCCCTCTGGGATCTCGCCAAGGCAGGGACAACCTGTCAATCATTCAGCCTCTCCCCACTCTCCCCTCATCCATCCTGCTCAGAGCTGCCGAAGACATGGCCCAAGCATGAGAATCATGCCATGGAGATTCCTGCTGAACTCCTTTCCACTCTTCACTGGACTCCAAAAACCTCCCACTATGATGCCCTTTATGATTCTCCTTCCTTTATTTTCTCACTTATCCACGTTCATCCATACATAGGCTGTGAGCACTTTAAAAGCAGGAGTCGTGTTGAATTCATCTATTGGTTCTCCAGTACCAAGAGCTGGTGCCTTGATACTGGCTGGAAGGAGGTCAGATGGGCAGGTAGGTAGGTAGGCAGGTGGGCCGGTGGATAGATGGATGAATAATGCGTGGGTAAATGGATGAATCGAAAGTGAATGGGTTGGGTGAGTAGACAGATAGGTAGTCTGATGAATAGATGGTAGGTGGGTGGGTGGGTGGGTGGATAGATTGACTGATGGGGTAGATGGAGGTGGAAACATGACTCGGTGAGCTGGTAGAAAAGAGAGTGGAGAATCAGTATGGCAGACGAAAGATCATCCTGGGCTTTCAGGATTAAACTCCCTGAGGCCCTAAGAAGTCTGTCTAGCAAGGCAGATTAGAATATACCATGAACATATTCAGGGAAAGCATATATATGTCCTCTCTGTGTCCCCGTCTCATGACAAACCACAGCTCATCCTCCAAGTAAGCACATCATATCTTCAACTGTGCCTTCGAGGTCCCACCTGCCTGGCTCAGTCACCCTCCAGTGGCTTTGTGGAACCTTTTGTTCAACACCAGAGCTCTCTGCCAGTTCGTCTCCAATGTGCCTGGCATGACACTGATTAAGATCAACTGTCTCAGCCATCAACAAGCCTCTGCAGTCATGATATAGAAACATGTCTGAATCAGGTGAGGCTCCTCCCTCATGCTGGGGGCAAAGGAACTCCCTTTGGGTCCATCTCCTGGCAACCACCCCCATACATATTGTCACTTCATCCACAGGATCAAAATTAGAAATGATGTCCTTTTTTTTTTTTTTTTTTTTTTTAACAGGACTGACAGTGCCCTTTATTTAAGAGCACCTGATCATGTGGCTCAGCAAATCTGCCCAAGGAACAGAATGTCAGGAAGCCATGGGTTGTTTTGAGGACCCTATGCAGGCTCGCGGCAATGGCTGGGCTCTTCTCAAAATTGTTTCCCTCTCCGGGTTTCTTTTGCCAGAGAATAAATTCTTAACATGGAAACATAATAAGGAAAGCTGGATAAAGTGTTTGAAATCACACTGAAATTCAACAATTCACTAAAATTCCCATCGCAGATGCCCACACAGCTACCATCTGCTGCTTCTGCCTCAAATTGTCCCCAAGGTGAATCAGAAACCCATATGTGGACTAGGACCCATGGCCCTTCTCCTTTCTGTCTCTGATATCAGATGCACTGACCCGTCCATCTGGGCCTGAGCTTCCTCATTTTAAAAGAGGAATAACAGTAACAATCTCAGAAGATTATTGTGGGGAAAAATAGACCTCGGTTGTTTCTCTTCATGATCATGTGGCTGGCTGATGGCAGCTACGGCCACTGGTCATTGGAGGGTGCCCTTAAAGGGAACAGTGGGACCCCATTCCTCTTCTTCTCTCTTTTGATTCCCAGCCAGAAAGTGAGCGTCTTTGTCCACCATATACTCCTCACCATGGTGTGTGGCCTCACGCCAGGTCTAGAAACAATGTGGCCAATCAATTGTAGACCGGAGCCTGCAAAACTACGAGCCGAAATAAACGTTTTCACTTTACAAGTTGGATTCACAGTCCCACCCACCCCACCCCCATTCACAGCCCCCAACTCGTGTTTTATTTCTTGGGTCAAGGAATATCAGCTGTCTGCAGAGACCTCCATTATGACAGAGGGAGAACCATCAATCTGCAGGAAATCCACACAGGAAAGAGAAATGCAAATAAAAACCATCAGTAGCAGCCTTCGAGAGATAGGAGAAGACATTGCAACCAGGAAATCAGGAGGGAGGCTCCAAAATAGAACTTTCAGCAAACGAAAGGGGAGCTCTTGAAAACAAAGAGCGTGATAGTAAATCATTCATAAAAAGTAATCTAAATCGTGGAATTAAAAAAAATGGGGGCATTTTGAGTAATGGAGAGGGAAAGAGCTTGAAAGCAAGATACAAAAAAAAAGTTTGACACAGAGGACTTGTCTCAGTATGAAACCAAGCAGTGACCTTGTCAATATCCTGTCCAAACGCCCCTCCCCCATCAAGCTGTCTTTTCTCATCCTCCCCCAGTGCTGGAGTTCTTTGCTCTCCCGAGGCTGTAGCTTCCCCTTCTTCAAAGAACCTTTCTCTGGTTATTGGAGCTTCTGCTTCCACAGGGATAGAAACTCTGGGAATCCAGGTTTTGCTGTAGCCAATGACCAGGGCTGTAGCCATAGGAAGGGCCAGTTCCCTGACTGGACCATGTGATGTGAAGCCCCCTGGATGGGGCCCTGTCTTGAGCGCCCCATCCTCTCCTGCTTCCTCTGCCCCTCACCCACTTCCCTTGGAGTCACCCCACACAGGTCCTCATCTCTGGGTCTGCTTCTTGGGGACCTGACCCAAGGCAGTGTGCCTATGTACTAATAAAAGGGGTTTCAGCTGGTGGGGGGGAATATCAAACGCAAAATGAAGGAAATTGAATGAAAAAAACAAAACAAAACAAAACGAAAAAATCCTGAACCAGATATTTCCAGACTTTAAAGTCTATTGAGTACCTGGAAAAAAATCAATGGCTATAGATCTGCCCCAAGTCACCTCTCTATGACAGTTCAGAAGACAAGGCTAAAATCAGATCCTACAAATTCTCAGAAAGGAAAAAAAAAAATAGGTCACATACATTGGATTAACACCTGCCACACCTTTGGCCTTCTCGGAAGCTCACAGAAACTGGAAGACGAGGAAGCAACACCTTTCCCAAAGAAAAAATGTTTCCGATCAGAGTTCCACACCTACCCACCTATTCATCAACTGTGAAGATAGAATGAGGACTATTTCAAATAAGTGAAATCTCTAAACAGGTTCCCCACCCTGCTCTTCTTCAGAAGAGACTGGAATATGTGCACCATTAGGGGGAAGTAAACAGAGAAGGCCATGGTCAGCCAGAGACCATAGTCAGGGGGTGGTGTCCCGGGCCTTCTCCACTGAGGCAGTGATGGGAGAAGGGGGCCATGTGCGGCCCTGCTTGGTCTGTGGGTGGCCTATGCTATGCAGTTGGGGAGATTCTTTGGAGCCAGCTCTCTGCTGGGATAGGGGTGCCAGAGGGCTGGGGGACCAAGCGAGTCAGGGGACTCCAGGCTGCAGTCCGCACTGGAGGCTAGGAGAGGATGGGAAGAGGAAGCCAGCCTCTGGTCCAGACCTGTCCCCATCAGGCAGGAATTGCTACCTCCATTCTACGGATGAGAAAGCTGAGACAAGGGAGGTCATGGGATTTGACATAAGTCACATCAATAGCGAGCACAGGACTAAGCTGCAGCCACAGGCCTTGCCCCAGACAGCCTTATGCAAAGCCAGTTGCAGAAAGTTACAGAGGCCACTTAGATATGTCTTAAATATGCAAATTAGCCCTGGGCATTGTTACAGTCGAGGGGGATCAATTCCAACTCAGGGGAGCAGGTACCCTGATGGGGGGCTTGGGAAGGGCTCCCTTAATCTGACCATGTGATATTTTATACCAAAAGCTTGGTGCTGCAGACATGGGTGTTATTCTATTTTGGGAAGACACACTGAGGATCAGCTCCATCCTGAAGTGCACCCCCAGCCCCAACATTCTGTTCTTAATAGAATAGAAGGCCTTTCCTCTGTTTGAACTGTTTCTGGGTAAGTGAAAGGAGGATACCTGCAGGCTGGCCAGAGGCAATGCTAGGGGCTCTTCCCTTCCCATGATTTGTGGCCTGTGACATTGTAACCTGTGACAAGGAGAAGAACCTAACTCAAGGCTGCATGAGAGTCCCCTGGGAGCTTGTCTTGCTCCCACTTTGGTTTAGGGGTGGGGCTTCCATCATGGAAAATAGAGGCAAGGAGCACTGACCACCACATGTTACCTGGTCCCTGCTGCCACTGGCCTTAATACAGCTGCCCCTGCCCGGTGGCCTCTCCTTCCCTTCTCAGTGGCACAGAAGAGATAGCCAGCAAAAGCCACTTGCTCAAGGGCTCCTCTTGCTTCTGCATTTCCAAGTGGTTCCTTATTGTGCCCACTGGCCATGGTACCCCACAGTGTGCCTGCCCTGCACCTGTGGTAGAACCACTGTGTGCTTACCTCCAAGTTCAAGGAGTCAATGCTATGTTGGAGCTGTTTCTGACCAGAGGAGATGGACACGTTTGTAGAAGATTTTCAAGCTATTTATTAAACTCTTGGTAGCTTGAAATTGATCATGGTGGGGGTTTTGAAACCAGAGAAATGGGCTAATGCAAAACTCAGGTTAATTTGAAATTGAACAAATGTGTGCATGTGTATATGTGTGTATATATAGTATTTGCTACTCTTGGTAGCTTGAACATGACCATGGTTATGATATTTATACCTTGAATATGAGCTAATGCTACACATCAGGGTTTCTTTCTTTTCTTTCTTTCTTTTTTTTTTTTTGGGGGGGGGGTTGTTGTTGTTGTTTCTTTTTTCTTTTTCTCCAGAGAGGTGGCTGTTGAACATTTACCAGAACAGCTCTACGGAGGACCTGCTGAGAGTCTTGCTGGACTTGCCAGTCTATCTCTGTGCCCCAGGATTACTCAGAGCCTGCCTATCCTCTTACCTCCTCCCTCAGGGATCCCGAAGATGCTGTCGTCCCCAATCTTCCGCAGTCACTCTAAGCGCATGCTGGGTGCCACCTGGTAGAAGGAGTGGGGGCATCTGAGATGTTCAGGCCTAGGGTTTTCATTCTGACCAGCTCTGTGCCAGCTTGCAGCAGTGACTTAGCTCTGAGATTTCAGTGTCTCCTTGTTACAGATGTTAAAACCGCGTACTCACAGGCTCCGTTGAGAGGGATGCACATGTGGTTCCAAGAACAGGCAGCTGCTCCATCAATGACAACCTCCAGCATTTGAGTTAGTGTGCTTGATTGGGGACGTCAAGCCGAGTGACTTTGAAAGGGCTTCCCCTCTGCCTTCTTCATTCAGTGTTTCCAGGCTGCAAATAAGCATGTCGTATGTAAAAAAAAAAAAAATGCCACCCGAAAGACCTTTTGGTGATGGAAAGAGCCACTTCTAGTGTCACACTGGCCTGAGGCAGTGAAGTGATGGAACAGGTATGTTCTCAGGGGTCCGAGGAGCATGCCAAACAGACTTGTTGGCCAAAAGTACAAGAGCATGGGCTATGAGGTTGTCAGTGCTGCAAAGACATCAGCCACTTGTACCTCTGGTTGTGAGAGATTCTCTCCGTCCCATGCAGATCTGGACTGGAATGCAATGTGTTGGTGAACTAGGGCCTCCCTTGCAAGTGGGAGACAGACACAGGCTTCCTGTTCCATAGATCTTAAACCTCAGACTGCCACTCTTTCTTATCTTGTCTGCAGAGGGTCTGGAGCAGGGACCCCACATTGGTTCCTCTGTTCAGTGATGTCTCCCAAGATTATTCTTTTTCTGAGCACATGGGTTGATATACAATTGATCAACAAATACATGAAAACAGGTTCAACATCTTTAGCAATTAGAGAAATGCAAATCAAAACTATTGTAAGATTTCATCTTACTCTAGTCAGTATGGCAGTTATCAAGAATACAAGCAACAAGGGCTGGGGCTGTAGCTCAGTGGCAAAGCGCTTGCCTAGCATGTGTAAGGCCCTGGGTTCGATCCTCAGCATCCCATAAAAACTAACCAATAAATAAAGGCATTCTGTCCATCTACAGCTACAAAAAAAATTTTTTTTAAAAAAAGAATACAAGCAACAATAAGTGTTGGCAAGGATGTGGGGAGAAAGGTACTCTCATACATTGCTGGGGGCACTGAAAATTTGTGCAACCACTCTGAAAAGCAGTGTGAAGAGTCCTTAGAAAACAAACTTGGAATGGAACCACTATTGACACAGCTATCCCACTCCTTGATCTAAATCCAAATGACTTAAAATCAGCATACTACAGGGACACAACCACATCAATGTTTATAGCAGCTCAATTCACAATAGCTAAACTGTGGAACCAACTTAGATGTCCTTCAATGGATAAATGGGATAAGAAACTGTGGTATATATACACAATGGAATATTACTCAGCATTAAAAGAGAGTAAAATTACGGCATTTGCCAGTAAATGGATGGAGTTGGAGAATATCATGCTAAGCAAAGTAAGCCAACTCCAAAATATCAAAGGTCAAATGTTCTCTCTGATAAGTGCATGGTGATCCATAATGGAAGGAGCGGGGAGGCATGGTAAGAATGGAGGAACTTTGGGTTGGGAAACGGGGAGTGGGGAGAGGGAGCATGGGGGCAGGAAAGATGGTAGAATGAGATGAACATCATTACCCTAGATACATGTATGACTGCACAAATGGTGGGACTCTACATCATGTACAACCAGAACAGTGAAAAATTGTGCTCCATTTGTGTAAAACGAAACAAAATGTATTCTGCTGTCATGTATAACTAATTAGAAATTTTTAAAAAATGTTAATATAAAAAAAAACTGTATTCACATATACCCAGTTACCTTTGTATGGTTTATGTGCATTATATTATGGAGGTATTTTCCATTTTATAAAAGTGGTATCTGAAGCACAGTGGGGTGAAGTGATTTTTCCAAAGTCACAAGTCATAGAGACAGAATCTGAACTCAAAATGGGGTCACCCAGAACCTAGGGTCCTGACACTACACCTGTGTCCCCATGCAGCCTGTGGTGCTGTGACCTGAAGCAACCCTGCCCATGGAGCTCAGCCAAAGCTACACTCTCTTGAGCACAACCAAGGTTAGGCTCAAGACTAAACCCCCAGAGAGACGCCATTGGGGCCCTATGCCGCACTCTGGCATTTTGATGGATGAAAAACATTTCAAGTTTTCCTGTAAAAAATGTCTGTTGTGAAAAGATAAGGAAATTCTGGCACGCTCAGCAGCAACTTATTAACTAGTTCGGCGGTACTTATTTTTAGCCTTGGGGTTGAGTACAGCGAGGCCCTAATCAGCAGCTGGAGTGATGCTGACCAGGCCAGCACCAGCCCAGACCCAGAGGCAGCAAAGGACCAGTGCTGGCCAAGGGATGAGAGCTCTGGGTCTCACATGACTTCTGGGGCCACAGGCACTGGCTATGGGAGCAGTTGAAGAGTCCGAGGGAGAACTCACACTTGGGAACCAGCTGGCTTGGGGCCCTCCCAGCAGTGAGAGGGGACACTTGGCAGCCTCTGGGGGTGGTTGGGAGGCAGATCATGTCACTCTGTGTCCTAGGTCCTGTAGCTTGGCAGGGCTGGGCCTTTCCTAGGGCCTCAAGCAGCCCTGCTCTCCCCAGCAGTGAGGGAAGGGGTGAGAAGAACCAGCTAGGGAGGAGCCATCCCCTGAGTGAGTGTCCTGGAACAGGGTGTCACCTTAGTCATCTGCTCCATTGCTCCTTCGTGGGGACCCTCATCAGAGCTCTGCCCAAGGGCCTTAGCAACATGACTGTGTAATCAAGTCAACCCTTATTTGTGCCAGTGAAGGCCCCATAATTTCCCCCTAAGGGCTGCCTAAAGTGTCACCTGGCTGGAAGGGAAAGGTTTGGTGAGGACAGCTCATTCCAAGTAAGCAGGATGGGGGGTGAGGACCCATCAGCTGTCCCACCCCTCTGCCTCCCCCACCCCCATACACTGCCCCCCAGGGCTGGCTCAACCAGTTCCACTCCAGCAAACCTTGAGTTCCATCGTCAAACCCTCTCTCAAGCTTCACCTGGTGTGGCCCTGTCCCCTGGATAGCCCATTTTGCTGAAATTGTTACCTGTGTGCCTTACTCCCTACCCCACGCTGCACCCCCACCATAGGTAGATGATGGTAGACCATGTGGGGTACCCAAGGCAGCACAGGGAGGAGCTCGGGCTGTTTAATGGGCTCAAGACTGATTCTCCTGAGCAGGGTGGGAGTGAAGAGATCCCTGGAATGGGGGATGGCTATTTCTTGGATTCTCTGGGATTTTGGATGCTTCCCAGATCTATTCTAGCCCCGATATTCCAGGTTCTCTAATTCCAAAGGGCAACGGACTCAGATTCTCTGGTGATTGGTTTCTCCTTACTCTTTCCTTCCACCTCCAGGCCTGGAGTATGGGGGACCTCACTAGTGCTCACTCTTCTGCAAACACCCTTCCTCCATTTCTAGGATAGAGAAGCCCAGAATCTTCTTCTTTCCTGTGTCAAACACTCACGTCAGCATCCTGGCCAGGCCTGGCCCTGCAAACTGTCCAGGAGGATGTTTGCCTATGTGCACCCTGACCTGAGACCTTCTACCTAGCAGTCACTGCACAGGGGCCAGGGCACACAGGAAGAAGGAGGCATGGGCATTTGGGGGCATCCCCACTCAGTGATGGTGGTCTGGGAAGGCAGAGGAAACTGGGGTTGCATCTCAGCTCCAAAGCTGGCCAGCCCAATAACTGAGCCCCCACGTCTCTGGACCTCTTCTGAGATGGATAGGAAGCAGGGTTACAGTGAGATGCCTCAGGCACCTTCTCAGCACAGTGCTTGCTCACAGCAGGTATTCCTGAGCAGCTGCCTCCATTCAGATCAACTGCAAAGCCAAGGGCAGGCTGGTTTGCCAGGAAGACTGGCTATGTTTTACAGAGATCAGTGGTTTAAGGAACCTATTTCTAGAAAGCAGTTTCCTTGTGCCTATGGAGGTATGTGGCAGGGAATATTCGAAGGCCTTTGTAGTCTCTGGGTGACCCAGCATGGTTTGGAAGAGTGATAAAAACTGCAGGCGCCAGTCCAGATAGAGACACCTCCAAGAGCCTCTCCAAGGGCCAACCCAATCCTATTTTATGATTCCTGGAAATCTCTCTCAGAGAAAATGCAAATTTCATTGACCCTGGGGGAGCCCTTGGTGGTACTGGATTCCATTTCAGCCATCTGTGCAGGGGCCCCCAAAACTCCAGCTGAAAACCAAAGCCCACCCTGGATGTGACCATGACAAGTAGGAGACAGAGGCAGATTTAAGATATGATTTCTGATTAGCACAATTACAGGGAGCAGCAACACCGGCTCCTGGTGAAGACAATAAATTAATTGCACACTAATGTGGGAGAGATTACATCCCTGAATCTCCGTGCCCTGCTGCAACCCACGTATGTAAAGTATAATTGCATCATATTGTCAAGAGAGTTGTGGCAGGGATTCAATTACACTGCAGAGCGACGGTAAACATCCGCCAACACCCTCTCTCTTCCCCTGATGACACTAGAGAGGAAGCAGCAATAGCCAGTCCACAGCTCTATGGTCTGTATGTAGCAAGAGGACCTTGTACATCTATGAAAACAAACATTTAACAACACACAGCCCATGTCTGTAGGTGACACTGTCCACACAGGTGACATGGGGCCTCCCCACTCTTGTTGTCTCACAACCGTCTGAGTTCCCCACTCACCCTCTCTCTGGTCCCTGCAGGCTTGATAAGTTCTCTTGACCTTTTATTAAAGAGCCGTATGAAATGACAGACTGCTGTTCTTCCTACCCATCCCTTGAACCGTGTGAGATATTTTAAGCGTTCTCCTTGGATCTTTTCAACAATAACAACTTTTGAGGCAGGTTTAAGGTTGGGGATTTAAAAGATGCACCAGCTGAGACAGAGATGTCAGGGAATTTTTCAGTCGAGTGAGTATTCTGTGTGCCACCTATTGTACTAGGTACTGGGTAAAATCAACACCAATCCCTCCCGGGTTAGAGCTGCATTCTAGCAGAAAGGAGACACATCATAAGCTGTGGGTATGTCGAGTGTGTCAGAAGGAGAGAGTGGTCGACACATTTAAGCAGCATTAATGATGCTAAGAAGCCTGGGTTGTGCAAGAGACGGAAGTGGGTTCAATATTATAGAGTAGCCAGGGGGCTCGGTGACAAGGTGATGTCGAGCCCAACTTTGCCAGCCGTGAGGGAGTTAGCCAACTGGGTATCTGGGGGAAGTACTTTCTAGGCAGAAGGGACAGATGCAGCAAAATTCCTGAGACAGGACGTGCCTCCAGAGCTCCCGGAAGAATGAGGAGGCCAGTACTGCTGGAGTGGGAAAGTAGCTGATGTGAGAGAGGCCATGCCAGGGGGCCTCAGAGGTTATTGTGGAGACTTGGCTCTTCCTCTGGATGTGAGCCACAGACAGGGAGAGGTTGGAGCAGAGGATGACATGATCAGAACTCTATTCGTAAAATATAATATCGCTGTCTATGCTTATAATTGACCTGAAATTTTCCTTATTTATATTCTTGTCTAGTTTTGAGATCAAGGTTACATTAGTCTCACAAAATGAGTTTTGGAACTTTCTCCTTATTCATTGGAATACCGCCATAATATTGGGATTATCTATTCTAGGCTGGTTTTGAACCTACCCTACAAACATCCGACATCTAGACTTGATATCTCATCTTCTCTCCCTTCTCCCTTCTCCCTTCTCTCTATCTCCCTATCCCTATCTCTTTCTTTCTCTCTCTGTAGATTTAGACACTGATTTAATTTCTTTGATGATAGGAATCTGTTCAGCTTTTCCATTTTTTTCTTGACTCAGTTTTCGTAAGTGGTATTTGTTAAGAAGTTACCTGAATTATCTAAGTTTGCATGAAGTTTTAAATAATCTGATTTCTTACATTGCAGTCTATTTTTCATTTCCTTTTTAATCAATTTCTGCTCTTTGTGTTTTCTTCTTTCAATTTCTCTTGGCTTACGTTGTTGTTTTTCTCATTCCCGAGTTGAATATCTTGCTCATTAATCTTTATTCTTTATTCTTCTGTAATAGAAGCATCCAAAATTATAAATTCCACTTTAAGTACCACCACAAATTTTGATGTTCAGAGCTTTTATTATTGTTCAATTTGAAGTATTTTCTAATTAGTATTTTTACTTCATTTTGAGCCCATGAGTTATTCACAGGTGTGTTTCCATATACTCAAATATATGATTATTTTTTGCTTGTTACTGGCTACTTCTTTCATTGATTTCTTTTTTTTTTATTAGTTGTTCATGACAATACAATGATCTTGACATATATACATTTGAATCAAATGGGGTATAATTTCTCATTTTTCCAAGTGTACAGGTTGTAAGATCACATTGGTTATACGGCCACATATATACATACAGCAATACTAGTGTCTATTTTATTCTGCTGCCCTTCCTATTACCCTCCCCTCCCATCACCTCTCTCTACCCAATCTTTTTATTGATTTCTGACCTTATTTTCATGATAGAGCATCTTTGAAATTTGTTGATATTAGTGTTTGGCATAGTATATGATCAATTTTTTATTAAAATTCCACATCTTATTGAGAATTGTACATGTTCTTTGATTGTTGTGCTATATAGTTGTTCAATAGATCAAGCTTGTTAACAGTGTGGTTCAAATTGTCTGTATGCTCACCATTTTTTGATGCTTCATCCACTAATTGCTGAGAGGTAATTTAAAAATCTCTTAGTATGGTTGTGATTTTTTTCCTTATAGTTGGATCAAATTTGCCTTATAAATATGAACATATATAATTAGTTGTATTAGTCAGCTTTTCATTACTGGGGGAAAAATACCTCAAAAGAACAATTTAGAGGAGGAAATATTTATTTTGGTCTCATAGTTTCAAAGGTTTCAGTCCATAGCTGTCTGGCTCCATTGATCTGGGCCTGAGATATGGCCAAACATCATGGTGGAAGGGAAGGGTGGAGGGAAGTTTTCTCTCTTGGCAGCTGGGAATCAGGAAAAGAGAGAGAGAATAAGGAGCCAGGGGCAAGATAAAATCCCCAAAGGCATACCCCCAGTAAAGCCACCCACACCTGCCCCAGTAGTCCATTCAAATTGTTAGTCCATCAATGAATTAATCCACGGATGAGGTCATAGCTCTCATAATCAAATCATTTAACATTTGGGATCATGCTTTAAAAATGTGACTTTCTCATTTTGACTTTTCTAGATCCAAACCATAACTCAGAATATTTACATAGGCCTGATGAATTCTTTTCTTTTTCCCCATTACATGACGTAGTCTCCAGTTCTCTTAATAATGCTTTTCTTTTCATTAGTATTTTCCTGGGAGATATGTTCAATGTTCTTGGCTTTTAATTTTTCTGTCTCCTTGTGTTTTATGTGAGATTCCTGCAAACAACCTAAATCTGAATTATTCTTTCAATTTCACTCAAAGCAGAAAAGCTTAGGCCAGGTAATTACCATGATTCTGATCTATTTAGGTTTCTTTAGGGCTCCTTATTTGCACCCCTTATTTGTGCTATTTGTTTTCCTTTTCCTGTGACCTTTTTCTTTCTTGTCTTTCGTCGCCATGATTGAGTATCCTTGTTCCTCCTCGAAAGTTATGCATTTTATTTGTCTCCATCTCACCATCACTCATAAACCACTTTAACCTCTTTTTAAAATATTTTATTTGTTCTTATTAGTTACACATGATAGTGGAATAGATCTTGACATATTATACTTACATGGAGCATAGCTTCTCATTCTTCTGGTTGTCCATGATGTAGAATTACATCAGTCACGCAATCATATTTGCACATAGGATAGTAATGTCTGATTCATTCTACTGTCTTTCCTATTCCCATCCCCCCTCCCTTCCCTTCATCCCCCTTTGTGTAATCCAAAGTACTTCTATTCTTCCTTACACCCCAACCTGGTTTCTTTTGCACACAAAATTTTTAAATGCCAACTTAATGTCTAAGAGTAATCAGCCTTGTATTATTTTGATTCTGAATACTCAAAAAGGGCTGGAGTGTAACTGCAATGTCTCGTAGTTTACGTGTAATGAAACTTATTCAAGGTGCACATAAAAAAGTATAATTACATGTAAATAGCAGGCACACTGTAATTAAAGGCACTTATCAAATTGTATATAAAACAAATAAATAAATAAAACCAGCCATGCACCTGTCCCCAAATACTAAAGGAACTCTCAAGAGTGCTTTAGCTATGATCCTCCTCCTTCTTAATATTGGCTTGCCACTTGTTATGTGTCATTCTAATTGACTTCTGGATAGCAGGTCCATTGTGCTGGTTCTCTAGTGTCTAGAACAGTTCCTGGCCCACAGCAGCTCAGCAGATGTTGAATGTGTGAACGCTGTTGCTACCTACCTTTTAAATCTATTTATTTCACGCTTTCCACATTACTCTTCATTGTTATTATTGCTTTACATCTCTACTGAAGAGCTGCTATGTACTGACACTTTCTTTTCATTAAGAACACAGCAAGAAATTCTCTCAATGAAAAGAAATAGATACTTTCCCAAACGAGGGCGAGCCTCATGCTTTGGTGATCCATATCCCTGGGTCCCAGAGTCCTAGATCCCATATCTTCTAGTTGTGATTTCTTCCCTTCACAGAGCACCCAGACCGGGGGTTCTTCAAGAGTTCCACAGCTGAGAGGAGCCCCCACAATGATACACACTGCACCTCCTTCATCTGTCTGCCAAGGGGAGAAATGCAACTTAACTCACAAGCCAGGAATTTTAGGACAGGAATCTCAAATCTCTCCCTTTCCTGCATTAACATTTCCTACTACTATTGGATAATTCCCATCAGCATACAAATGTGCTGTGATTTCTCCCATCTGAAAAACAACTCTCCCTAATGCCACTTCCTCCTCCAGACACTGCCAGGCTTGGGCACATTTCGAGATGGAGTTGGCAGGGCTGCAGCTGCATCAGCTGCTTCAACGAGGACGGTGCTAAGGCTGAGGCTGGAGCTGGGACATCTGGTTTTCCCTCTTTGCTCTGCAGGGGTGTGCACCCTGCTCCAGGTGGAGCTCCTGACCCTGAGCTGGGCGTATACGGAATTGTAGCAGGGGAAGTGTCCAGGTTCCTCCCGCCATTTTTTTTAATCCTTGAAAGAATCCTGGTAGCCTGGAATTTGTTCTCATCTGGTCTCCAGATAAGACCTGCGTTCCCTAGTGCTGCCCATACCTTGGGGTCTGAGGGCTCACCCCTCAGGCATTCTTGGCCCCAAGAGTAGGTGGTCATGTAGCCCACTGAGCCCTTCTGGGACACTCCTTAGATGCATAAATGGATAAGTGAGCCACAAGTGGCCACTAGCCCAGGGAGAGAAAGCTTACAGCCTGTAAGTCTCCTCTGGATGTAAAGATGCCTTTGAGTTTGTGAGTTTCCATTCGACCTTATGTTTGCCCAGTGCAGATTCAAAAGAATACTAAGCCCTATATGGAAGCTGGGTCCTGGGGTCACCCTTAAATCACTGCTCTGCCTTGGATTAATGTTTCTGGCATCCTCTTGGTAAGTAGTAACATTTTGCATGGACTGGAAGTTGAAAATTAAAAATAAAAAGGACTCTATGTTCAACTTATTGTGAAAGATGTTTCTGGAATGGGCTCTAATTCTTCACCACCCTTACATCCTGTAACCTGCTCACCAACCACCCTGGTCCTTGAGTCCTACATTATCTAAGCTCCTTATTCTCTCAGCATCATTGCACTGAGCAACCACCTGGGGAGCGCCCCCCACCCCCATCTCTTGATTTCTGTGCTCCTCTTCTGCCTGGATTTTCTCCCTTCTTTTCAGGCTGTTGTGGGGACTGTCCCTACCTTCCAAGGTCCTCATGCTCCACCTGGCCATTGTCTTTTCTCCCTCATAAACTCATCCATCACCGTGGCCTGGAATACCACCATGGCCTATATTTATGTATGCACCAAGCCTCTATGTGGGTCTTTGCTAGCCCAGCTCAGCATCTACCTGACCCCTTCACTTGGATGTTCAAGAAATCTCTTGCACGTGATGTCATGCACCAAACTTAACTGCTAATTTTTTCCTTGAAATCTTACTTTCCCAATCTTTCTTGGGTTTCTGTATGGTACCTCCATCCAGTTGCTCAATAGCAAATGTTAAAAATTGTCCTGGTTCCTTTTAACTCCTCACATTCTACATCCCACCTATCAGCAAGTCTCACTGATTCTACCTTCACATATACCCCCAATCTATCTAGATCCATTTACTGTCTGGGTACCTTATGAGATGCATGCTCCATTAAGCCCAGGGATTTTATTTTGCTCACCACTGGATTCCATACCAAATATCTCTCAAAGCACCCATAGCAGGTACATTCTCAGTTCACTTTTGTTACCTAAATAATTGAACATCATTGCAACTAGCATGGAACTCTTTGGAATAGGAAGACCAGGGCTTATTGTCCTCATTTTAATAAAGGGATACACACTCCAGTCCTGAATGGAAGTGGTCAGGGTTCTGCCCAGATCAGAGCTCCTTCTGTGCTTCTCCATTATGCATTTAGCCTGGGGGTTGAGAGCATTGGCATTCACAACAGAATATTTAGGTTCTAATTGAGACCTCCCGTCCTGTATATTTAAACTCTGCCTCAGTTTTCCTGACTGTAGTTTGGGAAGATCATATTATCATTTTCGGGGGTGAGATCAAGGTGAGTGGGATAGGCAAAGGTGGGGAACTGCAGCTGGTCATGTGAACAAAAGCCTTGAGCAAGGAGAAGCAGGAGACATCATTCCAAGAACAGGGAAAAAAACATGTGGTATGGAAGCAGGGAGCATGTGCACACACCGAGGGCTGGTTTTATCATCAGAGCCCAGGTGAAGATTGATAAGTTCTAAGAAGGAAAGTGGCATGATCCTACTTGAATTTGGAAAAGATTGTAGAGGGCTGCTTTGTGGAGAATGGATTAGACGTGAAGTAATCCATCTGGGTGAGGAATGGCAAATTCAAATAAATGCACAGAACACACTCACCCATGCAGACACAGAGACAGCACTCCCCGTGTGCTGGATATCTGCTGCGATTGCCATTTCCCACCCAAGAGTTTGGCACCTGATTCTCTATCAGAGCCATCTTCACGTACAACTTCAGCTTCGTTTCCCTTTCACTGCTCAGCCCATTTCTATCTGGTTCCTCCCAACCCTCCATTAGGAGGTGCCTCCAGGATCCTCAGGAACAGCCCCAGGCATCCGACCATATGGCTCCCTCCTACCTGAGACAGTTTTCCTTCATGTCTTACCTCCTCCCCTGTTGTTCATTCAGGTTCTCCTCCTCCGTTGATATCTGTCCTCCAGGTTCTCAGCCTTCCTTGCTCATGATCACTCTCTTTCTAGGAGATTTGTCCACTTAGGTGCCATCACCAGACAGTCATTCACCGGTGACCTCTCATCCCCATCCAAGCCTGTTCCCCTGGCTCCTAATCCAACTGCATTGTCCTTCTGATACCTCCTCTTGGGGTCTCCCAGTGCCACCACCAACCACATTTAAATAGAAGAGTATTCTTTACCTAAACCCTCCATCCTGGTCTTCCCTGTCCTGGGACACAGCACCATCCTCTATCCAACACCTGGGCATCCATAACCTGTTCCTTCTCCTCTCCACTCATCACCCCCTGTGCCATCTCACCTGCGTCATGTTTCTCAGTCCTCCCTATTTTTCCATCTCTGCAGATCTTGCTATGGTCTGAACATGCCATTTCTCACCTAGATGGATTACTTCACGTCTAATCCATTCTCCACAAAGCAGCCCTCTACAATCTTTTCCAAATTCAAGTAGGATCATGCCACTTTCCTCCTTAGAACTTATCAATCTTCACCTGGGCTCTGATGATAAAACCAGCCCTCGGTGTGTGCACATGCTCCCTGCTTCCATACCACATGGGCTTTTCCCTGTTCTTGGAATAATGTCTCCTGCTTCTCCTTGCTCAAGGCTTTTGTTCACATGACCAGCTGCTGCAGTTCCCCACCTTTGCCTAACCCACTCACCTTGATCTCACCTCAAGCTGTTTCCCCAAGGATTTCCTGTTGTGCCTTCAAACCAAGTCAGCACCTACCACTTCTTGGGCTCAGGGAAGCTGTTTCTTGTAACACACGTTTCATAACTGTATGAAAGAGCTGTCCATGTGATTTTGTGTTATTTTAGACAATGCCATATGGTCTCCTGATTTTAAATCCCACATAAATACTGATACTTCCCAAGTTCCTCTCTCCAGCCTCAACCTCTTCCCTGGACTCTCAACTTGAACATCTAATGTCTACCTGAAAGCTTCTCTGGGATGTACGGCAGGCACCTCCAAAGGAGCATGTCTAAAACCCAAATTCCTGCTCTACACCTTCCCCCAGAATTGCTCCTCCTACAACTGCTCCTGGACTAATGTCCCCTCTTCTCCTTGCTCAAGGCGAGGCTGAGGTTGGGGACACAAGTTTGACTTCTTCCTGTCCTCATATATATTTAGTTCTCACTTATTTACTCTACCTTCAAACTATATCCCAAATCCCAGAGGGGTTCTAAGCATATTTGAAACCCTGAGATGCTAATTTTTTTCCAACATCTGCTTGGCTATGAATTGAACGTTTGTGTCCCTCCACCACCCAAAATTCATATGCTGAAGCCCCAAGTCCCAGTGTGATGGTACTTGGAGGTGAGGCCTCTGGAAGATGATTAGGTCATAAGGATGGAGCCCCCACAATGGGATCGAGACTGATCTTGCTCACTTCCTTCATGAACCCAGAAAGATTGTGTGAGGACATAACCTGGAACAGGATTCTATTTGTCCACTTTCTATCACTATAACAAAATACTTGAGATGGCTAATGCTGTAACAAAATGAGGTTTACCTAGCTCACAGTTCTGGAGGCTCAAGGGTAGGGTTCCTGCATTGGCCCAGCTCTGTGAGGGTCCCTTCAGCCTATCATACCATGTAGATGGTAGTGACTGATGACAATGGCTGATGGCAATGGTAGAAGCACACAGGAAGCAAGTGACTGAATCTGATCCAGGAAGCCAGAGAGATTGGGACCAGACTTAGACCTTCCTAACAGCCCTATCTCAAGAACTACCAGGGGGTTGCATGAGAACTACCATAATCAGTTCCTGCCCTTGGGTCCTCAATGACCGAAAGACCTCCCCTTAAGCTCAACACCACCATCCTGGGAACCAAGATTCCAACACCTGGATCCTTGCAAACCACATCCAACCACAAACCACATTCAAACCACGGCAAGGATCCTCACCAAGATCCTGAGACACCGGCACCCTGATCTCGGACTTCCAGCCTCTAGACCTTGAGAAATAAATGTTGTTTAAGTTGTCCAGTCCCTAGTGAATTGTCATAGCCACCTGCACTATCTAAAACACCCCTCTTCTCTATGACAAAATCACTTTCAGTAATAGTCATTGCAACATTTGAGATCTGCAGTGACTCCCAAAGGCTGAGCATTGAAGGTTGGGTTGTCAGCCTGTGATGTTATTGGGAGATGGTTGAGCCTTCAGGAAGCAGAGTGGGAGGAAGTGAGGTCACTGTAGGGTGTGCCTTTAAAGGAGACCCCGGCACCCTGGCTCCTCATTTTCTCTATTGGCTTCCTAGCTGCCATGATGTGCTTCTTCTGCTACACGTTGCCACCGTGGTACTGTACTGCCACAAGTCCACAGCAACAGGGCCAAGCAAGCACGGACTGGGATCTCTGATTGAGCCAAAATCAATCTTTCCTCCTTATCGATTATCTCAAGTGTGTTGTTATAGTAACAGAAAGCAGACAGATACAGTTATAAACTGAAACAAACAATACTGTCCAGAAAAGAAATGCAAAGCAAAAGTTTTCTTAAACTGAACTTTGTACAGATCATCTTGCCAAGAAAAAAAGAGTGAAGCCAGGCATGGTGGCTGGCACATGCATGTAATTCCAGCAGCTTGGGAGGCTGAGGCAGGAGGATTGGGAGTTCAAAGCCAGCCTCAGCAATGGTAAGGCACTAAGAAGCTCAGTGAGACCCTGTCTCTAGATAAAACATAGAATAGGGTTGGGGATGTAACTCAGTGTTCAATTCCTAATTACTGTCCCCCCCCCGCAAAAAAAGTGAATTTTAATAAAGCAGAATCAGCCACAGGAGGATAATTTTGGCCACTGATAAAAGATATTACTGATATAATACTACATTTCTTGATGAATTCTTTAGTTTTAAGACAACCGATTAATTATAAAAGGCTAAATTTCAAGTACAAAGATGTTAATTTAAGTCCATAACATTTCATGTATGAACTAAAACAGACACCTATCAAACAAAAATGTACCTTGAAGTTTATACTCTTTCACTACTTTAGATTTTAAGCACAGATAAACATCCCAACAAAGTTAAAATGACCTTCATTCTGTTTCCTTGTCTCTATAATTGCCATGCTACCAATGTTTAATCAAATTTTCCACTTATTCACAGGTCTTGGAGACCTGACCTGCACACCAGGTGGCTGGTGTAATTCTGAAGCCTGGGCATCTCCATGTGACCCAGTCCCTATGAGGGGTCACCTGTGCAGATGCAAGTTCTCTGAATTAATGTGCATGTGGAACATAAGGTTGATTAAAGGAAAAGGTGCTAACTTCAGGTTTACAGACATATTATTAAAACTCCACGGAGACTGTGGTTCTAGAAATCACATATGCAGTTATCTTGTGAGGGAGAAGTATTATATCAATGATAACATTAAGAATTGCCTTCCCATGGCAATATGATGAAGTGATCAACTCTTCATCAGGGTTAAATTCTCTACAAAGGGCACATCCCTAGTGTGAGCTTTTCATTGCTGTGATCAAAATACCTGACAAGAACAACTTAGAGGGAAAAAATATGAATTTATTTAGGCTCATGGTTTCAGAGAATTCGGTCCATGGTTGGCCAACTCCAAGACAGAGCCCTCATGGTGAAAAGGCATAGCAGAGGAACGCTGCTCAGTTCATGGCAACCAGGAAGCAGAGCAGGGCCGGGGGAGGGTCAAGGAAAAGATAAGCCCTTCCAGGTCACCCCCAGTGAGCTACTTCCTCCAACCAGGTCCCAGCTCCAGTGGTCCCTTCAGCTCTCAATGGACTAATCCACTGATGAGGTCAGAGCCTTATGATCCAATCATTACCTAAAGCTAAAGCATCCCCCACCCAAACCTTGTTGCACTGGGGACAATGCTTTGAACACATAAGCGTTTGAGGGGACATTCCAACCATAATGACCCTATTGTTGTCACCTAGGCACACGACTCCCATGCCCTACCTTCTCACCCACCAGCATGATCTGACCCTTCCTTTCCACCTTCCCTACCACTATGATGGACCCCATCACCATGATGTCTCCCTGAGATTCCCTGTCATCGATGCCATGATGGGATGGATTATGGCCACCCTAACTTCACTCCTGCCCTTCCTCACCACTGCAGTCCAGTGATTCTCCACTCAAGCCATCCCCCACTCCTGCTCAGAACCTTCCAAGGGCCCCAGACGCCTGGAGCAGGAGCCACAGGCCCTGCTGGGAGACCTGTCACCTCCCCTTCTCCTCCTGCCCTTCACTGTTCATAGAAACCCCGGATCTGGGCCTTGTCCTTGCTACTTCTTCTGCAGGGATGCTACTTCCTCAGGTGGCCATATGACTGGCTCCCTCCTGCATATTTCTTCATCCAAAAGCCACCTGCCCCAGAAACTCCCATCTCCCCCTGCAGTGACCTTCCTACCTGGGACAGCAACTCAGATTCTGATGCTAGAACAAAGGCCACCTGTGGGGAGGACCTTTGTGGACCTGTAAATCTCAAAACCGGAAAAGGGAAAGTACAGGACTCGGAGTAGGGGCCAGTCGCTCTTCACTGAATGGGTGAATGATGCCGAACCCCCTGCATGCCCACCCAGGAGAGCAGGGAACAGGCCTGACGATCAGCAGCTCCATCCCCAGGGCCTAGGCTGACTGCCTGCACATCTAAATTTTTTTTTTTTTTTTTTTTTTTTTTTTTTTTTTTTTTTTTATTGTTGGCTGTTCAAAACATTACATAGTTCTTGATATATCATATTTCACAATTTGATTCAAGTGGGTTATGAGCTCCCATTTTTACCCCATATACAGATTGCAGAATCACATCAGTTACACATCCATTGATTTCTCGGTCTATTCCCTAAAGACCTAAAAAGAGCATGCTACAGGGACACTGCTACATCGATGTTCATAGCAGCACAATTCACAATAGCTAGACTGTGGAACCAACCTAGATGCCCTTCAATGGATGAATGGATAAAAAAAATGTGGCATTTATACACAATGGAGTATTACTCTGCATTAAAAAATGACAAAATCATAGAATTTATAGGGAAATGGATGGCATTAGAGCAGATTATGCTAAGTGAAGCTAGCCAATCCCTAAAAAACAAATGTCAAATGTCTTCTTTGATATAAGGAGAGTAGCTAAGAACAGAGTAGGGTCGAAGAGCATGAGAAGAAGATTAACATTAAACAGGGATGAGAGGTGGGAGGGAAAGGGGGAGAGAAGGGAAAATGCATGGAAATGCACATCTAAATTTTGAATTCAAGTGTGTCCATCCCTCTGGATTCCACCTTGCTTTCTGAGAAGACTTACAAACACAGCTAAGATTGCCAAATGAGTCCTCTAAGACTCTGTCCTTTCAACTAGAACATGAAATGGAATTGTAGAGAAGGGGTAGAAATAAAGAGGTCTGAGGGACTGTGGCAGAGATGCAGGGCTAGTGGAGAATTCTGGAAGCTACTCCTGAAGACATAAGTATTTATTCGTTTAGTTATCATAATTAGTTATACGTGATAGTAAAACGTATTTTTGTATATTAACATATATGGAGTATAACTTCTCGTTCTTCTGGTTGTACATGATGTAGAACTACATCGGTCAGGTCATCATACATGCACACAGGATGGTAATGTGTGATTCATTCTACTATTTTTCCTATTCCCATTCCCCCTTCCTTCCCTTCATTTCCTTTTGTCTAATCCAAAGTACTTCTATTCTTCCCTAACCCCACCTGCCTTATTGTGAGTTAGCATCTGCATATCAGTCAGAACATTCGGCCTTTGTTTTGGGGGGAGCTTCACTTATTTCACATGGCATGAGAGTCTCCAGTTCCATCCATTTACTGGCAAATGCCTTGATTTCGTTCTTCTTTATGGATGAATAATATTCCCTTGTGCCTATATACCAGGTTTGCTTTATCCATTCATCTGTTGAAGGGCACCTAGGTTGGTTCCATAGTTTAGCTATCATTAATTCAGCTGCTATAAATATTGATGTGGCCAAGTCATTATAATGTGCTGATTTTAAGTTCTTTGGGTATATGTTGAGGAATGGGATAACTGGGTCAAGCTTTCTAAAGGAATCTCCATACTGTCTTCTCAGCCTCCTGAGTAGCTCAAATTACAAGTGTGCACCACAGTACCGGGCTATCAGTATTCAGATATACCTAAAATCTGGACAGAAGTTCTCGGGGTGGGAGGGAGGGAGGTCTATTGCTACTCATTTCATTTGGGAGCACACAGTCCAGAGGAGAGGGGTACACCCTTTATTGACCAGGCCCATTCTGACCCCCAGCCCCCAGTCACACACCCCCTGGGGTTACACAGGTGCTCTTTCCATCTCTGGCCTATTTTTCTCAGCCCTTCTCATGGAGAACCCACTCCTCCTCCAGGGGGGCCCAGAACTGTTGAGAGCCACAGCCAAAGGGGCCCCAGCAAACTTCCAGCTGCCAGCAAACTTCCAGCTGCCAACTGATTGGCTCCTCTGCGGTGATGCTCATTGAGCTGTTTCCCCACCCTTTCAGACCACGGAGCTGCTCATTGGGGGACTTTTTTTGGCTCCGCCCATGCGACCCAGCCAATCTGCCTCAAGAGCAGGAGGAGTAGGGGAGGTGGAGAGGCTTGTGGGAAGCCGGTGGTGGCAGTTGGGCTCTGAAGGTTTTTCCTGAGGAGCTGTGTGGTGTGGTGTGTGTGTTCTAAAATTAAAGTTCGTTTCTTTTGACAAGTGGCTCCTGAATTGTGCCCAGCCAGACTGCGGCATTTGGTGGGCTGCACGGGTAACGACTGAGGGTAAGTGATAAGGTAAACTGCTCGCCCCTGAGGGCAGGGCGAGAGGATGAGTAGCCATTTTAAGATTATTCTTTTGTTTTGCTTCACTTTTGTTTTAAGTTGCCTGTCCCTGGAGATGAGTGAGACGGAAGAAAAACTGCTCACATCTGAGGAAAAACTATTTGCGTCTGAGGAACAGATAGGGAGAAAGGATGGATGGACATTTCAGGAGGCTATTATAATGATTTTGTGTTGTTCCAATTTTGTTTCACTCTGTTTCAGTTTTGTTAGGCGTCATCTTGTTGGGTTGTATTATAGTAGAAATACGGGATCAGAAATTAGTAAAAAACAAATTGAAAGAGTGTTAAGTAAATTGTTAGAGGAAGGAGGCATCCCAGTAAAATCAAGAGCAGTCAGAGCATACGTTGATACAATACAAAAATGTAGCCCATGGCTTTTAAAGGAGGAGTTGTTAAATATATCACAATGGAACCATCATGGTGAAGATTTAAAAAGAATAGAAAAGAAAAGCCCAGGAACTCTGCCAGTTGGCACATTGACATTGTGGGCGTTGGTATCATGTTTGCTTAGTCCAAAGCCTTCAGTTCAGACAAAAGTAGAGGAAGGAGAAGACATATTGATTCAAGTAAAAGAGAAGGTCTCTCAAGTTAGTCAGAAAGAGGAAAAGACGCACAAACTGCTGCAGATGCAGTTAAGGCATGGAAGACTTTACAAGGACATGGAGGTTTACAAGGTCAATTATCTAAGGTAATACAAGGAGCTAATGAACCTTATGCTGAATTTGTAGATAGGCTTATTCAAACAGCTACCAGAGTTTTTGGGAATACAGAACAAGCAATGCCATTACTAAAACAACTGGCTTATGAGCAAGTGAATCGTTGGTGCAGAGAAGTCATTAGACCATGGAAACATGAAGATTTAAACATATATATTAAATTATGTAGAGACATTAATGAACAAGAGCAAGTCGTGGCAGCTGCAGTAAAACAGGCTTTAGAACAAGGGCAAGTTGTGGCAGCTGCATTAAAACAGGCTTTAGGTCCCAGGCCAAGAGCATGCTACAATTGTGAACAAACAGGACATTTTAAAAGGAATTGCCCCATAGGAGGAGGGTTTAACAAAACTAGGTATCAAAGGAGTAGAATACCGGGTATTTGCCCACGATGCCGTAGAGGGAGACATTGGGCTAATGAATGCCGTTCTCAAACCACCACAGAGGATACTCCATTATCAAAAAACGAACAAGGACCAGGTGTTTATCCACGATATCGTGGAGAAAGGCATCGGGCTCCATTGCCAAAAAATGGACAGGGGGGCCCAATGCTCCGGGGCCCAAAACCACAAATATACAGAGCACTGGAGAAACCCAGCAACCCCATCAGGGTAGTGCCCAGGACACATTGTCCATCAGATCCATCATCAGACAAAGCAGAGGGAGCACAGGGTTGGACATCTGCACCTCCACCAGAGCAGTACTAACTCCAGAGATGGGAGTTCAAATCATTCCCACAGGGGTAAAAGGACCTCTTCCCAAAGGAACAGTAGGCTTATTATTGGGACGCAGCTCTTCTACTCTAAAAGGACTTATGATAAGTCCTGGGGTAATTGATCCCGATTATGAAGGTGAAATAAAAATTATAGCCAGTTCTGCAAAGGGTATATCAGTAATTTCACCAGGAGATAGAATAGCACAGTTACTAATAATACCCAGCCTACATGATAAATTTTCCAGTCGTACTGTAGAAAGAGGTTCCTAAGGGATTAGGCTCCACAGGTGTAGATTGGGCTATGCTTTCTTTAAATTTAGATTCTCGCCCCATGCTAAAACTAAATATTCAAGGACATAAATTTAATGGACTACTGGATACAGGTGCAGACATTAGCATCATCTCTCATCAAGAATGGCCAAAACATTGGCCATTATAACAAGCCACTCAAACACTTCGAGGCCTAGGAGTGGCGACTAATCCCCATAGAAGTGCAATGGTATTAGATTGGAAGGATCCTGAAGGATGTGAAGGAACTATACAGCCATATGTATTGGATCATCTTCCCATAAATTTATGGGGACGAGATGTCCTAGATCAATTAGGTTTGACATTAACAAATAACATCAACCAAAATGCACCCACTATTATGACTAGACAAGGTTTTAAGAAAGAAAAAGGATTAGGAGAACAAGGACAAGGTATAGCAGCACCAATACAAATAGATCAAGGAACAGAAAGACATGGGTTGGATTTTCAGAAAGGGCCACTGAGACAATAAAAATTACTTGGAAATCAGAAAGACCAGTATGGGTTCCTCAGTGGCCCTTGACTAAAGAAAAGATACAAGCAGCCCATGACCTGGTCAAACAACAATTAGCAGAAGGACATATACAACCTTCTGTATCTCCCCATAATACTCCCATTTTTGTCATCAAAAAGAAATCTGGTAAATGGAGATTATTGCAAGATTTAAGAGCCATTAATAATGAGATGGTTATTATGGGACCTGCTCAATCGGGGATTCCTCAATTGTCTGCTTTGCCAAAAACTTGGTATGTTTTAGTTATAGATATTAAAGATTGGTTTTTTTTCAATTCCAATTCATCCTGAGGATAGTCCACGTTTTGCATTTACTATCCCTGCACTGAATCATGAAGGTCCTGATCAGAGATATGAATGAAATGTACTCCCTCAAGGGATGGCTAACAGCCCAACTATGTGTCAAATCTATGTTAACAAAGTAATCCAGCCACTTAGAAATCAAAATCCTGAACTACAAATATTTCACTATATGGATGATGTATTATTAGCACACAAAGATAAAAACACATTGCTAGAATGTTATGCCACACTTACAAACTTATTAAAAAATTATAATCTAGAGATAGCAATAGATAAAGTACAATTAAATCTTCCAATTAATTATTTACGAGTTCTATTATCCTCAACCATGGTCCGTCCACCAAAAATTAAAATACGAGTAGATCAACTCAAATCACTTAACGACTTTCAAAAGTTATTAGGAGACATAAATTGGATAAGGCCTTATCTAGGTATACCAACAGGAGAGTTGGGACCTTTATTTGATATCCTAAAAGGTCCATCAGATCCAAATTCACCCCGCATGTTAACACCTGAAGCAAGAAAAGCATTAAAAATCATTGAAACATATATGGAAAATATGCATTTGGATAGAATTGATATAAGTTTGCCTTTATTATTTATTGTACTACCAACAAAAAATATTCCTACAGGAGTATTTTGGCAAGAAGGTCCATTATTATGGATACATTTATCTTATTCTCCTAACACTATTCTTACTAGGTATCCTGAGGCTGTAGGACAATTAATACTCAAAGGAATAAAAGCAGCAAAGGGAGTGTTTGGAATTTCTCCCAATAAAATTATTACTCCATATACTGTGAATCAAATTGATGAGTTAGCTAATGAGTTAAATACTTGGGCTATAATCATGTGCAAATCTAATGTTTCATTTGATAACCACTTACCATCTAATCCTTTATTGTCTTTTTGGTCATTGCATCCTGTAATTTTTCCAAAAATGACAAGAAAAACACCTATCATAAATGCTCCAAATATATTCACTGATGGGTCAAATAATGGTACAGCAGCAATAGTTACCCCTGATCAAACTTTTACATTTTTAGTACCCAAACAATCAGCTCAAAAGGTAGAGCTTAATGCAGTATTACAAGCTTTTGTGATCTTTAAAGATTCTGTATTTAATTTATTTTACGATAGTCAGTATGTAGTTAATGCTATAGTATCCCTTGAAGATGCTGGTAGGATTTCCCCTTCCTCTACTGTTTTCTCTTTGCTTTCCACTATACAAAGTCTAATCTGGGACAGAAAAGATCCGTTCTTTATAGGACATATCAGGGCACATACAAGATTGCCTGGAGCCCTTAGTTTGGGCAATGATTTAGCAGATAAAACTACACATGACATACATATTTTCTCTATACTAGAAGAAGCTACAAATTTTCATAAAAAGTTCCATGTCAATGCTAATACTTTACAAAAGCATTTTAAAATAACTAAGGAACAAGCTAGACAAATAATAAAACAATGTCAAAATTGTGTGACCTTTTACCACAAGTTAATCTTGGAGTCAATCCTAGAGGACTAATACCTAACCATATTTGGCAGATGGACATAACACACTTGCCAGAATTTGGAAAATTAAAATATTTGCATGTTATAGTTGATACTTCTTCTGGATTTTTTATGGGCTCCCTTCATGCTGGAGAAAAAAACTAAAGATATTATAGCTCATTGCTTACAAAATTTTGCCACTGTGGGCGTTCCAAAACAGTTAAAAACAGATAATGCCCCTGGTTATACTTCTACCTCTTTTAAACAATTTTGCTCATCATTTGGCATTACTCATATAACAGGAATCCCATAAAATCCACAGGGACAAGGCATAGTTGAAAGAGCTCATCAAACTATTAAAATGTACTTAATAAAGCAAAAAGAGGGAATTGGGAAGGGGAACAGCAGCTGATTTGGATTCCAGAGAGATTAACTAAGGTCCTGACCCAGTGATTGTCTGGAGTCGGGGGTCTGTTTGTGTGTTTCCACAGGGAGAACAGCAGCCGATTTGGATTCCAGAGAGATTAACTAAAGCGATTTCTACAGACCAAAAATAAGATGATTTGGCTCAAATCCATAACAGCTGATATCCAGAACTCCACCATCATGTCCAGGCTCAAAATACAGGACCAAGTGACCATGGACTAAAACCTCTGACATCATGAGCCAAAATAAATCTTCCCCTGTTTAAGTTGATATTCTCAGGTATTGTGTGACCTCAGTGGAAAGCTGACTAACCACCTAAGAGAAGCTCATCATAGAGAAGCCAGCCCCTCCATCCCTCTGATCAGGCCCCTTCCTCCTCCCCATTTTAATCCATGCCCCCATCATGGCTCATATTCAGGAAACACTCAGGTGGACTGGTTTTCCCCACCCGAGTCTCACCATATCTCCAAACCTCCCATCCATCAAGGAATCTGTCCAGTGTGGCCATGCTAGAGACAGGTGGGCATGCAGAGCCCCTCAGCCCCAGCCCCAGCTGAGCAAATGGCATGAATTGGGCCAGCAGGTGGACTAGGCTGGCTTGGCATCCCTTCTGTGCTCACAGAGGTCCCTGGCATGCCTCTGACACCAGGGTGGCTTTCTCCTCTCAGCAATATACACAGAACATCTTCATGAGTAGGGGTGCCGAGGGGATGTGAATCACCTTCCCCCATTTCCCACATATGTCCCACATGGCTGCAGCTCCCAAATCCAGAATCTTCTTGGGATCAGGCATCTAGCTATTGTTTTCTGCATCTGCAAAGTGTTCACCTATTACTTCCTCACTTATCCCAATACTTCCAGGGGTGTTCACTTTGACTTCATTGTTTAACACCCAGTCTGCATGATGTGTGGGAAACCTCAGGACCCTACAATCAGGAATGAGTCAGAGCCGTGGTTCCTGCAAACAGCAGAGCAAAGGAGGCCACACACACTGATCAGAAGAAGAGGGAGAAGAGGAAAGGGAATAAAATGTCCCAGAGCAGAAGCCATGGTGCAAGAGGGGTCAGATTTTGGAAAAGGCACATAGCCAAAGAGCAGCAGGGCCAGCTGTGCTGTATCATTTCCCAGGTGACATCTTCAGCCTCACATGAGCTCATTGCAAAGAAGCATCTCAGCTCACACATAGGCTACTCTGGCTGCCATAACAAAGTGCCAGAGGCTGGGTGGATTAGACCACAGAAACATATCTTCTCACAGCTCTGGAGGCTTGCCCCAGTCTGGCTGGGCACAAAATCACGAGCCACTCACACCTTATAGATTCAAACAGCAACTCTTTATTCTCGAACTGTCACTGGCACTTTACACACGTTCTGGGGGAAATCCACGTTCTGGGCCAAATCCCAAATACTCTCTTGCCGCAGTCTGGCTGGGCACAATCAGAAGCCACTTGTCAAAAGAAACTAACTTTATTTTTAGAACCAAACACGCCAAACAAAACAGCCTCTCAGGAAAAATCCTCAGAGCCTCAACTGCCACCACCGGCTTTCCACAAGCCTGTCTCTCCCCCCACAAGCTTCTTTTCACCTCCCCCAATCCTCCTGCTCTTGAGGCCGATTGGCTGGGTCACGTGGGCGGAGCCAAAAAAGTCCCCCAATGAGCAGCTCCGTGGTCTGAAAGGGCAGGGAAACAGTCCAATGAGCATCACCGCAGAGGAGCCAATCAGCTAGATGTTGCTGGGGCCTCTGTGAGCCAATCATCAGCCGGCAGCTGGAAGTTTGCTGGGGCCCCTTCGGCTGTGGCTCTCAACATCTCCCCCTCTCTGTTTAAACAACAAGCATGTGGCTTAGGGACCGTGCCTGTTAGGCAGTCCAATTCAACATATGGTCCTTACCCGTCATCGGATGAACTGACCTCTAGGCGTCAGCCTCCTGTCTTAGGTTGGTACCACTGCAATTGGATCATACCCGTCACTGACTACCGGTCCAGCATACAGCTATACTTGTGGATAGGCCTTTGCACCAGTGGGGGGGTGAGGTTCTTTGCCTCACCTCTGTTGGCCCCCAAATTTTAGACCATCACTAGTAGAGGAGGATGCAAAATGCCATGACATTAAGCCAATTGAGGGCTCCTTTGAAAAATTGTACCACCGGTGACATCATCAGCAAAAATACCCCAACACTACCACAAGTCGCTGCACCAACAGATAGTTCACAATGCATACAGGTGAGCTCACAATGTGTCCAGGCAAGTTCTGCAAGCAGTTCAGTGATGGCTATTGTAGAAGCTGTAGATTGGTTTTATCTTTGACTTCACCAGCACTGGGATGAAGATAGGAATTCTGGCAATAATGGCTAAAGAAAAAATCATGTAACATTACAGAAGGCACTAAAAGAAAACAATTTTCTTAACAATTTACATTGTCTTCACCGGCACTGGGATGAAGATAGGAATTCTGGCAATAATGGCTAAAGAAAAAATTATGTAACATTACAGAAGGCACTAAAAGAAAACAATTTTCTTAACAATTTACATTATCTTTAAGAGAATTATTAAATATAATGAAAAGGAAAGGTGAAAGTAAACAAACAGATCTGTTAACCTTCTTTTTTGTTTACATATTAAAACAATCCTCAACAGTTGTTTACCCAATTTAAATTAAACCATATAAATCACGTGAAAAAAAATATTTGGATCCATTTTATCATGAGCGCTCATCATATGTGATATATGGACATACGTACATTCAAACATATAACACAAAACACAAGTGTGCACACATAATATAATACATACAACACATAACATTATAGTAAAGGCCTTATAACTTTTTACAGGTGAAATCTCCATTGCAATGTTTAAAAACTCTATAGTCAAAAAATAGAACTGATCAGCAAAACATTAACCTAGGTCTGTATGAGCTCAAAAAACAAAATAGAACTTCATGATGTGGCAAAGGGCAATAATAAAATAGATATTGAAAAAAGCATCCTGGTTCTGTTGCAGATGTAAGAATAGCCAAACTGGAGTTTTGGATATCAGTTGTTATGGATTTGAGCCAAATCATCTTCTTTTTGGTCTGTAGAAATCGCTTTAGTTAATCTTTCTGGAATCCAAATTGGCTGCTGTTCTCCCTGTGGAAACACATAAACAGACCCCCGACTCCAGACAATCACTGGGTCAGGACCTTGGTTAATCTCTCTGGAATCCAAATTGGCTGCTGTTCTCCCTGTGGAAACACACAAACAGACCCCCGACTCCAGACAATTACTGGGTCAGGACCTTTCCATTGTCCTGTTAGAATATCCTTCCAAAGTACCTTGGGCTTATGTACATTTTTTGGACACATATGCCTTTCCGCAGCACTAAGTCCTGATGAATCCAAATTTAAAAAGTTTAGAGTAAAAAGGGTTATTTTAAGTTTATCTTTGGGGAATATATACCCCTTCCCAATTCCTTCTTTTTGCTTTAATAAGTACATTTTAATAGTTTGATGAGCTCTTTCAACTATGCCTTGTCCCTGTGGATTGTATGGGATTCCTGTTATATGAGTAATGCCAAATGTTGAGCAAAATTGTTTAAAAGAGGTAGAAGTATAACCAGGGGCATTATCTGTTTTTAACTGTTTTGGAACACCCACAGTGGCAAAATTTTGTAAGCAATGAGCTATAACATCTTTAGTTTTTTCTCCGGCATGAAGGGAGCCCATCAAAAATCCAGAAGAAGTATCAACTGTAACATGCAAATATTTTAATTTTCCAAATTCTGGCAAGTGTGTGACGTCCATCTGCCAAATATGGTTAGGTATCAATCCTCTAGGATTGACTCCAAGATTAACTTGTGGTAAAAAGGTCACACAATTTTGACATTGTTTTATTATTTGTCTAGCTTGTTCCTTAGTTATTTTAAAACGCTTTTGTAAAGTATTAGCATTGACATGGAACTTTTTATGAAAATTTATAGCTTCTTCTAGTGTAGAGAAAATATGTATGTCATGTGTAGTTTTATCTGCTAAATCATTGCCCAAACTAAGGGCTCCAGGCAATCCTGTATGTGCCCTGATATGTCCTATAAAGAATGGATCTTTTCTGTCCCAGATTAGACTTTGTATAGTGGAAAGCAAAGAGAAAACAGTAGAAGAAGGGGAAATCCTACCAGCATCTTCAAGAGATACTATAGCATTAACTACATACTGACTATCAGAAAATAAATTAAATACAGAATCTTTAAACATCACAAAAGCTTGTAAAACTGCATTAAGCTCTACCTTTTGAGCTGATTGTTTGGGTACTAAAAATGTAAAAGTTTGATCAGGGGTAACTACTGCTGCTGTACCATTATTTGACCCATCAGTGAATATATTTGGAGCATTCATGATAGGTGTTTTTCTTGTCATTTTTGGAAAAATTACAGGATGCAATGACCAAAAAGACAATAAAGGATTAGATGGTAAGTGGTTATCAAATGAAACATTAGATTTGCACATGATTATTGCCCAAGTATTTAACTCATTAGCTAACTCATCAATTTGATTCACAGTATATGGAGTAATAATTTTATTGGGAGAAATTCCAAACACTCCCTTTGCTGCTTTTATTCCTTTGAGTATTAATTGTCCTACAGCCTCAGGATACCTAGTAAGAATAGTGTTAGGAAAATAAGATAAATGTATCCATAATAATGGGCCTTCTTGCCAAAATACTCCTGTAGGAATATTTTTTGTTGGTAGTACAATAAATAATAAAGGCAAACTTATATCAATTCTATCCAAATGCATATTTTCCATATATGTTTCAATGATTTTTAATGCCTTTCTTGCTTCAGGCGTTAACATTCGGGGTGAATTTGGATCTGATGGACCTTTTAGGATATCAAATAAAGGTCCCAACTCTCCTGTTGGTATACCTAAATAAGGCCTTATCCAATTTATGTCTCCTAATAACTTTTGAAAGTCATTAAGTGATTTGAGTTGATCTACTCGTATTTGAATTTTTGGTGGACGGACCATGGTTGAGGATAATAGAACTCCTAAATAATTAATTGGAAAATTTAATTGTACTTTATCTATTGCTATCTCTAGATTATAATTTTTTAATAAGTTTGTAAGTGTGGCATAACATTCTAGCAATGTGTTTTTATCTTTGTGTGCTAATAATACATCATCCATATAGTGAAATATTTGTAGTTCAGGATTTTGATTTCTAAGTGGCTGGATTGCTTTGTTAACATAAATTTGACACATAGTTGGGCTGTTAGCCATCCCTTGAGGGAGTACTTTCCATTCATATCTCTGATCAGGACCTTCATGATTCAGTGCAGGGATAGTAAATGCAAAACGTGGACTATCCTCAGGATGAATTGGAATTGAAAAAAAAAACAATCTTTAATATCTATAACTAAAACATACCAGGTTTTTGGCAAAGCAGACAACTGAGGAATCCCTGATTGAGCAGGTCCCATAATAACCATCTCATTATTAATGGCTCTTAAATCTTGCAATAATCTCCATTTACCAGATTTCTTTTTGATGACAAAAATGGGAGTATTATGGGGAGATACAGAAGGTTGTATATGTCCTTCTGCTAATTGTTGTTTGACCAGGTCATGGGCTGCTTGTATCTTTTCTTTAGTCAAGGGCCACTGAGGAACCCATACTGGTCTTTCTGATTTCCAAGTAATTTTTATTGTCTCAGTGGCCCTTTCTGAAAATCCAACCCATGTCTTTCTGTTCCTTGATCTATTTGTATTGGTGCTGCTAAACCTTGTTCTTGTTTTTCTAATCTTTTTCCTTTCCTATAACCTTGTCTAGTCATAATAGTGGGTGCATTTTGGTTGATGTTATTTGTTAATGTCAAACCTAATTGATCTAGGACATCTCGTCCCCATAAATTTACGGGAAGATGATCCAATACATATGGCTGTATAGTTCCTTCACATCCTTCAGGATCCTTCCAATCTAATACCATTGCACTTCTATGGGGATTAGTCGCCACTCCTAGGCCTCGAAGTGTTTGAATGGCTTGTTATAATGGCCAATGTTTTGGCCATTCTTGACGAGAGATGATGCTAATGTCTGCACCTGTATCCAGTAGTCCATTAAATTTATGTCCTTGAATATTTAGTTTTAGCATGGGGCGAGAATCTAAATTTAAAGAAAGCATAGCCCAATCTACACCTGTGGAGCCTAATCCCTTGGAACCTCTTTCTACAGTGCGACTGGAAAATTTATCATGTAGGCTGGGTATTATTAGTAACTGTGCTATTCTATCTCCTGGTGAAATTACTGATATACCCTTTGGAGAACTGGCTATAATTTTTATTTCACCTTCATAATCGGGATCAATTACCCCAGGACTTATCATAAGTCCTTTTAGAGTAGAAGAGCTGCGTCCCAATAATAAGCCTACTGTTCCTTTGGGAAGAGGTCCTTTTACCCCTGTGGGAATGATTTGAACTCCCATCTCTGGAGTTAGTACTGCTCTGGCGGAGGCGCAGATGTCCAAACCTGCGCTCCCTCTGGTTTGTCTGATGAGGGATCTGATGGACAATGTGTCCTGGGCACTACCCTGATGGGGTTGCTGGGTTCCTCCAGTGCTCCGTATATTTGTGGTTTTGGGCCCCGGAGCATTGGGCCCCCCTGTCCGTTTTTTGGCAATGGAGCCCGATGCCTTTCTCCACGATATCGTGGATAAACACCTGGTCCTTGTTCGTTTTTTGATAATGGAGTACCCTCTATGGTGGTTTGAGAACGGCATTCATTAGCCCAATGTCTCCCTCTACGGCATCGTGGGCAAATACCTGGTATTCTACTCCTTTGATACCTAGTTTTGTTAAACCCTCCTCCAATGGGGCAATTCCTTTTAAAATGTCCTGTTTGTTCACAATTGTAGCATGTGCTTGGCCTGGCATCTAAAGCCTGTTTTACTGCAGCTGCCACAATTTGCCCTTGTTCATTAATGTCTCTGGCATCTAAAGCCTGTTTTACTGCAGCTGCCATGACTTGTTCTTGTTCATTAATGTCTCTACATAATTTAATATATGTGTTTAAATCTTCATGTTTCCATGGTCTAATGATATCTCTGCACCAACGATTCGCTTGCTCATAAGCCAGGTGTTTTAGTAATGGCATTGCTTGTTCTGTATTCCCAAAAACTCTGGTAGCTGTTTGAATAAGCCTATCTACAAATTCAGCATAAGGTTCATTAGCTCCTTGTATTACCTTAGATAATTGACCTTGTAAACCTCCATGTCCTTGTAAAGTCTTCCATGCCTTAATTGCATCTGCAGCAATTTGTGCGTATACACCAGGATCATATGCAATTTGTTGCTGCTGATCCTCATAAGGTCCCTTTCCTAACAACATATCTAGATTTCTCTGAGGATAACCAGCTGCTGCATTTCGCCTAGCCGTCTCCTTGCAAAATTCCTCATTGGCAACCTTCCATAACAGGTATTGTCCTCCATTTAGCACAGCTTTACACATATTAGCCCAATCTGCTGGCGTCATGTTCAAGTTGTTAATGGATTCGACCATGCTTACAGTGAAGGGTGCTTGAGGACCATAGGTTGTTACAGCCTCTTTTAGCTGCTTCACTGTTTTGAAATTTAAAACTTGGTAAAATCGCTGCCCTCCTGCCTCAAATACAGGGCATGTTAATATTTGAGATCTTGTCTCAGGATCCCAACTATCAACTGCGGGGGTTGGGGACCTCCCAGCATATGGAGGTGGCCTTGTTAGTTGGACACTTACGTCCTCTGGTGATAGAAAGGTGTTAGTAGCAGTCTCCTGTTGTAACTTTCCCCCTGATGGCTTTTTCTGTTTTACACTTTCTTTCTCTGTCTGACTAGCTTGAGAGGCCTTCTCTTTTACTTGAATCTTTTCCTCTGTCTGACTAGCTTGAGAGGCCTTCTCTTTTACTTGAATCATTATGTCTTCTCCTTCCTCTACCATTGTCTGAACTGAAGGCTTTGGACTAAGCAAACAAGACACCAACGCCCACAATGTCAATGTGCCAACTGGCAGAGTCCCTGGGCTTTTCTTTTCTATTCTTTTTAAATCTTCACCATGATGGTTCCATTGTGATATATTTAACAACTCCTCCTTAAAAAGCCATGGGCTACATTTTTGTATTGTATCAACATATGCCCTGATTGTTCTTGATTTTACTGAGATGCCTCCTTCCTCTAACAATTTACTTAACACTCTTTCAGTTTGTTTTTTACTAATTTCTGATCCCGTATTTCTACTATAATACAACCCAACAAGATGACGCCTAACAAAACTGAAACAGAGTGAAACAAAATTGAAACAACACAAAATCATTATAATAGCCTCCTGAAATGTCCATCCGTCCTTTCTCCCTATCTGTTCCTCAGATGTGAGCGGTTTTTCTTCCATCTTACACATCTCCAGGGACAGGCAACTTAAAACAAAAGTGAAACAAAATAACAAAAGAAGAATCTTAAAATGGCTACCCATCCTCTCGCCCTGCCCTCAGGGGCGAGCAGTTTCACTTACCCTCAGTCGCTCCCCGTGCGAGCCACCAAATGCCGCAGTCTGGCTGGGCACAATCAGAAGCCACTTGTCAAAAGAAACTAACTTTATTTTTAGAACCAAACACGCCAAACAAAACAGCCTCTCAGGAAAAATCCTCAGAGCCTCAACTGCCACCACTGGCTTTCCACAAGCCTGTCTCTCCCCCGACAAGCTTCTTTTCACCTCCCCCAATCCTCCTGCTCTTGAGGCCGATTGGCTGGGTCACGTGGGCGGAGCCAAAAAAGTCCCCCAATGAGCAGCTCCGTGGTCTGAAAGGGCAGGGAAACAGTCCAATGAGCATCACCACAGAGGAGCCAATCAGCTAGATGTTGCTGGGGCCAAGGAGCCAATCAGCTAGATGTTGCTGGGGCCGCTGTGAGCCAATCATCAGCCGGCAGCTGGATTGCTGGCAGCTGGAAGTTTGCTGGGGCCCCTTCGGCTGTGGCTCTCAACACTCTCTCAATCCTGCGAGAACTCAACGGGAACTCAAGGAGCAGGCGCACCTGAGGCAGCAGGATACACCCTATTCCCAACAGTAAACCTGGAACCGCCCTAAACCCGCATTGTCCTAAACCGGGAACGCCCTAAACTCTGATCTGCCCTAAACCCGGATCCGCCCTGGTCCTTGAGCAAGGTCACCTTACATGCAATGTCACTGCAAATGACCTGGGTCATGCCATGCGTCATTCTTACTTAGCAATGGCCCTCAGCACAGTTTGGCTACCCTTACATCTGCGACAGAACCAAGATGCTTTTTTCAATATCTATTTTATTATTGCCCTTTCCCACATCATGAAGTTCTATTTTGTTTTTTGAGCTCATACAGACCTAGGTTAATGTTTTGCTGATCAGTTCTATTTTTTGACTATAAAGTTTTTAAACATTGCAATGGAGATTTCACCTGTAAAAAGTTATAAGGCCTTTACTATTATGTTATGTGTTGTATGTATTATATTATGTGTGCACACTTGTGTTTTGTGTTATATGTTTGAATGTACGTATGTCCATATATCATATATGATGAGCGCTCATGAAAAAATGGATCCAAATTTTTTTTTCACGTGATTTAAATGGTTTAATTTAAATTGGGTAAACAGCTGTTGAGGATTGTTTTAATATATGAACAAAAAAGGAGGTTAACCGATCTGTTTGTTTACTTTCACCTTTCCTTTTCATTATATTTAATAATTCTGTTGAAGATAAGGTACATTGTTAAGAAAATTGTTTTCTAAAAAAAAAAAAGAAAGAAAATTGTTTTCTTTTAGTGCCTTCTGGAATGTTATATAATTTTTTCTTTAGCCATTATTGCCAGAATTCCTATCTTCATCCCAGTGCCGGTGAAGACAAAGATAAAACCAATCTACAGCTTCTGCAATAGCCATCACTGAACTGCTTGCAGAACTTGCCTGGACTATGTATCACTTGTATGCACTGTGAACTCACTTGTATGCATTGTGAACTATCTGTTGGTGCAGCGACTTGTGGTAGTGTTGGGGTATTTTTGCTGATGGTGTCATCGGTGGTACAATTTTTCCAAAAGGAGCCATCAATTGGCTTGGTGTATCTTCCTCCCTTCTGCTTGTCATGGTCATTCAGCTAAAATTTGGGGGCCAACAGAGGTGAGGCAAAGAACCTCACCGCCCCCCCCCCCCCCCCCCGCTGGTACAAAGACCTATCCACAGGTGCGGCTGTATACTGGACCAGTAGTCAGTGATGGGTAAGATCCAATTGCAATGGTACCAACCTAAGACAGGAGGCTGATGCCTTGAGGTCAGCTCATCCGATAATGGGTAAGGCCCATATGTAGTATTGGACAACCTAAGGCAGGCACGGTCCCTAAGCAACATGCTTGTTGTTTAAACAGAGAGGGGGAGATGTTGAGAGCCACAGCCCAAGGGGCCCCAGCAAACTTCCAGCTGCCAGCAAACTTCCAGCTGCCAACTGATTGGCTCCTCTGCAGTGATGCTCATTAGGCTGTTTCCCCGCCCTTTCAGACCATGGAGCTGCTCATTGGGGGACTTTTTTTTGGCTCTGCCCACTCGACCCAGCCAATCAGCCTCAAGAGCAGGAGGAGTGGGGGAGGTGAAGAGGCTTGTGGGAAGCTGGTGGTGGCAGTTGGGCTCTGAAGGTTTTCCTGAGGAGCTGTGTGGTTTGGTGTGTGTGTTCTAAAAATAAAGTTCGTTTCTTTTGACAAGTGGCTCCTGAATTGTGCCCAGCCAGACTGCGGCACAGAACCATTAAGCCTAGGCCATGATAAATTGCCAACGACATGGAAAATTCACTTGAAGAGAGGGGGGACACTTTCAAAGCATGAGTCTAGGTTTCCCAGGAAGGGCTTTGGACAGACACACAGGCCCTTGCTCCAGTGAGGATAGACAAGTTCATTCCTTCTGAGGCCTGGGTTTACTCAGTCACAACCTGAGGAGGAGCATGCTCACCTGGTAGATGCAAACGAGGGTCAAGGACAGTGTACAGGAAGCACCTGTCCTGTGACCTGAACCCAGCTGGTCCTGGGAATAGCACTCTACAATGACAATGGAAACACACACACACACACAAGCAGTGGGTCTCCAGTGAGTCCTGGCTCCTGAGACGGAGCCAAGGGGAAAAGGCCCAGTCACTCAGCACTGCCACCTCCTCCTTCCCACCAGCTGCTCTGCCTGATGTCCCCAAGGCCAGGTCAGCACTGCAGCTCCGAGAGGTCCCCGAGGTGACCGAACGCCTGCCAAGCACACTGGCCATTAGACTCACCCCCCAGGACCTGAGGGCAGCTGTGCTGAGACAGCCTGCTGCAAGGAGGGGGAGAGGGCTGAGACCTTGTGGCCTCTCCAGGACGGGTCTCTCTCCTCTGGGACGAGTGTCATTGCAGAGGCCGTTTGTCTGTTCTAGACAGAGTGGCCCATCCGTGAAGCCTCTATTTCACACAAACTGCCACACGTGATATATCCAGTGCCCTCTTTTCAAAAATCTTAGCAGAGTCTCCTTGTGTTCATTGCAGAACTGTGACTAGGGGACAGGAGAAGGACAGAATTTCCATTTTGAGGAAGAATTCCCTTCGAAGTGAAAAGTCTCTTTTCCTGCTAATGGGGTTCTCAGAGGGTGGGGGTTCTCAAAGGGGGCCCCAAATGGTTCTGTATCCATCTTGGCTGACACCCATAAAAATGGCCTATCCAGACCTGAGGAGCCCAGAAAGACATCTGACCCAGGCCATTGTGATGTGGTACAGCCCTCTGGGACCTGGACTTCAGAGGCCATGAGGATAAAAAGCATCTGCTTCTCTGACCAAGGTTTAGTTCTAAAGTGCCCAATGCCCTGCAAACTCTTCCCATCACCCTTGATATCCACGCTCCTGACACTATGCAAATGTCCCCTGGCCCAACCACAGGCTCTACTATAATTTGGAACTTAAGTGTTCCCCAAAGGCCCAAGTGTCCCCAAGACTGAGGGCCTCCTCAAAGAAGATTGTGGGACCCCAGTCTCATCCTTGCTTTTGTTCATGAGATGAACAGTTTGGCTACACCGTGGGTTTCTACCATGATGTGTTCTCCCCACTACCAATGAGTGGTCCTAAAAGCAATGGATCTGCCTGATCCTGGACTGAAAGCTGCAAAAGTGTGAGTGTTATGGTTTGGAGGTGAGGTGTCCCCCAAATGCTCACATGTGAGACAATGCAAGGTTTGGAGGAGAAATGATTGAGTCATAACTTTAACTTAATCACTGAATTAATCCTCTGGGAGGGATTAACTTGAGTGGTGACTCAAGTGGTAGGGTATGGCCGGAGGGGATGGGAATTGGGGCATAGCTTTAGAGTATATATTTGTATCTGGAAAGTGGAAACCTCTCTCTCTGCTTTCTGATCACCATGTGAGCTGCTTCCCTCTACCACACATTCTGCCATGATGTCCTGCCTCACCTCAAGCCCCAAGGAATGGAGCCAGCCTTCTATGGACAAAGACCTCTGGAACCAGGAGCCCCCAAATAAACTTTTCCTCCCCTATAGTTGTTCTGGTCAGATCCTTCAGCCACAGCAGTGAAAAAGATGACTAAAACAGTGAGTCAAAGTAAACCTTTCTTCTTTGTAAGTTTATTTGTCTCATTTATTTATCATAGCAATAGAAAGCTGACTCCTACAGGCTTTTTCCTCTCACCCCACGTTGATCTTCCTGATCAGAAACAAGAACCTAGAAAGGGCTCCAGGGTCAGTGTCAATTAGGCCCATAGTCAGATCCTTAGTGCCCCCTGATCCTAGAGTTCTACTGGGAGTGGGGGTTGGGGGAGGGGAGTTGAGCATCTCAGGATTAAGTAGCTTCTGATTGAAAGAAGGTAGTGGCACTCACCCTCCAGGGGACTGGACCATTGGCACAGGATATTTTCCAGATTCTGGGGAGAACACCTGTCATGTAAGTACTCCTGGATTAAAGATTATTACGTATGCTCTTCAAATCCCACATCTATCATCCCATGTATATGAGTCTCAGCTCATATACATATATCACATGTATATGAGTCTCGGCTCTTAAATATGCTACATATAATTTGGGGGAACATAAGTTTTCCCCCTAATAAAAATTATCATGTGTGTGAAACAGAATTTCACTGCATTTCTCTGCTCACTAATGAGGAATAACAATACTTCTCTTGTGATTTTGTGTGTTTCACCCATTTTTTTCCTCAAGTTCTTCACTTTTCTTTTTCCTAATACAGTGGATTTGTGAGAGTTCTTTCCTGATGACCTTGTTAACTGCTTTCTCACTTTCCTCGATTTTCTAGGTGGCTTTGGTTCAATTTCTTCTCCCATTTGGAGCATTCCTATTGTTCATGAGAGAGTTGGACTCTCAAAAGAGAGAGAAAGAGACCCTTGGTAGACGGAGACCTGGATCTGCAAGCATGACCAGTCATGCTTCTCCGTTTAGTTAGATGAACAAAACCTTCAGTGTGTGCTTGTAACAGATTAACTGGAACAGAGACATATCCAATTTAAACATCACCAGATTCAAAGACCTGCACAACGTGCCCACAAACTGATTTATAGCTAGACTGCTTAGCCAAAAAGAAACAGTGTGAACCCCAAATATAAAAATGATTGTCATGGGATTTGATTTTCAAAGAAGCTTGCCTGACAACCTGCCAATTTCTTCCCAGGACAATCATATACATAATCAGAGAGCTCAACCCTGGGTGTGTCACTCATCTCTCCTCTGAGAGGCAAGAGGTGCCCACTCTCTGCCATTGGGGTGTGTAGACCTTTGCTGGACTTAAATAAATCTTTGCTTGTGCCTAGCTTTTGACACATCCTGAAATTCTTTTCAGGGGCAAAAATCAAGAAACCTCTCCCCCAAGGTTGAGTTGCACCTCCATGAAATCCTGTCTGGTGACAGTCACACTATAGCCTCTGTCTGGAGAAACCACACAGGGCATGGATCTAGGCAGACACCCCAAACTGCTCCAACTTCTCAGATGTCAGGGTGAGGTGAGGGATGTTAAGAAGGGAGCATTTGAGGCTGGGAAAGGGAAAGTGCATCCTCCATTGATTCATCCACGCAGAGACAGTGCACAGGGAACAAAAATCTAGGTACCTTGTTTCTATGTCCTAAAGACAGAATTTTTTTTTTCTTGCCCCAGTGCAGGAATTGAACCCAGGGGTGCTTTATCACTGAGCTACACCCCTAACCCTTTTTATTTTTTTTTTATTTTGAGGCAATATCTCATTAGTTTCCCTAAGCTGGCCTCAACTTTGCAATCCTTCTGCCTCAGCCTCCCAAGTACCTTGGATTACAGGTGTGCACTATCATTCCTGACTTCCTTTTACTTTCTTTACAGAAACATTTTCAATGTGTATTTTAAACATTTCCAGGTGAAAACTTCTAAACTCTTCTAAAGCTTCTAAAATTAAATCTTATTTAATTTTTAAAAACTGTTATTGAACTTATGAATATGTACGTTTCAAAGGGTGGAAGAGCCCTACAACGTTAAACAAAACAGCTGTCCCCTTCCCCCACCCCACAGTTCCTAGCTCCCAGAGGAAAAAGTTCCTTCAATGTTATGTCCATTAAGCTAAAAAATGTTTATGTGGCTGACTCTGATTTTCCGGTTTTCAGTGTGATTCTTTTACTGCCCAACCTGGGAGGTGGGCCTTATCTCTCTTCTCACCCCAGGGCTCCACAGCAGTGGGCAGTACCTCACACAGATTCTCACACTTTTCAACCCTCATTGTCAACAAAATAGTTACATCCTAATTCTGTATGGAGTGAGAATACAAAAGTTCCCACACTCCTAGGAAAAGCCCCCATTGTTTGGTAGCCATGGAAACGCCTAGCAGCAGGACCAGTGTTAAACTCTTTGAATGGCTTCTGGAAGCAGATTTTGCAGCCAACCAATCAGTGTCAGCCACGCCCTTAAATCCGACCAATCAGGAAATGGACTCACTGGATTCATCCACCTGAATTCCAGCTCTCTTGTCCAATAACCTTCAAGGGATGGCAGATGACCTTGCCTCGGCCTCAGTGGCTGGCTAATCCCCAGGCTCCTGCTCAGTCCCTTTGTGGAGGCCGCCTGAGCAGCAGGGCTCTGGCTCTCTGGAGTGAACAATTAATTCGGCTTTGCCTTTGACTCTGGAGTTGAGAGATGGTTTCATCATTCTTGACAAAATTAACATTTCGTGTTTACATCATAACAAAGTTAAAGCCTTTCACAGCCAAACCCTGTCTTGCATAACTTTTTTTTTTTTATTTCACTTGGAGTTAATAATTGCTCTGTTTTTCATCTGCTTAATTTTCTTTTCCTTTCTTGCGTAACTTTTTGTTTGACTTGGAGTCAATAATTGTTCTGTATTTTACATCTGTTTATTTTTGTCTGTACTTGTCCTTGATTTATCCCCAAATTCCTCTCTGCTGCTCCTGCCCTTCCTTTGTGGCTATAAATTTTCTCTGTTTTCTAACACATGAGCTGTTCCATTAGTTTTGTTTTCTTGCAAAGTCTCTCTGGGAACCCCTGGCCATTTCTGGCATGGGCATCCCGTTCCACTCTCTATGCCCTGGTTCCTGCAGCCTGTGCAGGGTGATACCCCTGTTCTGGAGAAGGTCATCCCCTGAGAAGATGGGAGGAATTAGGCACAAAAAGACAATCTTAGAGATTGCATGTCTGAAAATGCCTCACATTCTTCCTTCTGATTTTTTGTTTGGTGCTTTGGGCTCAGTTGGGCTCACCCCCAAATTCACATGTTGAAATCCTAACCCCACTCCCTCAGAATGTAACTATTTGGAGGTCAAGCCTATAGAGAGGTAATTAAGGTAAAATGAGGCTATTAAGATGAGACACGAATTGGGTGTCAACCTACTTTATATACAAACAGAGATATGAAAAATTGTGGTATATATGTGTAATTTGTAATGCAAAAAAGACAAGTACATGTATAAAGACATGATTGGCATGAACATACTTTATACAAAGATGAAAAATTGTGCTGTATATGTGTAATAAGACTTGGAATACATTCTGCTGTCGTGTATTTAAAAAAATAAAATCAATGGAAAAATAAAATAAAAGGTGAGCCCTAATTAAATAGGACTGGTGACCTTATGAGAAAAGGAGATTAGGACCCAATCAAGAAGGATGACCTTGCAAGTACCCAGAAAGAAGACAGCCATCTACAAGCCGAGAAAAAGACCACAGAAGAAATCAAATTTGCTGACACCTGGCTCTCTGATGTTCATTCTCCTGAATTGTGAGAAAACAAATTTCTATTGGTTAAGCTACCCAGTTTAAGATTTTTGTGATGGCAGCCCTGGCCTGATAAACTCATCCAGCTCTCTTGTATTCTCTGACCAAGATTTAGAATTTAGAATTTTGAAGGTGGTGTTCTGTTTTCCCCCAGTTTTCAGAATACCAACAGGATTCTTCCAGCATTCCGACCTGTGAACCTTTGTATCTCAACCATGTTGACTTCTTTTCATTTCCCTTCTGAGACTAGTGGGAGGTTCTGTTTTTCCTCCATGTCCTGATATTTGAAATGTGAGAATAGCTAATGTTTTCCATGTTAAACTCATCCCCCTGTTTCCACCAGTGTCACCCACGCTCTGGGAAATTGAGGCCCTGGGAAGTGGAGGCAGGGTTTTGGAGGACGTCAGGAGGAGCATATGGCAGTGGCCCTCTGGCTCAGTGTGCCTGGCTCAGGTTGGGTTCTGGTGATCGCCCTCTGTCCTTGCTGGCCTCTGAAGGGACATCTGGGTCCTGCCTTGCTCTGTGATCAGCCAGTACAAACTCAGTGTCCTCCCTATGTGAACCCTGTGGCCACATTACCTGGCTATGTGGTTGCCCAGGGCACTGAGGAAGCTGACTTGGGCTCTTTATCCCTTCTGGGTTCCACCAAAACATGTTCACACAGCCGGGACACATGGGCACACAGCTCTGGGGGTGCCTCAAGCTTATCTGAGGGTTCTGCCATCACATGTTTGCAGCAGACCTGGGGTGGAGGATCAAGGAACAAGTGCTCCCCAACAGCTTTGGCTCCACTGGTCTCCTCCCTGATCCTGTTCTGCCCCAGCCCATTTGCTCTTGGGAAGTGAGCATAGAGGACCTTCTTATCCCATGGCTTCTGTAGGGAACCCGTCTTTCTTGGTCAGACGCCAGGCCATGTCCCTGCCCTCGGCTCAACTCTCTCTTTGTGATGTTGCAGGAGACTACACATGGTCTGTCAACTGCTGGTCCATGACAGCCTCAGCTCCTAGGGTAGCCCTAGGGGGCTGTTTACTTGTTTTACTTGGGATTCAGGTTCATCTTCCCACGATGCCCACTGTCTTAGATGACTCCCCTGTGATGCCTGCAGCTTCTTAGACCTCCTCTGCTGCTCTCCCTGTTCCATTACTCCAATACACGGGCTCCTTGGCTGCCTCTTCAGCCAAAATTTGTCTGGCCCCCAGGGCCTTTTTATTGCCTTACCTGCTTGGATACTCTTCCCAGCTCTTCTCCAGGCTCATTGCCCCACATCACTCAGGTCCCTGCCCTGCTTCCTCAACAAAGTCTCTATTCCCTCTTCAACCCTCCCCCTAATGGTGTCTCTCTGCTTTTACAAAGCATGGAAGAACACATGCCCTCTCCAGTCTATGCTTGGTCAATTGCTTGGGTTAGTACTTGGATTAGTCAACTCTGAAGCAGAGCGTTGACGCTTACTCCTGCCTTCCTCCTCTGCTATGAAGACTCTTCTCTGGGCACAGGGTCCACACATAGCCATCCAGGCCACCAGCTTAATGCTCATGCACAAGAGAACATCGCTTTGCCAGAGTAGCCTGACCTCAGTTTGTGCTAATTAAACCTCTTGAGGTTCCTCTGTGCCAGGAGTTTTTCCCATCTGTCTAGACCTCTGAACCAGAGGGTTCTGGAGTTGCCACCAGCCAGGACCTACTGAGACTGTTCCAGCGTCCCCACTGGATGCCCCAAGTCCCATTCACCTTTGCCTCTGCCCAGGCATGACTCCTCGTGTCCCTTACCCACTCCGCTTTCCAAAGCATTGTCACTGGTGACTTCTGCTAGAATCTGGAGCCTCTTAGGCTCAGACTCTGGATGGGGAGTAGATGGCACACCCCTGTATGATTTAATTTGTGGGAGATGAAAGAACAACTAACTCTATGACGCATATGATATGTATAGAAATAAGCAGAAAAAAAATTATATTTTTCTCTTTTTCACAGACCAAATAGAGATTGAAGCTAAGATTAAATGTTTGCATGAATTTTTAAAGACATGCCATCCCAACTCTCCTCTGCTAGTCTGTCCACCTGCTGTCCACCTGCTTCAAACAGGTAATTAGCAAAGTGACAACATTCCCCTCCACGGGGCCTGGGCCCAGCCTCATTGACCCTTCCTGTCCTCAGGCCTCGCTCAGCCTGGCCCTTCTGCAGCTGGTTTCTCAGTAGGCTTCATGGAGCATTCAGAGACTGTGCAGAAACACCCAGATCCTGCCTACATGTGCTCTGACCTGCTTTTATTGAGTATCTGGGGGCTTTGGAGCCACATGAGCTACCGCATCTCTTGTCGGGAGGCTACAGGAATGCATCCAGTCCCTCATTTAAGATGGTTCAACTTAGGATTTTTTTCATCTTTACAAGGATGCAAAAATGATATGCATTTAGTAGAAACTGCAGTCCAAATTTTGAATTTGGATCTTTTCCCAGGCTAGCAATACGTGGTCTGATCCTGTCTCGTGATGCTGGGCAGAGCTCCCAGTCAGCCAACCCATCGTGAGGGAAACAGCGTGCTCTATCACCATAGTAGTCAGTACATTACACGAGAGGTTCAACATGTTATTATGAAATAAGCTTTGTGTCAGGTGATTTTGCTAACGTAAGTGTTCTGAGCACATTTCAGGTAGGCTAGGCTCAGTTATGATGTTCAGAAGGTTAGGTGTATTCAATGATTTTCAACTCACGATGTTTTCAGTGGATGATGGATTTTTTCAGGATGTTAACCCCACTCTAAGTTAAGGAGCATTTATACCAGGAAATTAAGACTAGTTTAACCATGACTCTCAGCACCTTGTATGCAAGTGTTCCAGCTCTCTCCCCTGGGGTAGAATGATCCTGAGATGTGTGTTCTGCACCATTTTGTGGAGTTTCCTTGTGAGACTAAACTGGAGGTGTGCTAGAAGGTGAGGCTGGGCCCAGGCCGGTACAGAGGAATTACCAACCAGTTCTCTGGAAGGAAAGATCGTGGCTTGTAGTCTTTGCTAGTTTCTGTGATATGAATGCTCATTCCATGGTCAGTTTCACCTACACACCTGAGGACCCTGAAGGCAGAGCTAGAAGGAAATGACCACCTCCACCAACTCTAGGACCAACACTTCTTGCAGTGTTGTCCCTACTGTCCCCTTCCTGTCTTGCACCACTTTCTCCCACTGGTATGGACCACACACCTCAGATAAACTACCTCCTCTCCTCCACTTCAATCCTCACCTCAAGGCCTGCTTTAGGAGGAATCCCACCTAAGACAGCATAAAGGTAGGTTTAGAAGAAGGCATGGAGATTATTCAGTTTGCAGATTAGGAAGCACAGGTTTAGAGACAGGAAGCGATTCCTAGGGTCCCATTGTAGGTAGCAGCAGTTCTGGTTTGAGACTTCCCTACTCTGTCCCTCAGGTCTGGGGTCATCCTGGACCATGCCACTTTTATACTGTCCTGTTTGAAAGCCATTTCAGCTCTACATTCTGGGCTCACACCGTTACAAGGCTCCAGAGAGTGTTGTTTTCGGTATTAGGGGCCAAAAGTCTCCCAGTACTTGAAGAAGAACCTTTTGCAGGTAAGGTGTTAAGGAACCCTGCAGCCTGGTGAGTCAGCAAAACAGTGGACATGGAGCAGCGTAAAAGTGGGCATGGAGGTGAGGCAGTCAGGGTTTAGAATTACCATTCATCAGTTTCTAGGGTGGGCCAGGTGGTGTCCCTTGTACCTCTGCAGCCTCTCCCTCTCTAAGGTGGTGATGGTGACACTGAGTCAGAGAGCCTTCCTAGATCCCCACTTAGCACCCAACAACTAGTAAGGCTCAAGCCCAGGGAGGGAGAAAATGAGGAGGAGGAAGATGAAGAAAGGAGTCACAGCATTTCCAGTCAGCCTCAGGGTCCTCATTTGCAAAACAGAGGGACTACGCATGGCAGCAAGCTGACTGGTGGGTAAGGGTGAGTTGACCTGGGTGGCTGGGTCCGTGTCATGGTTTGGATCTGGACTGTACCCCCAAGAGCTCAGGTATTGAAAGCATGGTCCTCAATGCAGTAAGGTTCAGAGGTGGGACTTTGGGGCAATGATTGCCCCATGAGGGTTTGACCTCGTCAGTGGATTAATCCATTTATTGATGGCTGAATGGACTACCTCGAGCTGCAATCTAGTTGGAGGAAGTAGATCACTGGGGATGCGCCCTGGAAGGGTTGGTCTTTTCCCAAGTGTGTCTCCCTCCTCCTCCTTCTCTTTCTCCTCCTCCTCCTCTTCCTCCCCCCTTCCTGTTCCCTCCCCAGCTGCATGAGATGAGTAGCTTTCTTCCACCTGCCATGATGTTTCTGCCTTAGAGCCAGTTGACCATAAACTGAATCTTCTGAAACCATGAGCCAAACTAACTCTTTCCCCCCTCTCTAAGTTGTCTGTGTCAGATATTTTGATTAGGGCAACAAAAAGCTAACACAGAAAGTGAAGGTGGCCCCATGCTTGCAGGCACCAGAGGGTCACCATGAGGCTGCCATGACTTTCACCCTCCAGCAGCCAATGCTGTCACATTTGGAGGTGAAAAATGTCCCACAAATCCGCAATCCTGAGCATTCACCCCACAGCTCCTCTCAGGAGAAAGGGTTGAGCTGCTGAGCTGTCATATCTGGATGTTGATGGTGCTGCTGTGGGCTGATCTTCTCACATGGAAAATGATCACAGCTTTCCCACAGATAGGGGCAGGGTGTGTGAGGTAAAAGTTTAGACTGAATTTTTGTTTTGTACATTTGCAGATAATGTAACTGTATTTTTAGGATTATCTAGTTCCCCATGGCTAATTTCCCTTTGTTCTTCTATTTCCTGCTGAAATAAATTGTGCAATGATTGATTAATTTAAACTTTTAGTGAAGGATAATTTTCAAATATTTGCTGTTGAAACTAGAAGGAATTTTTTTAAAAAAAAAAAAAACAAAAACCACAGGAAGAGTAGTACTTTGTGATCAGGACATTCTGGACAGGAAGGCAAACAAACACTCCTGGAAGCCCCATGTTTAGGTGAGAAGAGTGGGCTTCCCTTGTTCCCAGGGGACTTCCTGCTGCCCAAGGTGTCCTCAAGTTCTGGGGACTCTGTGTCCTGGCCACCATGAATCAAGAGAGAGCAGCCCCATATAGGAAGCAAGCAGATTTGGGTTCATACCTTGCTCTGCCTCCCATTGGCTGTGTGACCTGGGGGCTATTCCTTCTAGCACGTCTGCTTTTCTCTCAGATGAGTTATAACATCTACCTCGATGGGTTATGAGGACTCAGGACTCAAAGCTCAATTCGAAGAGGTAAGCATGTGGCATTCCTGAGTTTCTTTCTCATCAAACCACCCACTGTTTTTCTTGAATACCTACCATGTGCACATTCTTGCACATTATCCTCCAGGGACTGGTTTCCACTGACCACATGAGAAAGAGGGCAACACATTGTTGACAATAACCCATCCACGAGAGAATCTCATAACTGCCAGTCATCCTTCTAAGTGGCTAGGAGACAACTTTATTTAACCTTTGCAATTGTCTTCTCCTTCTTTACAGGTGAAGAAATGGAGGCTCAGGGAGATTAAATAACTCAGCCCAGGGTTGGGGATGTGGCTCAAGTGGTAGCGCGCTCGTCTGGCATGTGTGCGGCCCGGGTTCGATCCTCAGCACCACATACCAACAAAGATGTTGTGTCTGCCGATAACTAAAAAAATAAATAAATATTTTAAAAAAAATAAATAACTCAGCCCAGCTCCCAAGACTAGAGTGATCATCTAGGGTTCAAACCCAGAGCCCACTCTCTCAACTCCCTTGTTCTGTCATCTCCTGAGCACAGTAGCAACAGGTCAAAGCTTCTTCTCCTGGGAAACTGTGGTTGGGGTGTGGTTTGTCCCCCAAAAGATTCATGTACTAGCAACTTGGTCCCCAATTCAATGGTATTAAAGTGATGGAAGCTTTAAGAGATGAAGCCTGCTGAGAGCCTATTGGTAGATCATGGGGACACCACCCTTGGGAGGAATTAGTGCCCATCTCACTAGAGTGGGCTGGGTCTCCTGTGATTGGATTCTTCTCCAAGAGGGGATTATTATACAGTGAGGCCACCCCACAGCGTGGGCACCTTCTGCACATGGCTGGTTCCCTTTCTGTTCCAGCACCACCTGATACAACCAGGGATCCCTCACCAAAGGCTGGTGTCAACCTATTTGGACGGTTCAGCCATCAGAATTGTGAGCCCGAACAAACTTCCTTAAACACTACTCAGCACAGATATTCTGTGATGGCAACTTAAAATGGACTAAGATATAAATTTTTGTCTAAGAAAACAGAAAGCATTTTCCCACAAAGATTCATTCATGAGTGTTCGCAGCACCATTGTGTGTAACAATCAAAATATGAAAATACTCTATTGTTCATCAACAGAGAACTGATAAATAGCCTGGGTGTTTATACAGTGAAATACTACTCAGAGCATGAAAGAATGAACTATCGATACACACGGCAATATGGATGAGTCTCAAAATAGTTATACTTATGCTGAAAATACATGACATTGATGAAAGAAGTTGAAGACACAAATAAATGAAAAGACAGCCTGTGTTCGTGCATTGGAAGAATTAAGATTGTTAAAACTACCCAAAATGGTACTATGACCCCACCAAACGATCTACTGCCAAGCTACCTATAACAATTATAATCAATACAATCCCTACCAAACCTCCAGTGTCATTTTTTTTAAGAGAGAGAGAGAATTTTTAATATTTTATTTTTTAGTTTTCGGCGGACACAACATCTTTGTTTTTTTTTTTTTTTATATGTGGTGCTGAGGATCAAACCCAGGCCTCATGCATGCCAGGTGAGCACGCTACCGCCTGAGCCACATCCCCAGCCCTCCAGTGTCATTTTTAACAGAAATAGAAAAAAAAAAAATCCTAGAATTCATATAAAACAACCAGAGACCTAGAATAGCTAAAGCAATCTTAAGCAAGAAGAACAAAGTTGGAGAATCAAATCACGCTTCCTGATTAAAATATAATATATATATATATATATATATATATATATATATATATATATATATATATATATATATATTGGGGCTCTATTCTGTTCTGTTTTGATGCCAGAACCCCTTATTTTATTATAGTAATAAAAGGGGTTCTGGCATCAAAACAGAACAGAATAGAGCCCAAAAATAAATCCATGCAGTGATAGTAAACTAATTTTCAACAAGAGTGCTAAGAACACGCAATGGGGAAAGAATATTCTCTTCAGTAAACCATGCTGGGAAAATTGGAAGAATGATATTGAACCCTACCTCACACCATATACCAAAATCTCCATAAAATGGATTAGAGACTTAAGGGTAAGATCTGAAATGTTCAAACTACTAGAAGGAAACATAAAGGAAAAGCTTCTTAACATTGGTCTCTGCGATAGTTGTTTACATACAGCACTAAACATCAAAAGCAAATTTAAACCAAAGGGATGACATCAAAACTAAAAGCCAAAAAAAAGGAAAGAACAGAGTGAATAGGCAACCTCAGGCCGAGAGAAACACATGTTCCAACCATACATCTAATTAGTAGTCAAAATTCACAAGGAACTTAAAAACTCAATAACAAGGAAATAAATAACCCAATTCAAAATGTGCAAAGGGCTTGGCTAGGCATTTTTCCAAAGAAGACAACCTTTCCAAATGGCCAACATGTAGATGCAAAGGTGCCTGTCATCCCTAATCAGCAGGGAAAAGCAGATCAAACTGCAATATCGACTCACACCGTTAGGATGGCTATCATAAAGAGACAAAAGGTAACCAGAATCGGCGAGAATGCAGAAGAAACAAGAACCCTGTTGGGTAAGAACATAAATTAGCACAGCCATTATGGAAACATATGGAGGTTTCTCAAAAAAAAATTTAAAAATAGAACTATCATATGATCCAGCAATCCCAATTCTGGGTCTATATCCAAAGGAAATAAAATGAAATTGGCATATAAAAGAGGTACCTGCACTCCCATGTTTATTGAAGCATTATTCACACTTGGAATCCACCAAGGTTTCCAGTAACAGAAGACAGAAAATGTAATCGAGGTGAATATTTATCCCCATAGAGGGGCGCTACCCAGGTCAGAAGCCAGCCTTTGACTTCACGACCCCCTAATGGCTTTGTCTCTGGGATGCGGCTGCTGATTCTTAGCTCCTTTGCTGCCAGCATTGCTCTTCTGCTGATCAACGTCAGCGTCCCAGAGCCCAGGGACAGCTCCACACTCACTCCCCTGAGGATCCCTCCCTACCAGGACTTAAATGTCAGTGCAACCAGGACTCCCCATCCCACACCTCTGGGCCAAAGACCTTGCCCCCAAGCCCAGGAGCTCACACATATAGCCTAATAGTCACCTGCAGCTTGCCACCATGTCCAAAGTAGGCTCTGCTCTCCCGTCCTCCAAACCTCTCCCCACAGTGTCCACACCCTTCCATCTGCTTGGGCCTTGGGTTCATTGTTAACTGGTTTATTTTTATTTTTCCCCAGCCTTCCAGATCTCTCCAGAGAAGAAGACAGAATCTCTGCCTTTGGGGAGTTGCCCTTCAGTAGGAGGAGACAGTACATTAGAATGTTTATCCCTGCCATGGAGGAAAACCAAAAAGCTAAGCACGGAGGGAAGGTGAGGTGAAAATGGAGCTGCCACTTTAACGGGGAGACTCCAGGTGGGCCTGGGGAGAAGAAGGTGAGGCTGGAGCCAGGACCTGGGAGAGGAGAGAATGGACCATAAAGGGAAAGCATTCTGGACCGACAGAAGGGGTTATGCAAAGGCCCTGGGGTGAGATTAAACCTTGCTTGTTCAAAGAATAACAAAGAGACTGGTGTGGATGGGGATGAAGTGAGAGAGGAGAAAGAGATAAGTGATGAGTAGGCGGAGAGATTACACAGGGCCTCATAGAGATAAGGAGGCACTGCAAGTCTCTTAGCAGAGGAGTGACACCATCTGCCTCCCAATTTAGAAGGTTATCTCTAGATGGTGCCCAACAGTCTGGCTGGGTATGGTGGCAGGTGCCTAAGGTTAGCCTCCAGCAACTCTGGAGGCTAAGGCAGGAGGATGGCAAGTTCAAGGCCAGTCTGGGCAACTTAGAGAGACTGTGCCTCAAAGTAAAAAATCAAAAGGGCTGGGGATGTAGCTCATGCTAGTGGGCCTCTGGATTCAACCCCTAGTACCACAAAAAACGGGAAAAAAAAGAAAGGAGTCTGGTTCAGGGTCCGTGGCAGGATATGAATGGATGACGGAAACTGACTGGGGACCGGTACACAAATCCAGGTGAGCTTTGGGCCACCAACGAGGAAGTAAGAGTGGTGAGAAGGGGTCAAAGTCAGGATGTATTTTCAAGATTGAGCCAAATGGATGATTGGCTTCATTCAAAATAGTGGGAGAGAGAGAGCAGGAGGCCAGGACACCCCGGGCCTGTTTTCCTGAGCAACTAGAAAGGCAGAGCTGCTATTCCCCCAGCCAGGCATGACCGAAGCAGTGTTGGAAGGTGCAGGATCTGGCTGAGCTCAGGAGCTGTCAGCCAGGGCTTTTCAGTCCAGAGCTGAGGAGGGACATATGCAGGGCCTCAACACACGGGCCACGCTGAGAATTTGGGCCTGACCAAGTTCACCAAGGGTCTTGGGCTCAGCCAGGCCCTCCAGCAAAGGAGGTTGAGGAGGAACATGCTGAGGGGGTGCTGGACTGAGGACCATGAAGCGTTAGGCCCTGAGGACTCGTCAGGTCCCCCCCACCCCCAGGGCAGGCTCACTTCCACTTTCAAATATGGGTCACTTGCCACCCACTGACTTATCCTCTGCACGGAGGGGTCTTGGCCAGGACTATGAAGGGTCTTGTCCTAAAAATGCCTGCTTGCAGGAACTCTCTGCCTTGGGAGTCTCTCACCAGAGGTTCCCGTGGGTCACACTTATTACTCTGGCACTTGAAGATGACCAAGTGGAGTTCACTTAAATGTCTTGGTCAAGATCCCACAGCTAGTAGAAAGCAGGGGCACATCTGGAGCCCTGGACCTTCAACTCCAGATTCATCTTTTTGGGGGAATGGGTGATGTGGGTTTTCCCTCCATATCACCTGCCAACATCACTGCTCCTACCACACTGTACCACCCTGGGCAGCTATATCCTGAAAGTCCTGCTGCTTTGGATACATACTAGCATGGCCAGTTCACTGGAACGCCCACCCAGCAGTAACCAGTCATCCTGGGCAGGGCCTTACAGGGCTCCATGCACAACCTCTTTCGGCAATCAGGATGCCATCAGAATCAGGTCCTGTGGTCAAGCTAGGAATGACCACTTAGAAGGACGGCCACCATGTTAGTACATTTTCTGCTGCCATAACAGAACAGCCGAGGCCGGGTAATTTGTAAAGAAAAGAGTTCTCACGGGCCTGCAGGTCCAAAAGCATGGTCTTGGCTTCTGCTGTGCTCTGCCTAGGGCCTCATGACTGGCAGGAGCCCGTGTGACGGAGATCACATGGCAAGATGGGACGGCAAAGAGATTCAAGTGTCAGGTTTGCTTCTTTAAAAGAACTTGCTCTGGCAAGTTCTGTGAACCCAGTGATCATCCCTTCCAAGGGGCTGGCTCCCAGGGACCAGAGTATCTCCAGTGAGGCTCCAAACTGGGGAGCAAGCTTCCAGCACATGAGTCCTCAGGGGGGAAACCACATACAAAGCAAAGGAGCCGCCACCCCAGTTACAGTCATTGAACTGGACAGTGAATTGAGAACAGCTCATCAGGGTCTCATGAGGAGCCTCAGGAAGACCTGAGTTGTCCAGAGGTGTGACAAATGACTCTGGGGCCCTCCGTGTGCCTGTATGCCCCTCCCTTCCACCCATGCTCTTGGGGTACTGGCTGACAGCTTCAGTGTCACCTTCGCTTCCATCTTCCCTTTTACCCTTTGGATCAGTCATCTGTCACTAAGACTCCCCAGCATTTTGCAGAGAGCATCCTCCGTCACATTTACCTAAATTGATAGTACATCCTACAGGCAGCCTCCACTTGCTACCCACTGGCCATGGGGCAGAACATACGGAACCCCAAAGCAGGAATCACTAGATGCATTTTACAGATGAGCAGCCTGAGTCCCAGCAGCCTCCCCTGCACAAGGCGAAGCCTGGGCCCAGGGTGTGAAAGCCACCTCTCACCACAGATAAGATGAGCCTGCTAACTGCCTCACTGGGCTGATGAGAATTTAGCCATATCTGTTCAGGTTGAAGATTGCTCACCAATTAGCAGAAAAATCTGTGGGTGGTGGTGGCAAAAACAGATTTCGAAAAAATATAAAAATGCAAGATCCCATTCAGAGAGGATACTTGCTGCTACCTCTTCAGCATCTAGATACTCACTACCCCTTCCCAACAGATTTGATTGCTACCTGGCCACCCATGGAGTCTCAGAAGAGCATCTCCTCTTCAGGGTTCAGGCATGAAGCCAATGTCCTGGGCTGAGCCAATACTCAGTGACACAATGCATACACTGTCAGACCCCAGTAACTGGGGTGGAGCTAGGTACATGGCCTAACCTAGGCATGAGAGTGATTGCATGACTTTGAGCCCTGGAACCAAGCCTCCTTTTGTTAGACATGAGAGAGGACTTGTGTAGCCCAAAAAGCTGCAGTTTGCCATCTTGGGTACTAATAAGGATAAATCTGACATTGTAGAAGGCAGCATAGAAAACTGGGCTGTATGACATTTTGTGTCCTAGAACTAGCCTCACCTGAAAACTACCCCAGTCTGGACTTTTCACTTGAGTTAGTCAAAGAAATCTTTGTTGAGTCAACTAATGGAAATGATTTTCCTATGGCTTGTGATCAAACGGACCCTAACAGATACACAAGTCAACAGTGCGCGGGGTGGGGGTGGGGATTGTGAAATGTGCAAATTTGAATTGAACAACTGGTTAAATATCCAGTGTAGGATTCGGCTCCCTTCTCCTCCAGAAGTGTCAAGCACCTGTTTGCTTGGCCCTTGCTCACTGATCCCATGACTCACTGCATTCTATCAACATACCTTTCCAGCTCAGACAACAGACAGGCAGAGCACCAGCCCTCTCAGGGACCCCTACCCTCTACCCACATCCCTCCGGCCATCTTCCCCCACCAAAACATGATCCCCTGGGGCTGGAAAGTCTGCTGTAATGTCCCCATGAAGCTTCCCAACCTGTCTTTATACTACAAACTTTGTGTGCCGAGTCCTCTTCCAAAAAGCCTGGCTCTCACCATTAAAAATCTCACCATAGACTTTCAAGACTATATCTCTGCTATGTGTTTCAGGGGCATATTTGGAATCAAAGTCAAAATAAAACTTGATGTGTAAGGGTTCTCCAAATGCCGGCAGGCTTGAGACCCAGGAAGAGCTGATATTTCAGTCATTGTACAAATGCAGGAAGGGCCTACCTCCTAGCTCTAGGCAGTCAAGACAGGAGTCCCGATTGCTTAGCCTCTTGGTTCTGTTGAGGTTCTCAACTGATGGAATGAGGCCCACCCACACTGAGGAGGGTCATCTGCTTTACTCCAGTCCACTGGTTCAAATGCTATTCGCATCCAGAATCAGCCTCGAAGGCGCAACCAGAATAACATTTAACCAGATGTCCAGGCACCCTGTGGCCCAGTCAAGCTGACACCTAAAATGAACCATCGCACTTGGTTTCAAGCCATATCCACTTCCTTGCACTGGAGGCAGGACACCTGGGAAGCAGCCACTGCAGGAGGAAATGACACAAAGAGCTTGGTTAATATCTCCCAATATTATCCTGTTTCACTAATTTCCATCTCCATTTTCTTTCTGGAAGGCTTCCTCCAGCCCTCTACCCTCTCCTTCCTCTTTGTGGCTTAACCTTGTCCTCAAGGCCCAGCACACACTCCAGGACCCCTTCTGGCTGATCCCCCTCTCCCATTCCTACAACAAAGATTATGGCTATTATAATGAGGACCGATGGGGGGTGGTCTCTGCCCAAAGTTCTGGATGAACCAAGGCCCAGAAACCTGCACCTAAATGGATACTGACAGTAGAAGGGGTGAGAGAAACAGAGGCAAAAAGCTGGGTGTTGAGCCCAGAGAGCAGACTGGACGTGGGCACCCGCCCAGGACTTCCGGATCCACAGCACATGCGCAGGCAAGACCACCTTTGCCTCCTTGGCCATCTGGTCAGTACCAACCAGCCAGGGCCTGGGAACACCATTTCTCAACTGCTACTAGCAGGTGACCCAAACCTGGCCCCTCCAGCACTGTCAGAGAAGACAAAAGGTACCCATTTATAGGACTGGACCAAGGCTAATGATTATCTCAGCCTACTGATAGCCCCTTTCCCCATGAAACACTTAATGCACCATAAGCACTGCTCAGAGGCAGATAAAAATAGCGTTGGATCAAAGAAGTAGTTTCCTTATTTTGTCTCCAAGGACAGATCAGAGGGCTGGACTGCATGTGGGCAAATCAGTTTTTGCTCTTCTTGGCAGGAGCTTCAATGCGTTCCCTCTGCAAGCACAGAAAAGTCTGCCAATGTCGATATCTGAAGCTGAGATAATAGGCTTTGGGCTGCGCTTTATCTTTTGTTGACCCACTCCCAGCCTTCAAGGTCTGCGCTATCGTTTTGTAGACAGGCGGGCTAAGCCCAGACATCAAAAGCTGTGGAAAAGAAGTCCACTTGTGCCTGCTGGATGGATGCGAGTGTTTAATAATAATAATGACCTCCATTATAGGAGTCGGCTGCCTGCCACTCTGCAGACCCACAGCCTCTTCCCCATTTGATAGATGGGGAAAGCAAGCCTCACAGAGGTCACATCGGTTCACCAAGAACCAGTAGGTGTGGCCACCCCAGAAACTTGAGGTCTTCCAGGACTCCAGGTTTGGCATGAGTCTGACTCTTGTCTCCATCATTGACAAAGCTCTTAATCTCTCTGAGCCTCATTTTCTTGCTCTGTAAACTGAGTGTCAAAACAACCTCGAGAGTAATTTGTGAGTCAAAGGAGATGGAGTAAAATAACTGTGTAACCTGCAAACTGACTTGTAGATCTTATACTGATGTTCTTATAATTGAGCTCTTGGGGTGGACAAGGCACTTTTCCACCCTCAACAGGCCATTTTATTATACCCATTTTACAGTTGAGGGACCCAGGTTCAGGAAAGCGAAGGGCCTTGCCCGCACAGCTGGGAAGAGGTTGAAGCCTAATAAAGATGACGATGATGGTTTTCATCCAGCTTAATGACGCTTCCCAAAAGAATTGTCCCCTGCCTTCTGATCCTCCCCAAAGTCTGTTCTCTAATATGACTCTGTCCAGGGGTGAAAGTCTGATAATGCAGTCACACCAAGGTAGCTGCTGATAATGGCTCGTCTGAGCTCTTTCTGGGGGTTTGCATCCAAATCAAAGCAGGGGGCGGGGGCAGGTTTCATTTAAAGAGCTTAATCCAGACTTGACAGGCCCCACCCTGATGACCTCATCTAACCCTAAGATGACATCCATCTCCCAAAGGCTGGACCACCTAATAGGATCACACTGCGGGTTAGGGGTTCAAATATGAATTTGGTGGGGAGGTCGCAACTCAGTCCAGAAGGGAGAGCTCAGTGCTGAGCTGTCCTCCCCTGTCCCTCTCTGGGGTCCGGCAGTTCTTTCCCTCCAGGCCCTATATTCTTCTAACTGCTGACTCCACCTGATAAACCTTGCTGACACATCTGGATGAGACCTCTTCTGGCACTGAAAACAACCAAGGAAAGCAGCCTCCTCTGGCTTCCCCAGCTAGATTGTAAATCCACCTGACTATTCACCACAGACTATTTGATTTTGTTCTTTACAGTAACTTTTATGGTTTTATTTTTAATTGACACATAATAATTATACAGATTTATAAGATACAGGGTGATGTTTCAATACATGTATCAGATACATTGTGTAATGATCAAATCAGGCCAATGAGCATATCCATCACCTCAAAGATTTATCATTTCTTATTGTGAAACATTCAAAGTCCTCTCTTCTTGTTATTTTGAAATATGCAATCCATTAACTACAGGAGCAACAGAATTTATTCCCCATCTTGCAATTACTTCGTGCCCATTGACCACCTCTTCTCACCCTTCGCCTCTAAGCCTCTCATCATCATTATTCTACTGCAATGTGATTGGCTTTTTTGTTTGTTTTATGTTTGGGGGGGGGGGGTGTTTGTTTATTTGTTTGATACTGGGGATTGAACCCAGAGGCACTCTACCCCTGCACTACATCCCCAGCCCTTTTTATTTATTTATTTATTTATTTTATTTTGAGACAGGTTCTCACTCAGATGCTAAGGTTGGCCTTGAATTTTCAATCCTCCTGCCTCAACCTCCTGAGTCACTGGGATGACAGGCACATGCAGATTGGCTTTTTTATATCCCACCTAAAAATGAGATCATTGGATATTTTTCTGTCTGGGTCTGGGTAGATCCATTTTCTAGGGCCAAATGTGCCCTGCAAGGTGGTAGGATTACAGAGAGGAAAGACAGCTATTCTTGCATTGGGGAGCACACTGACCCAGAACACCCAGTGTCTGCAGAGAAGGCTGTTGGTCCTCAGCTGACAGCCCCACAGCACAGCACCTCACAGGTGAATGTCCCTGGCAGGACAAGCCAGGCTTCCTGGGGTGCATTTCCCACATCAGATTTAGCATCAGGATGCCTCCTCTTATGAAAGTAAATAATCCTTCAAACGCCTTAAGCAAAAGTCAGTGTTGGATTCGGTTTGCAAATATTTCCATGTTTGGTCAATGTGGATTTATTCTGCCTCGTTTGCATGATTAGAAACGGAATAAAGGATCGAGCTGGCTTGAAGGGAATAAAGCAAGGAATCGCCAAGCTAAGACAGATACTCAGGGCCAGACTCACTGTTAGCAAGTGCTATTAGATCAAGGAATTCTTGGGTGGAATCTAAAATGGTACAAGGCACTAAGCAAGAGGAAAAATAAGGAGAATATTTCTACTGAATCTCACTGAAGGGTGGACAGGAGACAGGACAATGCTCTTTCTTCAGTGTCAGGGCTACAGTGTGAGACTGTGCAATCTCTTCAGAGGAGACAGCAGAGGAGTCTTGGCATAGAAATACGTTTCAGATGCCACCAAGTGCCCACCAATCCCAATCCTTACAACCCTGGGGCCCTGGGTTACATTCATTCTCCTATGAAAGACCTAAGCAAAGATAGGTTACAACTGGCCACGGGTCACACCCTGAACACGTGGGGGGAAAAAGAGGAAATGGGTGGCCCCTAGCCTGAAGGCTTGCACAATAAGTAGAGGGCAAGGTCTTTAACCCAGGTCTAAAGGGGCCAGTGCTGATTGGAGGTGCAAGTAGAAATGTCACAAAGGCATTGGATATGACCTGCAGCTCAGAGAAGAGGCAGAGCAGAGTTAGATGTTGACAAAGGTGTCAATGCAACAGTATCTATTTACACCTCTGAAATTTTAGTGCATGTCTACCTTCGGTTTCCACTGATACTTTTTTGTTCCAGCCTGGGTAGGGAACCAGGGGCACGGTTCTCTCCAAACCCCTTCCCAAGGCCCTGTCCCTGTGTTCCAAGGTAAACATCTGTAGGACAGCAGGTCATGCCCAGGGCTGCATGGCCAAGGCTACACACTCCAGCCACTTGTCTCCTGTGAACTCTTGCCCACATGAATGTGTCACCCCAAGGTCTCACGTTCATCTCTTCAAACCCCAACTTCTCTTGCTCCGTGGGTGCTTTGACCTTCTGCCCTCCTTTCCCCTGGCCTGGTCTTGCCCAGCTTCGGAGAGAGGAAACTCCAGTCCTACACATTTGCTGGAATCCTTACACCCTTGGAGAACCTTCCCTCTGAATCTCCATCTCTGTCTTCTCTTCAGTATAAAATAGAGGAGGAGAAATGACCTTTGGGGTCCTGATGAGATAGAGAGAGGGACAGGGCCTGGCTAAAGTCCCCTGGGACCGAGGACAGATGGGAAGGGGAAGGTAGGGAAGGGGCCAGATCAGAGCTGAGCATACACACATCCAGACCTAGAGAGCAGAAGGAGTGGGACTGGGTTGTCAACATTGCTGAGAAGAAAAGAGGACAGAGATGTGGGATTGGGCAACTTGAGGGACAAGCTGGAGTTCATGAGTGGAGGGAGGAAGGGCCATTGGTGGGCTGATGAATGGATATAATGCTGGCCTAAGAGACAACCCACTGGGCACGTGGTGGGAAAGGAGCCTACTACACAGGGTCTGGGGGTGCGGCTCAGTGGGAGAGCCCTTACTGAGCATGTGCAAAGCCCTGGATTCATCCTAGCACTAAAGACGTCTCTACACACATACAGGAGCCCGCAGAGAAGCCAGGCTGCCTCTCAAGGGCTGTGTGTGGCTTGCTGAACAGCTGGGGGGCATCATCTTGGAGGGGACAAGAAACCAGCAAAGATTTAATGTTAATTTGCCATTTTTCAGTTATTCCACAGTTGACTGAGTTCCTCCCAATAATCCTTCTTGTTTACATATCATCTCTCATCACAAGAATATGTGCACATTACAAATGCTAATCAGGTCTTTCTATTTTCTTTTCTGTGGGAATACCTTCATTGTTTTGGTGTGTGGGTGTGGGTTTTTTTTTTTTCTGATTGCAAAAATAACATGCTGATTTAAAAAAAGAAAAAATAAAGAGCTAGAAAATGCATTAAGTGGCGCATCATTTCTCTCTTAATTCCACCTTCTAAAGTTAACCTCAACGTGGCATAGAACCTTTCTGAGTTTTTTTTTTTCCTCTACATTTTTTAATTTTTAAAACAAAAACAGACTAATGCATGCATTGTTCCATACCATGCTTTCATGTCAACAATCCTAGACATGTTTCCACATCAGTGCATAGTGATCGTTTTATTTGTTTTAACAAGGTCACAGGATTCCACAGTTTGCAAGGGCTGTTATTTATTGTATCATCCCCCCCTCCCCCAGTTACATACATTTAGGATGTACAAATTTTTTGCTATTCTGGGCATCACTGAAGTAAACATTTTTATGCAAACTTAGCACCTTTGTGTGCAGGTAAATACATTCTTAGAATTTGCATTATTGAGTCAGCGGCAAGCACATTTCAAATGTTAATCATAATTTTATATTTTCCCCTCAAAAAAAGTAAAAGAAGTACCACTGTCTTTGCATGAGAATGTCTTTTAGTTTGTACCAAATGGATAGATTAAAAATATATATTTTCTTGATAATGTGTGAGGCGGAGGTATATAGAAAATCTCTGTTATTTTAATTTTCAATTATTCTATTAATTATGGGGTAGAACAACCCCCAAGGCATTTATTGGACCAGTGTGTTATTTTTTTCTATAAACTTGCTGTTGGTTTTATTTACCTATTTTGCTATTAATTTTTTTTCATCTTATTGGTTTATCTGAGCTTTTTGTATATGATGGAGAGGGAGAAACAGTGATTAAATAGAAGGAAAGCCTGAGTCTCAAAATCGAGACTCCAGGATGAAATGAGAGGAATGCTCTGGGAGGGAGGCAGGGAAGAAGCCACAGAAAGACCATTTCTTATCACACATCTGGCACGGAGTGCACACAACTCGCTTCCAGAACCCACTCCTGCAGTTTTGGTCTCCCCACTCCTCCCCTATCTTCATCTTACACAATCTGCTTTTTAAAAATTATCCCTGAGGTCTCATGTTCCTGCTCTGGAGTGTTCTACACAGACTTTGGGGAAGCTGGGAATTACAGCAAGAGGTGGCTAAGGAGTGCCCTGGGGAAGGTGCTCTGGCTTGTCAATCATTGACCCCCGAGTGTTTGTGGGGGACATGCATGGTGCCAGGCTCTACGCCATACCCAAGTGAATTCAGGGCACTCGCCGTCCAGCAGGGAGTCAGACACAATGACACTTCCATCCAGTGTGGCCAATGTCAGGACAGAGAAGCATGGGGAAGGGGACAGGAGGAGAGAAGTGAGCCCTGGGATGGAGGAAGGGGTATCAGGGAGGGCTTCCTGGAGGAGGTGCACCTGGGTAGAGATTTCAAAGATGAATAAATTCATGAGGCAGAACTGTAGTGGGTCCCCAGTATCCTCTGGATTGGGGGCCCTCGAGACTAAAGAACACATTTCCCATCAGAGTTGGTCATGTGACTGATCTGGTCAATGTGATGTTAGACAGAAGTGGTATACAACTTCAAGGCTCTCTTTAAAGGATGGGGCTATGCTGCTACTGCCCTGTTGTCCCTTCCCTCTATCCAAATACAGTGAGAAGCCACACTGGAGCTTATGGGTCCTTGACAACCTAAAGAAGCTGAAAAGAGCTTCCACAACTGTACTTTTGTTAGCATGCACATTTTATTATTCTGGGCATCACTGAAGTAAACATTCATGTTTACTGGCTTGTTCTGTGCCAAACAGGCTGTTAAGCACCTCTGAGGTATCATCTCATCTAATCTTCTCAACAACCTGTGAGATGGGTACTCTTATTATCCCTATTTTGCAAATGAGGAAAATGAGTCACAGAAAGGTTAAGTAACTGGTCCAAAGTTGCACAGCTTGTGAGAAAGGAATCTGTAATTTGTACTCTTACTCCAGACCCTAAGCTCTCATTTTTCAGCTCCTTATATACCTCATAGATAAAGTTCCTGTCCTTAAGGGGCTTACACACCCAACAAGCAAGCCAGTAAAACATTGTGTGCTGCAAAGTGAAACATACTTTGAAGAAGAATAAAGTAGCCAGGCCCGGCAAGGTCCATTGAACAGAGCAATGAGTGTTGTTGAGAGGGGAACATCTGAACATAGTCTGAAGGAAGCAGGAGGGCATATTGATAATATCTGGGGGATACACTGTCTGCTTCCAAATCCCAGCTTGACTGCACTTAGCTCCTGAGCCCGTGGGATTTTCTTATTGCTTTGGGGTTCTGGGGATTGAACCCATGGGTGCTTTACCACTGAGCTAAATCCCCAGTGCTTTTCATTTTTTATGTTAAGACGGGATCTCACCAAGTTGCTGAGGACCTCAGCTAAGTTGCTGAGGCTGGCCTTGAACTTGCAATACTCCTACCTCAGCCTCCAGAATTGCTGGGATTACAGGCATGCTCCAGGCCTTGCGTTCTTGATTTAGCATCTTGAACTTCAGCTTCCTCACCTGCAAAGCCTGCCAGGGCACATCAGTGCACCCCACGGGGCAGTGCACAGCACAGCTCTCTGTGAGGTGAAGGTGAAAGCCAATTTCAAGGGCACAGGGCTCCAATAGTGCCCACCACATCCCAAACAGGTGCTCTGGGCTCTGTGGACCTGTCAGCTGGCTCCCAGTGCCCGGCATCCTCAGGGCACACACTGTAAGGCACACATAAGCACTACTCCCACGAGACAGATGGGAAAGTGAGACTGCAGAGTTAGCACAAGGTCCCAGGCTACAGATGGCTAATGTCAGAGTCACCTGCTTCCCCATAGCTGTACCCAGAGAGACCCTTTCCTCATCCCTTGGGAATGGTAAACAGAGCCTCTTGATGGGCCAGGTACTGTCTGAGAGACTCTGGTCACATAGGGACTGAACCAAGCAGAACAAGGATCTAACCATCCATTAGGTCAGCAGTGATAACCTGACATCCCTGAAGAGGGGCAAGCCAGAGACAAGCTGTCCGATAGAGAGGTCAGAGGTCATTGTCTCCAAACCAAGAAATCGATGAGCAAGGCTTGCCACATCATGGGGCAGGCAGACCTGGCAGAGGAAAAAAGCAAGTTCCTGAATCAGACCTGGAATGTGGGATACAGCTCATCCCAACGCAGCTGATGCGAGGCCTTGGTTCCAGCCACACCCAAAGCAGCTTCTCCTCTGTGGCCCCATGTCTCACAGGTGCACTTCCCCAAAGCATCCTCCATCAACACCTAATTCTCCACCCCCACCTAATTCCGGAATCACTAATCTAAGGCAGGAGATTTATCCATGAGACCAGAAGGGTCTGTGCTCAGGCTGGGCTTCCAAAATCCACAGGGACTTTGTGAGTCCATTTCTCACACTGGACCTGCTGCCTCCTTGCCGTCTCTAACAATTCCAGAAGGGGAAGTCTCATGCCCAGTGTCACTCACACCCAGCCGTGTACTGGGGCCAGCTTGCACCTGACTCATGGGAGCCAATTGCTGAATCTTCAGGAATTGTATGAGCTGATTGTTAAATGCAGCCATTGTTGAAAATTAAATTATATAAACTTGGAAATAAATAAGTCCTATTAAAACAAAAGCAATAAGTGCACAGTACTTGCCAATGCTGATGTCTTACCACCATCCATTGTCTGACCACCACCATTGGGGTTATTAACATCCATTGGGCAAGTGTGGTAGCCATGCTAACTAGTGGTAGCTACCGTGCGTCCCTTCTCAGCTCTGCATTCAGCGACAGCACAGTGACACGATTAAGTGGACAGTGGTTTGTGTATTTACATCTTGGAAACCAGCAAGCACTACAAACTTGGGCTTGGCTTCCAGTATCATTGATTTCAGTGATAGAGAAATGTTAAAAATGCAGAATACACTTAAAAGTGCATTGTGTCCACAGGTATTACAGTTTGTATGGTGGAGAAAGAGAGAGAGAAAGAGTCATTTCCTACTCAATGGAGTTATCTCCTCCGCCGCATTCTGGTGACGTCAGTTCTCTGCCATGGTGGTATCCCATGCAAATGGCGACAGTTCGTTCCCTTTGCCAGGTGACCAATGCAACGGGTGGGTCCTGACTGGCTCTCCCAAGCCCCGTCTCAATCCTGTGGCCACTGCCTATGAAGGCTCGGTTGGCATTAACCTCCGTAGGTTCAGAAGGGCCGACCAGTTGTTGCAGTGGGATCCTTTAGTGCTGAGTCACAGCAGTTTGTCTGCGAGAAGCAGGTGAATGAGAGCTTGAATTCAGCCGATCCGGGCTCGGTGTGTGTTCTCATTTCCTACTCAAAAACCATTAACAAACTAAGCAAAGAAGCCGCTTATCTCATTGGCTAATGAGTAGAGATCTGACACCCATCTGGGCTGGATGTTGGATTCTTGGGGAGATGCATGAATTCCCCAGATTGTTCATTACAACAGTTCTTTCATCAGATCTCAGCTCCCTGGATGCCACCCTTCCACTGGGACTGTGCACAACAGAACAGCAGGGCTGGGCCCTCCTCCCAGGCCGAGGGGTCACTGAGGCCTCCTGGATCCTGGTGCAACAACACTGGCTCATTTACCACCACCACCCCAACTCTTCCTGCCTCTTCTGTCTCTCCCCCACATCCTGTGACCTTCATGACCTCTAGGATGCTCATTTGATGACATTTCATTTGATGTTGGGCTGCATGCTGTTCCACATGGATTGCTAAGACCTTCGTGCGTTTAACTCTGTCTCTCCCCAAGTAAAGTTAATCTTTCATTTACTGACATCAAACAGCAAAGGCTTTGTTCCCTTTCTTCTTGTTTCTCTATTTCCTCTCTTCCTGTTTTTTTTTAACAAATTTTATTAATTTTTGTTTGTTCTGAATGTCTTTGTTGAGAAATCATTCATATACATAACATTTCACCCACGGGAAGTGTCCAGAGCAGTGGTTTTTCATATATTCACAGGTACATCCATCCATCAGCCCAGTCAACCTTAGAATATTGTCATCACACACCCCCCCCCCAAAAAAAAGACTCAGCAGGCTCATCACTTAATTCCTTCACCCTCCTCTCCCAGCCTTGAGCAGCCACTGATCTATTTTGGGGGTAGATTTCTCTATTTGGGATTTCCACATCATATGGAATCTTATGATTGACATGAAAGACTGGCTTCTTTCACTTAACATAGTTTCAAGGTTCACCTACCTGTCAGTACTTAATTCCTGATCATGGCCAAATACTTCTCCTTTGTATGGCTATTACCCAATTTGTTAATCCATTCATCAGTCAATGTTTATCCTGGCTTTTTTGTGAGTTATCCTTTATTAGTAATTAAACCCTTTGTTTGTTATAGGTCTGTTTTTATTTCCTCTTGGGGCAGTTTTAGAAAGCTGTCTCTCTAGAAAAGTGTACAGTTCATCTTAGTTACCTAATTTTTTGGCTTACAGCCATGCATAGTATTTCTTCATAATCCTTTCTGCTTCTGTAATGTTAGTGGTTATATCCCCTCTTTAATGTCTGATTCTAGCAAATGTCTTCTCTCTTCTTTGGTTAGTGTAGTTAATGGTTTGTCAATTTTGTTGATCTTTTCAAATAACCAGCTGTGGGTTTTACTGATTTTTTTTCTGTTGTTTTTCTCCTTTCTATTAATTAATCTGTTGAATTAATTAATCCTACATTTTCTTCCTTCTGCTTGCTTCTGACTTGGATTGTTCTTCATTTTTAAGTGTCTTAAGGTGTAAGGGGAGGTTATTGATTTGAGATCTTCACTCTGTCTGAACACCGGTACTTACAACTTTAATCACAGTTTTGCTGCATCTCATAGGTTTTGGTATGTTGCATCTTCCTTCTCATTCATCTCAAAGTATTTATGATTTCACGTCTGATTTCTTCTTTAATCTATTCATTATTTAGAAAAAATGTGTTGTTTAGTTTCCACATATTTGTGAGTTTCTTAGATATTCTTCCTGCGATTGATTTCTGATTTAATTACATGGTAATCAGACTGTACTTTATACTATTTCTATCTTTTCAAACTCATTGGGTTCATTTTATGACCTGTGGTCTCTCCTGGGCAATGTACCACATACACTTGAGAATAATGTATATTTTTCTTGTTTCACAAGCGCATTGTCAGTGTCTGTTAGGTCTGTTTGGTTGTTGTTGTTGATGATGATCTTATATCCAGTTAATGAATTATTGAAAATGATTTATTTGGGTTCCTGACTATTATTGTTGAGTTGCCTATTTCTCTCTTCATATTTCTCAGCTTACACTTCAGATATCTTGGTACTCTGTTGTTAGGTGCATATATGTTTATAATTGTGAACTCCTCTCGATTTCAGAAAAATGTCCTTCTTTGTCTCTGGTTAACATTTTTTACTTAAAACTATTTTGTCTGATATTTATATGGCCACTGTAGCTTTCTTATGGTTGCTATTTGCATGATATGTGGGGGTTTTTTTTCAGCCTATTCCTCTCAATCTATCTGTGCCTTTGAATCTAAAACGTGTCACTTGTGTATAATATGGTTGGATCAGGCTTTTTTAACCCAGTATATCTCTGCCTTCTAATTGGATCATTTAATCCATTCACATAGTAGAATTGACATCTTCCATTTTATTTTTTTGTTTTCTGTCTCTTTCCATTTCTTGAGTGCTCGACTGCTTTGTTTTTATTAAGAGAATATTTTCTAATGTTGTATTTTAATATCTTTGCTAATTTCCCATTATACGTTTGAGCTCTGTTTTTTAGTCTTTACTTCAGGGCTGATCTTATCAGAATCAGCTTCGGATTTAGACTAGCTTAATTCCAGTAATACATAGAAAAGAGTTATTTCTCTCTAATCCATTCTGTTTCTTCCTTGTCTGTGATATCACTGTTCTACACACCACATCTATTAATGTCCTGACACAATAGCACATTGTCATAACCGTCCCTTTGCTATCTGCAGTCGTTCCCTTGCCCAACACAGCTTCCCTCCCAACGTCCACTTCCTTTGCACTGTTATTGGCAATAATACGTTCAGTATGTCACATCCCCTGGTATGTGTCACAAATATGTTATTTTATACAGTTGGTTTTCAAATCAGTTAAGAGAGAAAAACACTGACTTATACCTTCTGTTCTAATTACACAATTGCCATTTTTTTCTTTTTCAAGCCCATGTGTCTCTTCCCTCCCCTTCCCTCTCTCTTGCTCTGACTCCCTCCCTTGGCCTCTTATCAGGGATGTGCAGACCTTGTGACCTTCAGGACCAGCAGCATTCAGGTGCCTCCCTGCAGCAGCTGTGAACCCAAGAAGAAACCAGGGAGGTCATGATGAGTTCTTTGTCTTGGGGTCTGTGTGCCCCAGGTGTTCACAGGAAGAAGGTACATCATGGTTGAACCCTACTGTGTGCCAGACACCAGGCGAGGTGTGTCACATATGTTGGTCATTGTCCCCACAGTAGCCCAGCCAAGAAGCTGTCGTCATTGACCTTGGATTAAATGACGTGCAAGGTGAAGGGCGGAGACAAGGTTCTAACATGGTTTGTCTTATTCCTGTGTCAGAACTGGATAAGCTTCCCACGGCGCGGAGGAGGGTGGACTTCATCTACATTCAGGCACATTCCTGCAATTTCTTTTCCAGGAGGTGCCTTGATAAATCCACCTGACTTGACTCTGTTCTCCAGGAGAATCCTACAGTCTGGGTGGGGTGATGTGGGGTCATTTGGTTTATTTGCTTGTTCGTTCGTTCGTTTGTTTTAATATGGCTCCCTTGGCCTTCCCATGAAATAGCACAGCACTTGGCCAAAGGCAGAATTTTGACTCTCATCCATGCTCCATGGGCCTGGGTAGCATTGCCTCAGGATACAGAGGGCCCTGGTACTTCTCAATGTTTTTAAAGATTTTTTTTCTCATTATAAAAATAATATGAGAATTGAAATAGAAGTCATCGATTAGCCTGACCTCCCTCAGCCAACAGAGGGGTCTCGAATGCCCTCCCTCCCTGGGACCACCGTTCAGCACATCCTGCCAGGCCCCAGGGTCACGCTGTCCTGGGGATCTAGTTCCAGCCTCTGTCTGGCCTCCAGCACCAGCCTCTGCCATCCCTCTTTTCTGGTGTCTGCTTCAGAGGCTTCCTTCAATGTCCCTTTCCCTTGAGTCATCAGCCACAGTCTCCATGACTTCTCCTAAAGAATCCTGCCCAGGGCCACAGGCCCCTCTGTGCTCCAAGCCCTGGGACACCCCTCACCCGATCCTCCCACCACCAGAGGAGGACGCTGAGTGGCTGTGAATGATCACCGCAGGTCACAGCGGCTGAGCCCAGAGCTCAGAGCTCTCCTGACCACTGGCTCAGCCCCTTTGCTGCCCGCAGCAGACTGATTAGCAAAAACCTCCAAGGCACAGAGCCCCAGGACTGACGGGCAGCAGCACCCAGACCTGATCAGGAGAAGAAAGAGTCCAATCCCAGGAGATGCCGGGATCCCAGAGCCACCCCATTCAGCACCACACCAGGAAGGCTCATGGTCTCTAAATGACAAGTGTGGACAATGCACACAAATTACACCTTGCTTTCTCTGCCTAAATATCTAGCCCATGACAATAAATATCAGAACAAACCAGAGAGAGCCTTCAGTTTAGGGATGGGGACACATCAAAGCCACAGTCTCAGAGCTCACCTGCATTATACCTGCTCCTAGTGGCAGGATTCAAGGACACACAGGAGGAATGTGTGTGTGCATGTGTGCACGTGTGTAGTGTGTGTATGTGTGCACGTGGTGTGTGTGTGTGTGTGCATGTGTGTGATTGGTAGTGAGGTTGTATGGCTTCATTAGGAAGAGGTTGGGTGTAGGGATATGTAGAAGTCCTACTTCCTAGAAGCTCAACCTCAGTTTCCTCATCTGCAGTCCCTACAGGTTTTGATGAACACAGATTATGAATGAAGCAACTTTTATGAGACCTGCTAATTATTCTTTTTTATGGCAGAAGTCATAATTTTATACGTCTTTATAACACCAGAATTTAGAATATTGCCTGCCTGGTTATTTCATTTTAAAAATGATGATTATAATGACAAAGACAGTGTCATTTCAGTACAGGTGTGTGTGCAAACTTTTAAAAATACATATTATGGAAATGTTCATATTTGAACTTTAACAGTGTATCACATGTTCTAAAAGAACTTTTAGCCCGGCAATGGTGGTTAATTGAGAGACTGAGGCAGCAGAATTCCAAGTTCAAAGGCAGCCTGGGCAACTTAGCAAGAACATGTCTCAAAAAAATAAAGGGGTTGGGGATGTAGCTCAGTGGTAGAGTATCCTTAGGTTCAATCCCAGCAAAAGATGAAGGAAGGAAAGAAGGAAGGGAGGGAGGGAGGGAGGGAGGGAAAGAAGGAGGGAAAGGAAAGGGAGGGAGAGAAGGAGGGAAGGGGGAGGGAGGGAGGGAGGGAAAGAAAGAAGGAAGGAAGGAGGGAGGGAGAGGGGGAGGGAAAAGAAGAAAGAAAGAAGGGAGGAAAGAATACTCATAGCAGCACTCTTCACAAGAGCTTAAAGGTAGAAACCCCTCAAATGTCCATCAGGTGATGAATGGGTAAACAAAATATGGTATAGTCATACAATGGAATATTATTCAACCATCAGAAGAGAATGAACTACGGGTACATCACCTAACAGGGATGAGACTAAAAGCATTATGCCAAGTGAAAAAAAGTCAGACCCAAAGATTACATATTAAAGGAAGTGCCCATAGAGGCAAATCCACGGGAGAATAAAGCAGACAGCCGTTGTCAAGGTCTGAAGAAAGGAGGCACTGGGGAGGGTCTGGTAAAAAAGAAGGGAGCTCTGTGGGGACCAGATATACATATAACCCAATATCAAAAGTTTGTAGAAGCAAAATGGCTCTTCATGGGCTGGAGCTATGGCTCAGGGGTAGAGCACTTGCCTAGCAAGTGCGAGGCCATGGGTTTGATCCTCAGCACCATAAAAATAAATAAATAAAATAAAGGTATTGCGTACAACTACAACTAAATAAAATAAATGTTTTTTTTAAATGGCCCTTCATTAGAGGGGAGGAAGGGCACAGAGCCCACCCACCATCCTTCCTCTTGTCTCCCAGAGGTGTTCCTGCAGCATCTTTGTGGAAGTTCAGGGAATGATTTGGAAGAATAGTGTCAGAAAGAATTTGCACACCACTCTTCTAACCAGAGTACATTATTTTAATGGTAGAATTGGGGCTCTGGGACAAAACACAGAGAAAGTGGTTTCAGCTTCTCTCAGGATCCCATTTAATGGTCAGTTGATCATTTCCCTGATTCCAGCCTCCCAAAGAAAAGAAGGGCCATGGCAGGGGTAGACCTGTGACAGCGGCTGATATCTGTGGACCTGTGCCATAGTCCTGACCTCATATAATGCTCAGATAACCCTGCCAGTCAAATACCACTAATAATTCCCATTTTACAGACTTAAAAGAAAGAAAGAATGCATCAGAAGGTTAAGCCACGTGCCTAAGATCAATAAATACTAAGTGGAAGTTCAGAATCGAATTTGGACCAAACTCTAAAGTCCACTCTCATGGCTGCCACCGTCCTGGACCCACTGGGAGCATTCAGAAAAAGAGGTAGCATAAACTCCAAGATGGGAAAAAGGGACCAGCGTTCTGACAGGTCCCCCCTCCCTCCTCCACTCCTGATAAGGCCCCTGTGGCTGGAGGAAGCCATGATACTCCTTCCAATGGCCTGCTGGGAACCTGTGAAGCAGAAGCAGAGCCTGGCATAGGAGACTGGGCTCGGCGGCAGACAGGCAGGGTGGCGGGCAAGATACCCTGGGCTTTCAGAGATAGAAGTGGGGACAGCTTGAGGTCCAGTTGGCCAGGCCGGGTCACACAGAGGATGCCAGCCAGAGGAGCCCAGGCCACATTCCTGGCTGGGGCTTGCAGCACTTGTCTTGAGGGAGTTGGTCCAGTCTCCTCTACAGGAGGAAGACACTGCTGCGGGACAGGCTACTGATCCCTAGAAGGTCTCAGGAGAATGTCCCAGGGTCCATGACTTGGCAGCACACCCTCAACCCCCTTCCACTGCTTGCCCAGGCAGTGCGTCTGTCTGCCCAGGTGGCTGGGTGGAGGCCCTGTCCTACCAACTCACTCCCAGAGCATCTGTGAAGTGGTAGTCAGCATCTGCTCCATGTCCAGGTCCCTTCCAGGGGCTGGGTGGACCACAGAGGGTCAGATGGGGAGATGGACAAAGGGACCAAGGCTCATTGCTCATCAGGATGCTAGGGGAAGCTCAGGGGGAAAGACCCTGAGGTGACCACACATATGCACAGAAGAGTTTAGAAAGGGCCTTCTCTGTGTCTCTCCAGGACTTGGTTCTGCCACATGTAGCCAGGGGATCCTCTGTACAACCCAAGGGACAGCAGGACCCCATGGGGCTGAGTCCAGGGGAAAGGTTGGACAGGACACCTTAGCTTCTCAGGCCATATGGGGTGATGGAGTCATCACAGACCTAGAGGAAAGGGCCTAAGAGGGCCACCAAGTCCAGACCCTGGGACTGGACTCTGGGACAAGAACATCTAAGCACCCTCTTTGTCTGAATCACAAACATCTTAAGGAAAGTCACCATCCTTCAGAGTTGCCACAGAACTCAAAGTAAAGCCTGCACCATGTGACAAGGCAGTTGGTCCCCTGGTGACCCACCTTGCCTCCATTCTGACGTAGTGACTCACACACTGCAATAATGTATACTTCTTGTCCTGCCCAAGAGAGGCACCTGTGAAGGTGTGTGCCTTTTCCCCTGCTGGGCCCTAGTGCCTCTCCTCCCCAGGAAGTGGGGACCCTTGAGGACAGGAATGTGGCAGTGTGGACAAGAGAGGCCCTGGAGCCGACATCCTTTAGAGCTCCTTGGGCTCAGTCCCCTTGAGAGGCAGGGATCTGCTACAGAATAGGCTGACTCTGGGCCCAGGCTGGAGAAGGGGCCAGGTGAGCAGGACTTGCCCTGGACCCCACATCCTTGATGGTGTCCCTCACTAGAGAACTGGAGATGGGGTTACCGAAGGCATCCAGGTAACACAGGAATAGCCTGTCCAAAGGCTTTCTCTGCACCCAGTCCAGCACCAGACACTTTTAATTGTCCATTCTGGCTGCCCTGTGCACAGCCAGCCTTTGTGCACAAGGACCAAAGCCACTTTTCCTTGAGCTGTTTTAGGACTATAAGACACAGAGGTAAGATTGCTGGCTCCCCTGCTCAGCCCCTTCTGCCTGGGTGCCAGCACACAAGTATCCACATATCCTTGGCTGGGTGTGGCCAGTGCAATGATAAGGGATGCCCAGCACCCCTTTGGCCATCTCTTTGGCCAAGATAACAGCAACAAGAAAAAGATAGTGCTGTCATCAGCAACGAGGCTGTACATTCCACCAAGACAAATAAAAAACAATCTGCAAAATCTGGTTTGGGCTCGCTCTAACACAAATGTCAATGGAAATCCCCAGCTCTGTTCTCAGGAAACCCAGTCATCTGTCATAGCCATGGTGCATGATCAAAAAAGACATCTCCTTCCGCCCTCCAGCACCACATCGTTAATCTCCCGCAACAGCCCGCAGACCCAAGAGCACCATCTGCAGAAAATGGGATCATGTGATAGAGCATCCACTGGTCCTCTCAGCTGCATCCCTCCACAGATAGACATCCGCCTCCCTCAGAATGAGAAACAGGAGGCCCAAAGGCCCTGCAGGACAGAAACCAATCTGCAGTCTAGAGGTCAGCTTAACTGAAATTCAGCCCAGGTGGGCAGAGGTTGACAGATCTTCCCAGAAACCTCGGGGTGTCTTTGGTGGAGGAGTGCTCAAGAACACCCCCACATCCTGCAAGTTTAGAAGGAGGGAAGCAGAAGAGAGGAAGGAATGAAGGAGGGGGAGCCCAGCCTAGACTGAGGAGGCCCTGTGGACTCCTACAAATGTCACTCCACTGTGACGCACTCAAGTTCAGAGATGGAAGGAACCTAAGAATTTCCTGTAATAATTTTTGCTGTTTCTCAGAGAAGACTGCGAGCGGAGGAATGACCTTACCAGCTCACCAAGCATGTTAGTAACAACACTGGAAGTAAAATTCAGGATTCCTGCCCTACACACAGCACCTGCTCACATGCCCAGTCAGAACCGCTTCCCCACCGGGAGGCCAGCACTAACGCTCATTAAGCATCGTTTGTGTGCAAGACTTTGCACAAAGTGCACGTGAATCACAGATGACAAATGAATCATCACACAGGAAATATTTAATATAAATTGTGGGTTTTTTTTTTTTTTTAAAAAAAAAAGCATGCAGTGCTAAAAGACCATGTAATTGTGGCGCCTGCTTAGTCCAGGACTGGAGGACAGGGAGAAATTTCCTAGGAAGGTGACATTGAGACTTGACGTGTTCACAGATAAAAAGTGGGTAGACATAGTTACAAGGAAGAGAATCCCTTCCCTTGCTCTCTTCTCCTCTCTCACAAACATCCTCCTCTTTGCAAACTGTTTGCTCCAAACAAGCTGACCTCGTGTCTGGCCTTCATGCACAATATGGCCATTACTGTCCTGGGCTTTTGCTCATGCAGGCCCAAGCAGTGAGTTCCATGTTTCAGGTCCCACCTCTCATTCCTTGGATGCTGTAGCTTCCTCCACACCTACCACTGTGAATGGGGCTCAGGTGAGGGTTCCTCCTGTCTCAGAACTTGAGACTCCAGCCCCACAACACCTGACACAGCACTGGACTTCTGGCAAAGAATGAATGAATCAATGAATCAGTGAATGAAGATGTGGCCACATACAACACAAGGGAAATTTTGGGGTTCCTACTCTTCTTCTGCCAGCTGGCTCAGATGGTGGTGGTGGGGGACGGCAATCTCATAAATCCTGAACAGGACCCAGACCCTTCTTCCAAGTGAAAATGGAACCATTTTTACCACCTTATCAGTGATCCAGAAAAATCACCTTATTTAAAATCCCTTCTCCTAATGGTTCTCTTAAAGTTTAACAAAGTTCTTTTGTCAGAGCCTTATGAGAAAGGAAATGTTGCTGTCACAAAGCAATGCGGCTCCGTGGCCTTGGTTTCCACCCTGGGGCAGTGGAGGGTAGTCAAGGAGCAAAAGATCTAACAATAATGACAGCTAAGGGTGCCCATTCCCACAGTCTGGGACTCCTCCTCCAGAAGTCTTTGGAAAATTGGCCCTGACCTGTCAAGACCCCAGGGCTGATCTGGGATACCATCCATGGTTCTGGCTATGGACCACTCTCCCTTCTTCACAAGAACATCCAGGAAGGATGCTAGGGTTCTGCCCCCTGCTAACCTGAGTCTCTCCAGCCCAGGTCAGATACAGAAAGCTCTGTGTCTCAGGACTCACATAATGTGTGCTCCAGGCACTGCATCATGCAGCTAACTCCACATGCTCAGCTTCTAGGCCTTTCCATCTCAGCTTCCTGGGGGGAACTCTGAGCAGTAGGGAATGTATCTATCCATCTTTCCCAGACGTGGTCTCCTGAACCTGCTACCCCAGCAAGTTCAGAGAAAGAAGGAGTCACCCGGGAATAAGGGGTAGCAGGCAAGCAATAGATAAATATCTTGGACTCAGAGTCAAGATGACTTGCTGACTTGCTCATATTAGCCAACCAATCATGTACCATTCACATGAACCTGGGAGGCGGTGCTGATGAGCTGGATTTTCAAAGTCAAGAGCACTTCCAGTACCTAGAAATAAAGAGAAACCGCCTGGCATTCCATTTTGTTTTTTCTGAAGTAATCACAGGATTAGCCCTTGTCCAGTTACAACCTCAGAGAACTACCTCTGCACCCAGAAAAGACTTTGGGAGGAACTTTTGCTTTCTATGCTGGACAATTTTGACAGAAGTAGCTCAGAGACCTCTTGGAGGAAAAGGAAAACAATCACAACCCTGAATTCTAGTGGGAGGGTGCATTGTAGTCTGGGTGGGGACCTAAAATAAGGCCCTCACCAGAGCAGTGGACCAGCATCCACGGAGCTGCATTGCTTTATGACAGCAACAGAAACAACAATGCCTCTGGCTTCATGGGATTCTCCATCTCTCTCCCTCAGTGTCTGGAAATAGCACCAGCTCCAAATTCTTGGATAGTTCATGGGCTTCTGCCCTTCCTACAGTGGAGCTGGTGGCAAATCTAGTAGCTCACACACATAACCATTCCTCCCATTTCTATCAACTGGAGACAGTAGGTAGGGGGCCATTGGAGTTCTGCAAGCACTGTCCTGTTTAAAGATCATAACCAGGTAGCAGGTAGGAGAGGAGAGTGGCACATACCTTTGTCTGCCTTTTGCAGAGGAAGGTTTTCGGGATGTTTATGACTTCCCCGAAATCACACACCACAAGTAAGAGGTAACACTGGGATTTACAGCGGGAAAATTTGACTCTGGGGTCTTTCCGTATTCTACAAAGCCCCTCTGCCCATATCTTACGTCAGCAACCCAAAAAAACATCTCAGCGCCACGTTGCTTCCAGTTATGGTCTCTCTTTGGGTCCAACACAGTTAAGGCTTCCCCCAGAAACCCATCCCTACACACCTTCTCCAGTTAGTGTAATGCCTTTGGTATTGGCTCACATATGGCCCAAGCCCTCTGGATCAAAGACCATATGTGACACATGCCGTGGTTGGTGTGTGTGGTGGGAGAAGGGGGTGTTGTTTTGATTTCCATTTTTGCTTAGCCGGTGCAAGAAACATGCCTTTGCAATCAGCATGACTTTTGAGAATCAATTTGTATTCTGTCAGCCTGAGTGTCATTAACAACCTCTGCTAATACAGCAGTAATGAACATCTGGAAACACAGCAGCTGTAGGGGGAATGGAGTATTAAAAAAAAAAAAAAACCTACGATGACAGCTTGTTTTTCATGAGCTAGATTGGCCCTGTGCAAATAAGGGAGGCGAACAGACAAAATGGAAGCCAGAAAGAGAAAGGAGGGTATGGGGAAAGGGGTTTCTCCTCAGTCCACCCCTCTCCAAGGCAGGCCTCCCTCAGGGAAGGTGCCGTTTGCTCTCAGGGGTCTTCTGGCCATTTGGAGCCAACAGTTCATCTTGGGATGTCTCCAGGCAGGTGAGTCCTCAGGGCTGGGTAGGCCTGAGTGGGGCCACCTGGCCAAGCAGATGGCAAGATGTCCCAAGACAGGAGACATTTTGTCCTGATCTAAAGCCTGCACAAGAGGACAGGTGAGCATGGCTGGAGAACACTCCAGACAGGAAATCTTGTGTGAAGGTGAGGAGCTTATCAGGGTGCTGGAGTGGTCCAAGGAGACAGAAGCCAGTCCACGGAGGCCTAGGAAGCTGATCAGTTGTGTGCATGGGGTCCTATAGATGGAGGGTGACATAAGCCTTCTTAGCACCATGTCACAGATGAGGCCAACGGGGTCCTCCCCCAAGGACTATCATGTGTGATGTCCACTTTGCACCTGATTCAGTCAGCTTTCTCATCCCTGTGACCAAAAGACCTGACAAGAACAGTTTTAGAGGAGGAAAAGACTTATTGGCACTCACAGTTTCAGAGGCCTCAGTCTGCAGTTGGCTGATTCCCTTGCTCTGGGCCTGAGGTCCATCAGAACACCAAGGCTGAAGGGCATGTCAAAAGGAAACAGCTCAGGACAAAAGAGAAAGCTCCACTCACGGAGGACAAGATAGAAGCCCCAATGGCACGCCCTCCGTGACCTCTCTTCTCCAGCCACAACCTACCTGCCTTCAGTTACTATCCAGCTAATCCACATCAGTGAATTAATCCATTGATTGGATCACAATTCTTGTCATCTTTTCATCACTTCATCTCTGAGCCTCCTTGCATTGTCTCGTACTTGAACTTTGGGGACATCTCTTATCAAAATCATGATATCACCTGTGCTCCTCCAGCCTTGTCGAGCTCTTAGTAGCTCTAAGATTCAACAGACAGCAGGACAGTGAGGTCCTCACCTCATGGGACCCACAGGCAGGGAGCAAGAGCAGCAGACTGGTGAGAGAGGCATCCTAGGAAGAACAAAATGGGTGGGCATGGGTGGCTGCTTGAAGAATGGAGTAAACAGAGGACTAAGAATGTGAAAGCAAGATCTGAGTAGCTCCATGGGAAGGCTAGTCTGAGATAGAGAATATGCAGGTGGTAAAACCCAGAATGATGATGGCCTCATCATAATAATGATGGGAAAGGAGAACCAGGGAGAGGGAACCCACTCCCACCCACCGCTATGTCATGGACCCTGCCAAAGACCTGACTCTGTCCAGGAAAGCAGAGCTCAGCTCCCCAGGGCTGTGAAGGCTGCTCCTTCTTATGTGTGACTTGCCCACCCCCATTCCCCTCATGCACCTTGGACACTTTGGGGGGCAGTAGGGAAAGTGCTAGAAGGGTTCTCTAGTGTTATGGTCTCCTTTGGTGAGACCTCACCTTGTTTTGGACCCATGTTCTGATTTTATAAACCAACATTAAACAATACAAAAAGAAATTAAGAAAACAACCCCATTTACAATAGCATCCAAGAATGCAATATCTAGGAATAAATTTAACAAAGGAGATGAAATACTTTTTTATTGAAAATTAGAGCCAGGTGCAGAGGTACACACCTATAATCCCAGCAGCTTCAAAGGCTGAGGCAGGAGGAATGCAAGTTCAAGGCCAGCCTTAACAACTTAGTAAGGCCTTAAGCAAAATAAACAATAAAAATAATGTTGATGTGGCTCAGTAGTTAAGCACCCCTGGGTTCAATGACTTGTATCAAAGAAAAAAATTAGAAGATATTTTTGAAAGAAATTTTAGATCTAATTAAGTGGAAAGATATCCTATATTCATGGATTGGAACACATAATATTAAGATGGCAATACAGGACAAAGCAACCTGTAAATTCAATGCCATCCCTACCAAAATTCTAATGACCCCTTTTTCACAAAAAGCCTATCCTTTTCAATGCTTTATGGATTCAATTTAAAATTCATCAGCAGACCTATGGCATACACCCTGCCGACAAGGAGTGCTGTCCAGAGAAAAGTCAATCCTTGACATCTTTTTAACATAGCTTTCCTTTTACTACAATAGATCTCAATTCTGACAAAACAGAAAATTCAGTAAAACACAAAGGGAAAAAGTTCCTGTGATCTACCTCACTGTTGGTCTTTTGGTGTTTTCCTATGTATACAGACGGATAGAGAGATATTCATGGTGTTTTATTTGTGTATTTTTTTAGTCCTAAATAAGTTATGTTTTTGCCCTTTGAAGTAACATCAGTTTTTTGCCATGTAGATTACAAATAGCGGCATATCTGGCACTCCTGTAACCCTTTTGGAACCCCTGGTTTTCAGTCTGATGATACATCAATCTATCCATATGTCCTTTCCTTGATGAAGGGGTGGAACCAGACCCTCACTTCTGCTTCTTGAGATGTGAAATATGGGTCACTTTTTTGAGCCTTTGAATTATATTATCCTAGAGAAATGCCCCAATGTTGACCTGGAATCAACATTAGAGGAAAGATGCAGAGGTACACTGTTTGGGGTAAGAATGCACCTCACTCAGAGGGTCTTTAAGAAGCAAATGCTGAGCATGGAAGGGTAAGCAAAAAGAGCTCAGCAAAGGGGGATCTTGTGGCCATTCTCCCAACCCAGGGACCAAAGTCACCATCCAACAAATCAGCAGATGGCGTGGGTGAGGATCCTTTCTGAGATGGTAAAAGATGGGTCAGACACTAGGTCCTTCCACATTACATCAATGTCCAGATAAAGCAAGAATTATTTTGATGACTATAGCTTTGAAGTATGTTTTGAAATCAGGAAGTGAGTTCTCTCAATTGTTTTTTTTTTTTTTCAATTTTTGCTTTTCATTTGCAATATTGTTTTGGCTGCTTGGGGATCTCTTGTAATTCTACATGAATTCAAGGAATGACTTTCCCATTTGTGAAAAAAAAGTCATTAGAATTTTGATAAAAGATTGCACTGAATCTATAGATTGCTCATATTATGTCTTCCAGTTCTTGAACATTGAATGTTTCCATTTGATTAGGTCTTCTAAAATTTCTTTTAACAATGTCTTATAATATTCACTATAAAAGTCTTTCATTTCTTCTGTTCAATTCATTTCCAGGTGCAGAGACACAACACAGAGAGCAAGCTATAGTGGTTCTCAGACTACAGTAGGGACTGAGTGCACTACAGATAGGCATTCTCAGCATGGCGGGCTCCCTGCCTCCCTGTATGGTGGACTATAGCACCATCAGAGAGTCAGCAAAGGTAGAAAGGTAGTTGACCAAGCCCAAAGGAGACTATTGAGTGGTGTTGATGACTTTCAGTTGTTCATAAGGGGTGAAATCATCAACGTGACCAACATGACATGGAATCACTGAAGACTGGGATGTTATGGAAAAGTTCATGAAACAATTGTTTTTTAAATATCTTATAAGTGAAGATGAGGACCATTTTTTTTAGTTTTTTTTTAAGATGGACACAATATCTTTATTTTATTTATTTTATTTTTATGTGGTGCTGAGGATTGAACCCAGTGCCTCATGCATGCCAGGTGAGCGCGCTACACTTGAGCCACACCCCAAGCCCCAGGACCATTATTTTTAATGACAGAATCTCCAGTGAATACACCAGAAAATAGAGAGCATCTTACAGAAATTATTTTTTAATTATTGAACGTACCAGGACTCTACATTGCAGTTCAGGAAGTGCTGGCTTTAGTAGCCTCTTGGACATCTTCACGGATTGGTAAACTAACAGGGATAGCCATCTACAGCAGAGATGGATTTACCCATGTTATCCCAGTGACAGAGGCTATGTCATTGTAAGCTGCATCAAACACAACCCAAGGGCAGGTAGAGATTTTAAGTATTTCGTTCAATAGCTGCTGAGGAAGCAGGAGGTGGGAATAATACTTCCTGAGCAGTCATGGGAGACCACAAAAGCCATTAAAAAGAACTACTATTATATTTGCCCTGATATAGTCAAGGATCCCTAGAAGAGGATCAAGCAGTATACGGGTATCCATGTGATCAGCCAGAAGTTCATTATAGATGTTGGTTACGAGAGGTTCCTGGGACCTGAAATATTCTTTCACCCAGAGTTTGCCAACCCACCCTTCACAGAACCCATCTCTGCTTTTGTTAATGAAGTAATACAGAATTGTCCCACCCATGTACACGGTCCACCCTATAAAAAATGTCATTCTTTCAGAAGACTCAACAGTTTCCAGGGATTTTGGACATGAGCTGCCAGAGAGATTTTTTTTAAGAGAGAGAGAATTCTTTAATATTTATTTTTCAGTTTTCGGTGGACACAACATCTTTATTTTATGTGGTGCTGAGGACCGAACCCAGCACCCCTCACATGCCAGGCAAGCGTGTTTCCGCTTGAGCCACATCCCCAGCCCTGCCAGAGAGATTTTAAAAGAGTGGTAGATGCTGGATTAAATAGCTCAAAGGCAAATAGCTCAAAGGCAGCAGAATAAAGCCTAAGCCTGTGGAGGTTCAGGTGACAGCACATCATATGCAGTGTTATGCCGAGTGGCTGGGAGACTCATGCTGGCCTCAACTCCACAGTTCTCTCAGGTCTGTCATAGCAAGGAGTATGAGGAATATGGCTCTAGCTTCTACAGTCACAATCCTGTCTTCAGAGTCATGTCTTCGCATCTGCCTTGAAGCATTGTTCCATGAAGCCCACGTTTGGTGCTGAGTCAGCAGAGACTGCAGCAAAAGCCATTTATCTAGGTGCTGATGGTTTTCTTCCCTCCCTGTCCCCCTCTGCCCCTGTTTTCTCTCCTTCTTTATCTGAGCATCTAGTTGACGAATACAATTCATACGAAATTCAAATGCAACTTTTAAAATTATTAGAGGAAAAAATGGCACAAAATAGTTCCCCTTAGGAAAGATCGTAGGGTGTGAACACTGATGCTCCCCGCTTATTTGTATAAATAAAATGTAATAGACTTGAAAATACAAATCAATGTTTATATTTCCTATCATTTTGTATTTTATGGTATTTTGTACAATTGGCTAAGACTCAGCGCAAATAGATATCAATGTCATGAAGAGCTGTAATAAAAAGTTTTTAATTGTGAGGCATGTTCTGATATGTTTATAGGCAAATAAAATAAAATAGAGCAAACTTTTTGCCACATGTTTGCTAGAAAATGATTATATTTTATTGGCATGACATGAAGTCTGAACACTGAACAGTATTGTTGGAGAATTATTATGGATCCTGTGTCTGTTAGGTGATTGGGTTTGGGGTTTTTTTGTTTTTTTGAGCTTTGTGGAACTGTTTTACAGAAGATGTAGGTTTAATGTTGGTGAATGTTGGATGAAATACTACCTTACACCATTGTAATAAAAGCTGTTAGAATATTTATAAATTAAAAAAAAGTTATTCCCAGGTAATGTATTCTTTTGGATGTGATTATAAATGGAATTGTTTTATTAATTTACTTTTGAATTGTTCACTGCCAGTTTATAAAATCACAACTGATTTCTGTGTTGTAGCCCTGTATCCTACAACTTTTCTGAATTTATCAGTTCTAGTAGTTATTTTATGGATCCATGGGAATTTACTATGTATAAAATCATGCTGGGTTCAAATAGAGATAGTTTCACTGCATTCTTTACAATTTAAATGCCTTCTATTTCTTTATCTTGTCTAATTTCTCTGGCTAGTACTTCCAATACAAAATTGAATAGAGGTGGTGAGAGTGGACATTGTTATCTTACTTTTGATCTCAGCTTTCAGTCTTTTGACATTGTGATGTTAGTTATGGATTTTTCATAAATGTTCTTTATTATATTCAATTCCTAATTTTCTTAATGTTTTTATCATAAAAGGTGTTAAATTATGTCAAATTCCCTATCTACATCTATTGAGACTCATGTGGAGGATTTTAACCCCACTGTTGGATTTATTTTGCTAGTGTTTCATCTTATCTTGAGGATTTTTGCAATTATATTATACAGTGTGTTTGGTATATTGGTCTACAGTTTTCTTATGGGATGTTTCTCCTGTTTGAGAATCCAGAGCCACGTAGAAGTTGTTATGGACTGAACTGAATATATATCCTAATCCCCAGGGTGACTACATTTGGAGGTTTGGAGACAGGAGCTTTAAGGAATTAATCAAGGTTAAAGGACTCTAATATGATTGTGCCCCCATGAGAAAAGGAAGAGATACCAGAGATAGCTATCTACCTCCCCTCCAGGCATACTCAGAGGAAAGGCTATAAGAGGACATAGAAGGAAACTACCTAAAAATCAGGAAGAAGGGTCTCCCCAGAAACCAACCCTTCTGGCACATGGACATTAAGCTTCTAGCTTCCAGACCTGTGAGAAATAAATATCTACTATGAGGCTACCAGTCTGGGGTATCTCGTTATAGTAGCTCAAGCTGACAAGTACAGAAGTGTTCTGACTTCTATTTTTTGGGAGAGTTTGAGTAGAATTGATGAACAATGATGTTTCGTATATTTCACCAGTAAAAACCATTTGGTCCTGGTATTTTCTGTTCTGAGACGATTTTGATTATTGATTCAATCTCTTTACTCATTATAGGTCTGCTGAAATTTTCTATTTCATCTTGAGTCAGTTTTGGCAATTTGTGTATTTCTAAGAATGTGGCTGTTTCCCTAGATTATCAAATTTGTTGGTGTACAATACAATGTGTATGATTTTTTTTACAGCTCTTTTAATCTCTGTAAGGTTGGTAGTAATGTCCCCACTTTGATTTCTTATTTTAATTATGTCCTCTCTCTTTTTTCTTAGTGCAGCTAAAGTTTAGTCAGTTTAGTTGATCTTTCCAAAGAATCACCTTTAGGTTTTATTGATTTTTCCTTAGTTTTTCTATTTTCTACTTTGTTTATCTCTGCTCTAATTTATACTATTTCCTTCTTTTAGCTGGCTTCAGATTTAGATTGATTTTATTTTTGTACTTCCTTAAAATGCAAAGGTAATTGGTGATATGAGATCTTTTTTCTTTTTTTAATGTAGGCATTAAAGTGTGCATTTAATATATGCTTTAGGGATAGTAGAGGGAACTGGGACCAGACACAGAGCAGGCCCAGCGGCCTGCTGAGGGGCAGAGCCGCCCCCCACCCCCCTCGCCTGCCAGGTAGGGGAAGGGTGACCACCGACAGAAAAGGCCCAGTGGCCCCCGGCGGGACAGAGCTTCCAATCACTCCTGCAAGGTAGGCGGGCCTGCGACCCACCGGCAGAAGAGGAGCAGCCGCCTGCTGAGAGGCTGAGCCGCCCGCTCCCCCTGCGCCGGCATAGTAGAGGGAACTGGGACCAAACACAGAGCAGGCCCAGCGGCCTGCTGAGGGGCAGAACCGCCCCCCACCCCCCTCGCCTGCCAGGTAGGGGAAGGGTGACCACCGACAGAAAAGGCCCAGTGGCCCGCGGCGGGACAGAGCTTCCAATCACTCCTGCAAGGTAGGCGGGACTGTGACCCACCGGCAGAAGAGGAGCAGCCGCCTGCTGAGAGGCTGAGCCGCCCCCTCCCCCTGCGCCGGCATAGTAGAGGGAACTGGGACCAAACACAGAGCAGGCCCAGCGGCCTGCTGAGGGGCAGAGCCGCCCCCCACCCCCCTCGCCTGCCAGGTAGGGGAAGGGTGACCACCGACAGAAAAGGCCCAGTGGCCCGCGGTGGGACAGAGCTTCCAATCACTCCTGCAAGGTAGGCGGGCCTGCGACCCACCGGCAGAAGAGGAGCAGCCGCCTGCTGAGAGGCTGAGCCGCCCCCTCCCCCTGCGCCGGCATAGTAGAGGGAACTGGGACCAAACACAGAGCAGGCCCAGCGGCCTGCTGAGGGGCAGAGCCGCCCCCCACCCCCCTCGCCTGCCAGGTAGGGGAAGGGTGACCACCAACAGAAAAGGCCCAGTGGCCCGTGGCGGGACAGAGCTTCCAATCACTCCTGCAAGGTAGGCGGGCCTGCGACCCACCGGCAGAAGAGGAGCAGCGGCCTGCTGAGAGGCAGAGCCGCCCCCTCCCCCCCGCGCCTGCAAGGTAGTCGGAACTGAGACCACCACCAGAACAGGTCAGACCTGCAACCGAGAGACAGAACAGGCCCAGTGGCCTGAGGAAGGGTAGAGCCGCCCCCCCCCACGCCTGCAAAGTAGGCGGACCTGCGACCCACTGGCAGTACAGCCCCAGAGGCCTGCAGAGGGGCAGTGCCGCTGCCTGCGCCTGCAAAGTAGGCAGAACTGCGACCACCGACAGAACAAGCCTAGCGGCCCGCAGAGGGACAGAGCCGCCGCCCGCGCCTGCAAGGTCGGCGGACCTGCTACCGACTGGCAGAGCAGGCCCAGCGGCCTGCCGGCGTGGTAGGCACATTGCCCCAATTGGAGGAGGGGCAGAGCCGCCGCCCGCGCCTGCAAGGGAGACTTTGCAACTATACAAGACCAATATAAATATATAGGGGGAAAATTCAATAGCACAACAGTTTCACCAAGAAGAAAGGAACGCGAACAGTATGAAGAGACAAGGAAAGAAAGGACCACAAGCATTGCAGGTCAACTCAACGTTAGAAGAGGTAATAGCTGCAGCTGATGGAATGTCAGATAAAGAATTCAGGATATACATGCTTCAGATGATCTGGAGTCTCAAGGAAGACATCAGACAGCAAAATCAGACAATGAAAGATCACTTCAACAATGAATTACATAAACAAATCCAAAAAGCAAAAGATCAACTATACAGGGAAATAGAGGTTATAAAAAACAAACAAACAGAAATCCTAGAAATGCAGGAAGCAATAAGCCAACTTAAAAACTCAATTGAGAATACTACCAGCAGAGTAGAACACTTAGAAGACAGAACATCAGACAATGAAGATAAAGTATTTCAACTTGAAAAGAACATAGACAGCTCAGCAAGACTGTTAAGAAACCATGAGCAGAACATCCAAGAAATATGGGATAACATCAAGAGACCAAATTTAAGAGTCATTGGGATACAGGAAGGAACAGAGTTTCAAACCAAAGGAATGAGCAATCTATTCAATGAAATAATTCGAGAAAACTTCCCAGACTTGAAGAATGAGACAGAACCCCAAATCCTAGAAGCCTATAGGACGCCGAATGTGCAAAATCATAAGAGACCCACACCTAGACATATTATAATGAAGATGCCCAACATACAGAATAAGGAGAGAATTTTAAAAGCTACAAGAGAAAGGAAGCAGATCACATTTAGGGGTAAGCCAATCAGGATAACAGCTGATCTTTCAACACAGACTCTGAAAGCTAGAAGATCCTGGAATAACATATTTCAAACACTGAAAGAAAATGGGTTCCAACCAAGAATTGTGTTTCCAGCGAAATTAAGCTTCAGGATGGAAGATGAAATTAAAACCTTCCACGATAAACAAAAGTTAAAAGAATTTGCAGCTAGAAAACCATCTCTTCAAAACATCCTTGGCAAAACATTACAGGAAGAGGAAATGGAAAATAACAATGAAAACCAACAGTGGGAGGTAGGACACTAAAGGGGGGAAAATAATCAAAGTGGAAAACAAACCATGTTTAGTAACATAAATAAACAAATATGGCTGGAAGAACAACCCATATCTCAATAATAACCCTAAATGTTAATGGCTTAAACTCACCAATCAAGAGACACAGGCTAGTAGAATGGATCACAAAACAAGACCCAACAATATGCTGCCTACAGGAGACGCATTTGATAGGAAAAGACATACATAGGCTGAAGGTGAAAGGTTGGGAAAAATCATATCAACTCATATGGACTTCGGAAACAAGCAGGAGTATCCATACTCATATCAAATAAAATAGATTTTAAGCCAAAGTTAATCAAAAGGGATAAAGAGGGACACTACATACTGCTCAAGGGAACCATACACCAACAAGACATAACAATCATAAATATATATGCCCCAAACAATGGTGCAGCTATGTTCATCAAACAAACTCTTCTCAAGTTCAAGAGTCTAATAGACCACCATACAATAATCATGGGAGACTTCAACACACCTCTATCACCACTGGACAGATCTTCCAAACAAAAGTTGAATAAGGAAACTATAGAACTCAATAACACAATTAATAACCTAGACTTAATTGACATATATAGAATATACCACCCAACATCAAGCAGTTACACTTTTTTCTCAGCAGCACATGGATCCTTCTCAAAAATAGATCATATATCATGTCACAGGGAAACTCTTAGACAATACAAAGGAGTAGAGATAATACCATGCATCCTATCTGATCATAATGGAATGGAACTGAAAATCAACGATAAAAGAAGGAAGGAAAAAGAATACATCACTTGGAGAATGAACAATAGGTTACTGAATGATCAGTGGGTTATAGAAGACATCAAGGAGGAAATTAAAAAATTCTTAGAGATTAATGAAAACACAGACACAACATATCGGAATCTATGGGACACATTGAAAGCAGTTCTAAGAGGAAAATTCATTGCTTGGAGTTCATTCCTTAAAAAAAGAAAAAACCAACAAATAAATGATCTCATACTTCATCTCAAAATCCTAGAAAAAGAAGAGCAAAACAACAGCAAAAGAAGTAGAAGGCAAGAAATAATTAAAATCAGAGCTGAAATTAATGAAATCGAAACAAAAGAAACAATTGAAAAAATTGACAAAACTAAAAGTTGGTTCTTTGAAAAAATAAACAAAATCGACAGACCCTTAGCCATGCTAGCGAAGAGAAGAAGAGAGAGAACTCAAATCACTAACATACGGGATGAAAGAGGCAATATCACAACAGACACTTCAGAAATACAGAAGATAATCAACAATTATTTTGAATCCTTATACTCCAATAAATTAGAAGATAGTGAAGGCATAGATAAATTTCTTAAGTCATATGATCTGCCCAGATTGAGTCAGGAGGATATAGACAACCTAAACAGACCAATATCAATTGAAGAAATAGAAGAAACCATCAAAAGACTACCAACTAAGAAAAGCCCAGGACCGGATGGGTATACAGCAGAGTTTTACAAAACCTTTAAAGAGGAACTAATACCAATACTTTTCAAGCTACTTCGGGAAATAGAAAAAGAGGGAGAACTTCCAAATTCATTCTACGAGGCCAACATCACCCTGATACCTAAACCAGACAAAGACACTTCAAAGAAAGAAAACTACAGACCAATATCTCTAATGAACCTAGATGCAAAAATCCTCAATAAAATTCTGGCCACTCGGATACAAAAACATATCAAAAAAATTGTGCACCATGATCAAGTAGGATTCATCCCTGGGATGCAAGGCTGGTTCAATATACGGAAATCAATAAATGTTATTCACCACATCAATAGACTTAAAAATAAGAACCATATGATCATCTCGATAGATGCGGAAAAAGCATTCGACAAAGTACAGCATCCCTTTATGTTCAAAACTCTAGAAAAACTAGGGATAACAGGAACATACCTCAATATTGTAAAAGCAATCTATGCTAAGCCTCAGGCTAGCATCATACTGAATGGAGAAAAATCGAAGGCATTCCCTCTAAAATCTGGAACAAGACAGGGATGCCCTCTCTCACCACTTCTGTTCAACATAGTTCTCGAAACACTGGCCAGAGCAATTAGACAGATGAAAGAAATTAAAGGTATCAAAATAGGAAAAGAAGAACTTAAATTATCACTATTTGCAGATGACATGATTCTATACCTAGCAGACCCAAAAGGGTCTACAAAGAAACTATTAGAGCTAATAAATGAATTCAGCAAAGTGGCAGGATATAAAATCAACACGCATAAATCAAAGGCATTCCTGTATATCAGCGACAAATCCTCTGAAATGGAAATGAGGACAACCACTCCATTCACAATATCTTCAAAAAAAATAAAATACTTGGGAATCAACCTAACAAAAGAGGTGAAAGACTTATACAATGAAAACTACAGAACCCTAAAGAGAGAAATAGAAGAAGATCTTAGAAGATGGAAAAATATACCCTGTTCATGGATAGGCAGAACTAACATCATCAAAATGGCGATATTACCAAAAGTTCTCTATAGGTTTAATGCAATGCCAATCAAAATCCCAACGGCATTTCTTGTAGAAATAGAGAAAGCAATCATGAAATTCATATGGAAAAATAAAAGACCCAGAATAGCAAAAACAATGCTAAGCAGGAAATGTGAGTCAGGCGGTATAGCGATACCAGACTTCAAACTATATTACAGAGCAATAGTAACAAAAACAGCATGGTACTGGTACCAAAACAGGCGGGTGGACCAATGGTACAGAATAGAGGACACAGAAACCAATCCACAAAACTACAACTATCTTATATTTGATAAAGGGTCTAAAAGCATGCAATGGAGGAAGGATAGCATCTTCAACAAATGGTGCTGGGAAAACTGGAAATCCATATGCAACAAAATGAAACTGAATCCCTTTCTCTCGCCATGCACAAAAGTTAATTCAAAATGGATCAAGGAGCTTGATATCAAATCAGAGACACGCTGTCTGATAGAAGAAAAAGTTGGCTACGATCTACATACTGTGGGGTCGGGCTCCAAATTCCTCAATAGGACACCCATAGCACAAAAGTTAATAACTAGAATCAACAAATGGGACTTACTCAAACTAAAAAGTTTTTTCTCAGCAAAAGATACAATAAGAGAGGTAAATAGAGAGCCTACATCCTGGGAACAAATCTTTACTCCTCACACTTCAGATAGAGCCCTAATATCCAGAGTATACAAAGAACTCAAAAAATTAGACAATAAGAGAACAAACAACCCAATCAACAAATGGGCCAAGGACCTGAACAGACACTTCTCAGAGGAGGACATACAATCAATCAACAAGTACATGGAAAAATGCTCACCATCTCTAGCAGTCAGAGAAATGCAAATCAAAACCACCCTAAGATACCATCTCACTCCAGTTAGATTGGCAGCCATTATGAAGTCAAACAACAACAAGTGCTGGCGAGGATGTGGGGAAAAGGGTACATTTGTACATTGCTGGAGGGACTGCAAATTGGTACAGCCAATTTGGAAAGCAGTATGGAGATTTCTTGGAAAGCTGGGAATGGAGCCACCATTTGACCCAGCTATTCCCCTTCTCGGTCTATTCCCTAAAGACCTAAAAAGAGCATGCTACAGGGACACTGCTACATCGATGTTCATAGCAGCACAATTCACAATAGCTAGACTGTGGAACCAACCTAGATGCCCTTCAATGGATGAATGGATAAAAAAAATGTGGCATTTATACACAATGGAGTATTACTCTGCATTAAAAAATGACAAAATCATAGAATTTGCAGGGAAATGGATGGCATTAGAGCAGATTATGCTAAGTGAAGCTAGCCAATCCCTAAAAAACAAATGCCAAATGTCTTCTTTGATATAAGGAGAGTAACTAAGAACAGAGTAGGGTCGAAGAGCATGAGAAGAAGATTAACATTAAACAGGGATGAGAGGTGGGAGGGAAAGGGAGAGAGAAGGGAAAATGCATGGAAACGGAAGGAGACCCTCAGAGTTATACAAAAGTACATACAAGAGGAAGTGAGGGGAAGGGGAAAAATAATACAAGGGGGACAAACGAATGTCAGTAGAGGGGGCAGAGAGAGAAGAGGGGAGGGGAGGGGAGGGGAGGGGTGATAGTAGAGGATAGGAAAGGCAGCAGAATACAACAGACACTAGTATGGCAATATGTAAATCAATGGATGTGTAACTGATGTGATTCTGCAATCTGTATATGGGGTAAAAATGGGAGCTCATAACCCACTTGAATCAAATTGTGAAATATGATATATCAAGAACTATGTAATGTTTTGAACAGCCAACAATAAAAAAAAAATATATATATGCTTTAGGTTTCCCTATGAGCTCTGTTTTCACTACATCCTATAAATTTGGGCATGTTGTGTTTGTAATTCTATTTCACAAATCTCTGACTTTTAATTAGAGAATTTAATTCTTCTCCATTTAAAGTGATTACCAATAAGGAGGGACTTCCTCTGCTTTTTTTTTTTTTTTTTTTTTTGGAATGCCTTGTGTCATTTTTCCCTCAATTCTTCCACTACTATCTTATTTTGTGTTTGATTTTTTTCTTGTGTGCCATCAATGAAGATGAAATGAAGGAAAGTCTTCATTTTTTTCTCTTTGCATATTTTTAATTTATTATCTAAGTGGTTGCCTTTGGGTTGCAATTACTAACCCAGATTCGTAACAATCTGGCTTGAACTGACACCAACTTCACTTCAATAGCTTCCTTAACTCTATTTCTACCTCACTCCATCTCCTCTGTGTGTTATTATTATCATAAGTTGCATCTTTACATATTGTATGCTCATTAAGATGGATTATTGTTTTATATATTTGTCTTTTGAATCATATAGGAAACAGAAACAAACCAAATGCACAGTAATACTAGCTTCTATATTGACCTCTATCATTACTTTTACTAAAAAAGTTTCTTACAGCATTGAGAATTCCTTCTAATGTCCTTTTGTTTCAACTTGAAGTATTCCTTTCAGCATTTCTTTCAGGAAATGATTATTAGTGACAATTTCACTTGCCTTTTGTGTACCTAGCAATGTTTTAATTTCACCTTCATTTTTGAAGCACAGTTTTGCCAGATTCGAATTCTTGTATGATGTTTTGTTTGGATTTTTTGTTGTTGTTGTTTTATTTTGCCTTGTTTGGGATTTTGGATTTTGGATTTTGGTTTTTGGTTTCCTTCTCAACATTTTTTAAATATATCATCCCACTTCTGGCCACCATGGTTTCTGCTGAGAAGTCCTGTTAATCTTACTAAATATTCATTGTACATAACAAGTTGTTTCTCTCTTGCTGCTTTCAAGATGTTTTCTTTGTCTTTGGCTATTTATCATTTGATTATTAGATGTCTCACTTTGTTGCCTTGGAGTTTTTCTCCTTGAATTTCTATAACCTTCATGGATGTGTAGATTCATACCTTTCATCACATTTGAAGAGTTTTCAACTATTACTTTCTTGTGTATTTTTTCCTGACCCTTTTCCTTTATCTTCTCCTTCTAGGACTCCCATAATATTTATATAGATCCACTTATGCTGTCCCATAGTTTTCTTAGTTTTGTTCTATTGATTTTTTTCTTCATTCTTTTTTATTTCCATTATTCACACTGGGAAATTTCAACTGTTCTATGTTCTCTGTGTACTCAAATCTGTTGTAGACACTCTCTGGTGAGTTTTTCACTTCACCTATTGTACTTTTCAGCTCCAGACTTTCTTTTTGGTTCTTGTTTATAATTCTGTCTCTTTATTGATATTCCCTACTTGTTCATATAGCACTGAAATTATCTTTTGTCTTTGTCCATGGTTTCCCTCATCTTACTATGCATATTATAGAGTTAATTTAAATTCTTTGTCTAATAATTCAATGTCTGGACTTTCTTAAAAATGGTTTCCTGTGGATTTCATTTTTCTTGTAGAGAATTAAATATTTCAGGGCTGAGGATATAGCTCAGTTGGAAGAGTGCTTGCCTCACACACACAAAGCCCTGTGTTCAATACCCAACACCACATACACACACACACACACACACACACACGGACTGAGAATTGGATATTTTAAATATTGTAATTTAGTAACCCTGGAAATCAGATTCTACCATTTCTTTAGGGTTTTCTGTTTGGGGTTGTTGAAGACTATACTTACCCATTTGTTTAGTAATTTTTTCAAATTATTTTTGCAAAATTTGCATGCTTAGTTGTATGTGGTCACTGAAGTCTCTGTTCCAATACATCTGTGGTCAGACAGTGACTTGACAGAGAATTTGTTGAATGCCTGCATCCAATAAGAGGAAAAAAAAAGGAAAAGAGGCATTCCATCTCTTTAAAGTCTCTGGACAGAAGCTGCTTCATCCAGAGGGGGTTGAAACATTGGCAAGCCTCTATACTAGTCCCTCAGTGAACCAACAGACAGAATAAAAGAGACGACCCCATTTCAGAAGACAAGGTTTATTGCCCACAGTGATACCAATAAGCCACATCAGGAATGCAGACCATCTTCCCCACAGCTGCCTGACTCAAGATTAGGACTGGAGGTTGGTAACTGCTACATGAAACACAAAATTTACTATCTACTATCCACTTTCTTAACTCTTTTATGAGTGCTTCAAGGATTTTGCTAGATTTCAGAGTTCTAAAATAGTTGATTCTTCTAGTTTGCCTACTTCAGAGTTGTTTGGTAGAGGAATCAATTCCTGAAGCTCCCTACTCTTCCCTCTTCTGTGACACGGTTATTAATCTACTTTTTGGATAGCTCAGTTTTATTCCCATGGTTATGATTATATTCAGGTTTGTCTCTCTTTTAGAATGAGTTCTGATTATCTATATTCATCTGGAAAGATCACCTGAGTCCATTTAGCAAGTTCTTAACCCCTCTTCTTCCATCTCCTCCACATTTGAGATACTGCCCTCCCCCCTTACTAACCACATTGCTTTGGGTTTTCTCTTCCTCTACAGTATAAAGGCAGAGTGGTTTGGAGGCATTGGGTTTGACTTACAGCAAAAGTTTTCATTTCTAATTATAGTCAAACTTACAAAGTTCTGCAGATTTTTTTATTACGTAGAATGAATCCAAGTTTATACCTGAATCAATTACACTCCATTCATGTCACTCACTTGCATTACAGAAGAGTTTCTTGAGCATTTGAGGAATGGAGCTCCCATGAGCAAATGGGGACTTACACATTAACCCTGGGTCCTCCCACAGGGAGCTGTCCCGCCTGTGATACCATCCATCATGTGTACCCTGGAAAACACACTGGGGCCAGCAGGGCTAGCTAGTGATTTATCTCTTCTGTTGGAGGTTTCCAAAAAAAATATCATTTCTGGTATTTATTTATGGTTTGGGATTTTTAACTCATTAATTCCTCTTCTATTACTTATTTCTGTGTCCTACTTTCCTGGAGTTAACCTGATTCTTCTCTTTTTTAACTTGAATTGAAAGCTTACTTTATTTCTCCTCTTTTCTGCCTAACACTGAAAACAATTTAGGGTCATGAATTTGCTTCATTATCACTTTGGCAGCTCTCCTAGATCTCCATATGTAGGGTTTTCACATTGCCGTTATTCAGCAATTGCAGTTTCTTTTTGTTTCAAAGTTATTTAGGAAATGGTTGCACTATTTTTTTATGTTGATGTTCAGATTTCACACGCATGAAGGTTTGGGGTTTTATTTTTGTTCTTAATCTCCATTTTCACTGCAATGGGGTCAAAGCAATGACCTGTACAATTTCTATAAGGAGAATTTTCTTTCTTTTATTTTATTTATTATTATTATTATTATTATTACTTTTTAATCTAACAAATGAAATACTTTTATAAGTGTCCATTGGCACTGGAAAGGACATGGTTTCTCAGCCTAAAGGGGACAGAATGCACCTTATAAACTATAAAGTCATCTTATTGACTGCACCACTCAGTGTTCCCTTGTCCTTATGGTGTGCCGAGTCCTTAGGGAGCTATGCTGTAGCATTTCACATTCACCATGTTTCTTTCAAGGTTTCCTTATGCTCAATGGGTGCAGCAGAGTCAGCTGATATTAACCTGAGGCCTGATGTGACTCTGGAATGCTGTTATTTAGGGCAAAGAGAACTGGCAAAAGATGCAGATTGAAGGAGAGGGAGCACATCCAGGGCAGTGGCCGGGGCCCCTGTGTGCCTGTGGAGCCGGAGGGTGGACCCACTGCTGACACCCTCCGCTTGGTCCATGTTCCCAGGGCATGGCAAAGATGTGAGGTGACTTTCTGGATTCCACTGCTTTAGACAACTGTCTACTCAAACTGCTTCAAGACTTGCACAGGAATAGAGCCGCCGTGGGCCCAAAGCAGTGGGGCCAATTGGTCATGGAATAGAACCTCTGAAAACATGAACTAAAATAAAATGCTGCTCTTTTTGATTCAATCATTTCTGGTATTTAGTGCAGTCACTGGAAGCTGACTGACAACTATCAAAAGTAGAATGGATCAGAAGTGAACCACCAAAGAGCAAAATAAATGGCGGTACATATAGTGATGTAGACACTTTCCACAAACGTAGCATAATACCAAGTGGAAGCAGTAAGATATAAAATAATATAGGCAGGACTACACATAACCTCCACCTAAATACCTGCTCCCTCCCCAAATCCATCTTGTATACCAAACTGCCTACCTACCCTGTCCTCTTGTATCTCAAATTCAATATGCACAATCTGAATTTCTGATCTACTCCTTCAAAGTATATTCCTCCCGTATCTCGGTTAATGGCAATTCTACCCTTCTATTTTCTCAGGTGAAAGACCTTGACTTGCCTTTTCTCTTCCTTTCATAACTCATGTGTAAACCAAACATCTACTGGCTCTGCTTCAAAAATCTTTCCAGAATCTGGCCAGCTCCATGCTGAATACTGGTCCCAGTCACCATCACTTCTGACTACATCAATGCAGCATGGCTTGGGATCTCCCTGCTTCCTCCTTGACCCAGTATGATCTGACTTCAAACATGCCATGCATGGACCTGCCTCAGGGTCTTTGCACCTACTCTTCCCTCCACCTGGAACACTCGTATGCATTTACCCATGTGGTTTGCTCTACCACTTTTTTCAGCTCTGAGTTCACAAAGCCAGCTTTGTGTTGAGACCTACTGGACCACCCTGTATAAAACTTCCCCTCTCCCCATTCCCCTGGTCCTCCCATCCCTAGTCTTGTTTTGAAATTTTTCCACAACTTTCTACATTGTCTTGCTTACTTATTTAGTTCATCCCTTACTGTTTTCCCCAGACTGCCACCACCTCTCAATCGGAGCTCCATGAGGGAGGGAATGACTTTCTGTTTGGTGGGTTGCTAAGTCCTTATTGCATGCACTTAGTGATTGGTTGATTAATACTGGAGATTTAACCCAAGGTGCTTTATCCCTGAGCCACATCCCCAGACCTTTTTATTTTTATTTTTTTTTAATTTTGAAGACAGGGTCTCACTAAGTAGCTTAAGGTCTCACCTAAGTTCCTGAAGCTGGCCTTGAACTTGTAACCTTCCTGCCTCAGCCTCCTGAGTTGATGGGATCACAGGCAAGTACCCCTGTGGTTAGAGCATACACACACACACACACACACACACACACACACACACATATATGTATATATATATATATATATATATATATATATATATATATATTCTTTTTTTTAACATAAATTCTCTAGAAACCAGAGCCTGAGGTCAAGCACACATGCCAATGTTTCTGAGGGGCAAGAGTAAGGGGAGATAAAAGTGAGTCAGGGAAGGAGGAAAAGCAAAACTTGACCCTGCAGGACCAAGGGAGGCCCAGCCAGAAAGCAGTGAGGCTCCAGTGGAAGGAGACCAGGGTGCTGTCTGCTTGCACCTCTTCCTGGCCAAGGGCTGCTCCACGGACACTGCCTTGCCTGTATTCTGTAGCCTCTCCAAGCAGCTACCTGAAACAAGGAACCCGAAGATCCCTGGGTCAGGTCTGCATATCAAACTGCTGACCCAGAAGAAACGTCTGAGGCCCACCCTCAACTCCAGGGAGGCTGAGACTTTGTGAGGCGAGAAGTCAGCCCAGTGGCTTTATACCCTAGGGTGGTGGTGACATCTATGGCTAGTCCAAGAGCCATCAGCCAGGACCAGCCAGCCAGGAAGTGACCAAGTGGCCAAAGCCAGGGACAAGGTGGGCCTCGCAGTGTATGCAATACACAGTTGCCAACAAACAGAGGCACCTTTCTTAGCTGATATGAAAGGCCACTTTACCTATCATGAGATGTTGGAGCTATTTATTTTAAATGATCGTTTTACATTCTAGATATCTTGCCTTATCTTCAAAAGCATTTTCTATTTTGTGCTCATATGTACATTAATATACCTCATGATACGGTTGAGTGGTTTGATGAAGTGGCATCTGATTGCTTAGTGCCAGCACATCTGCACTATGACTTCCCAGATCCTGAGGACAATTCCTGAATTTCACATTGCCTATTCTTTCTTGAATAACAGGAAGTCTGAAATTTGCACCCTAAACCAACTGAAGGATTCTTTTTGGATCCCTTACTTTCCCATGGTTGTCTTTACAATCCCCTCTCAGGTCTCACGTGGAGCACCAATGACCAGCTTGATGGTCACCTAAAAGCAAGGACAGGGACAGGCCACAGGAAACCTCAGACGCTGGCTTTCATTTGTTCCTGCACCTCCCTTGCCCGTGGCCCTATCATAGCCAACAGCCCAGCCACTCTGGGCTAGGGCCATTCCTAAACTTTGTGACCAGCTCTAGAAAGACCCCTCTTACCACTTGGTACCAGGGTTTCCCTGCACAGGTACAGGGTGTCTGGTGACAACATTATGGGCGTGTGTACATGATGACACAGTTAATTACATACAGTGATTATGGATATAAGTAGTGTCGAGAGGGAGTGTACAGCATGGCAAAAGTTAGTAAATAATTAAGGACATGATGAGAATCTTTGCTTGAGTCATTTTTAATTATAAGGTCATACGATGTAGTTCACCATGACTGTTTAGCTGCCGTCCAGTGAGGCTCCTGGAAGTTGCACTCCTGCTCTAGATCAGCGTGGGCTGCCCAGCACCCTGTGGAGCTGCGGAGTTCTTCGGCAGCACAGCCCAGTGGATAGAGAAGCGCCAAGCTTTCACAATGTAGAAAAACAAGTGACGATCATCCTGGGGAAGAAAACCATGGGAGCTTCATTTTTCACCCTGAGCACTAAAGACTAGTTATAGAATCAAGGAAGGCTGGGTGGGCTATGCAGCAGGTGGAGTCCGGCTGGGGACCAGGTAGCCACAGGCCTACCGAGTGTGAAAGGTACAAGGTGGGGATATGGCCATAGAATCAATGCCACTCAACCTCCCACGAAGGCAGGTACAAATGCTCCTATTTATATTCACAAGTGTCTGATGCGAGGGAGACACTCCTTTGAGACTGGGGACTCAGAGGGAGTGGCACAGACAAGAGTCCCTGTCCTGGGGCTGGACTTGAGGAAGGAAAGGCAAGGTAGGACACAGCCCAGTGCAGGGAGGTACAGTGCTGTGTGAGGGAAGGTGGAGACACAACTGCTATCCCTCAGGGGGTCAGGAACAAAACACTGACACTGGGGACCAGGGTGGGGCTAGTGAGGCAGGTAGAGTTCCTGGAAGAGAAGGTAATACAAAGGCCCTGCCTGGTGGGTTAGCAAGAGAGTGACAAGCTCCCAGCTCTGCACTGGGGAGGGTGTTACAGCCCTGAGCTTGGGGGTGAGGAGGCAGGGGCAAGGACAGATACAGGGCTGCAGAGCAGGAAGGGGGAGCAGTCTGTGGACGGTACCCCTGCCAAAACAAGGTGGGATTCCCATGTATCTTTTAAGAAAGCAGAGGGTTGCAGAGTGCTGCATCTGATACAGGGAACCTTCTGGGATTGGGGAGAGAGATCCCAGCCCCCTGCACTCACTGCACAACTGCCTGCCACACCCGAGAGCCAGAACTCAGGGTTCTTGGGATCAGAAATCAGATACATTTACAATGCATCTGCTGTGTGTATTGAGGTGGAAGCGGGGTGGAAATCAAGGTCAAGACTGAGAATAGGATTAGGTATGGGGCTTGGTTTATTTGTAGAAAGTTTCAGACCCAGAGGATGTTGCTGCTGGTCTACACTGACTGACCACAGTCGAGCCAGTACCTGTGTGCACTGCGATTACTGTGTCTGCAGAGCACATCTCCAACACCAGGTGCCTGGCCCCCCTCCATTCTGGCCTCTGTGGCTGTGTCTGAGTGAGGCTGAGCTAGAATCTCTGACCTAGATCTGCAGTCGCCTGAGGTCTTGTCCGCAGAGGAGCAGCACCTGTAGCTGAGAAGCCCAGGGCAGCTGTCCTTTCTCCTGCCTTCCTGACTCCTTCCTGACCCCCTGACCCCTTCCTCACCCCCTGTCCACAATCTACTGGAACACTGTCCACCATGCCTACGAGATACATACATGGTAAGAACACATGTTAAAAATTGTGATTGGCCAAGGCCCTGGGGTAGGCACCCCCAACACAGAGACCTCTGCATATCCCCAGCCACCCCCACCCCCCAGCACCTCTCCAGCTTTATAGTCTGGCTACCATGGAGCTCAGAACCATGTTCAAACTCAGCCTTAAGAAATAATACAGTTTCTAGCTGGGCACTGTGGCTCATGCCTGTAATCTCAACAGCTCTAGAGGCTGAGGAAGGAGAATCACAGGTTCAAGGCCAGCCTGGGCAATTTAGCAAGACCCTGTCTCAAAACAAAAGAAAAAAAAATGTCTGGGGATGTAGCTCAGTGGTAAAACAGCCCCGGGTTCAATCCCTAGCACTGGGGGGGGGGGGGGGAGGAGGGGAGGAAAAAGAAAAAATGTTAGAGGTTCTAAATCATCTACTGATGTATATGCTATACTTTTCATGGACTTAGTGTACTACCTTCCTTTCTTCATTTTTTAAATATATTCAGCCTTGTTTCAAAAAGGATCTGAAGTTGACAAAGCTACATAGCTAGAATTAGCCAATGTTGAATTAAATAAACAAGAAGCTCAGAACAGAGCAAACCAAGTGCACGGAATGTGGAAAGCAAGAGGATTATGCACCCCCAGAGAAATCACCAAAGCATGTTGTGCACAAACATTGGCTCATCTCCTCCCATGTGCCTGGTGCTTGCCAGGACCTGGGACACCCTGGGGAGGGCCTGCCCAGACCTTTCCCTTCAGCGACCTGCAGGGGAAGGCATCAAGTAACAGTCCAGGGCCAGGAGTGTTGGTGGGTGCTGCCTGCCAAGGGCCAGCCTGGTCTTCAGTGGAAGGAGCTCTCCCCAGCACAGGTCACACAGGGAGGACTGTGAGCTGAGAAACACCTGCTGCAAGTTCAAGCAGAACAGTGAGTGTCCCTGGGAAGGCAAATGCAGGAATGGAAGCTGAGCACCACTAACACTGGTGTCCCAGGAGGGAGCCCTCCCAGGTGAAGTGGAGGTTGGCAGGGCCAGGAGGGGCCTGAGGCTGCTGGACAAGCTTGCAGTCACCCTTATTTACATTTCCCATGCTAGTGATTCCATGATTACTATATTATATGAGTTCTTCTTGTAAACGACTATGAATCTGTCAGGGAAGAAAACCAAAGTGGATTTGCATTGTTTAGAGAACATAAAAATGCAGTCAGGAGGCCTTGTTAAGCCAGGTGTCAGGCCTATCCACAGCTGAACTTGTGACTGAGCTGTCTGTGCATACCCACCCCAGGTATGCTGACCTCCTGAACTGGCCCGACTGCAACTTCTCCAAGGAAATTCACCAACATGTGTGTCAGTTTGCAAAATCATCCCCCATGCTTCCTGACACTGTTCAGTCCCGTTCTTACAAGATAGTTTGACCTCTGCTGCACCAATCACTATTCCTGACACACAAGAGACGTCATTAACAGCATCCCCTGCCGATTAAACTGTAAAAACAGCCACCGTCCTATGAAACCTGGAAACGCATTGTCAAGGCTGCTTGAATTGGGTGTCCCCTGGATCAGGATGCTAAGAAACCTCAAATAATTGGGACTTTTCTTTGTTCTCAACAGGTTGATCTTTTTTTAATCTCCGTGTACAACTCCTTTGTGGAGAAAGGAAGGGCATTCACTAATTCAATGAATGAACATGTTCCCTTCCACCCATTCTTTACACCTGGGCTTGCCTGCTTGCTTTCTCTATATCCATTACAGCAGGAGCCCTGAGCACATTGCATGCAGGGACCACCTGAGCCTCCTGCTTCCCTACCTCCCCCTCTTCCAGCAGGACACAGCTCCCTCTTCCATCCTCCCCCAATGCCACCCAGAGATCTAAGCCCCTCACAGAGCACTGGCTCCATCCCATTCTAAGGGCTTGGGCCTGGGCAGTTATGAGCAGGTAAGGGCAGATCCCCATACATCCTGACCCTCGCCCTCCGTCAGCAACTGCCTTAGTAATAGATGAGATGACTTCAACAAATTTATTTCTTGTAGTTCTGGAGGCCCAGAAGTTCAGATCAAGGTGTTGGCATAGCCAGGTTCTAGGGGAGTTGTCTCGACTTGCAGATAGTTTCTTGCTGAGTCCTCACATAGCAGAAAGAGTATGCAAGCACTTTGGGGTCTCATCCTTTGAAGACACTAATGCCTCACGGTGGCCCCACAGTCATGACCTCACCTAATCATGATCATCTCCCTAAAGTCCTGCCTCCTAATGCCTTTATTGGGAGCTAGGACTGCAAATATGAATGGGGGTTGACATAATTCAGTCTCTAGGAGGATCCTTGAGAACAGCCCCTGAGGTTGGCTATCCTCTGGCTGTCTCCCTGCAAGCTCACAGTGTAGCCATGGCCCCTGAAAGCAGTTCCTTCTATAGCCAGAGCCTCCCTAGGTTCCGGTTCAACCCCTGTCTTGCCTCTTAGGCCTCCGGGGGTTACAGGTGTACTCTCGCATACCCAGAGTTCCCTTCACCTGTCTCACAGTCCCCATCAGTCCCTTTATCAAGACACCTTGGCCACACAGGTGGAGTGTACTCTCATTTCTGCTGGATCCTTTCCAGAACATTCTCTGCAGACCAGGCTGCCTCAGTCAGGCTCTTTGATTTGCCAGGGAGAGAAATACACCTAAGCCACTGTGTCAGGTCCCTAGACCAACCTCAGGCTGGATGATTGGCTAGAAGAACTCACAGGACTGAGAAAACACTGCTATGATCCCCGCTGTGGTTTATCACCGTGAGACCGTTCACACCCAGCGGAGGTAAAGGATGTGTGGGTGACATCCAGGAGGGCAGGCACAAGCTCTCAGGTGACCCTTCCCCATGGACTGGCACAGAGACATGCTTCATTTTCCCTGCAGTGATGTGTGGGACCCGTGTGATATGTCCCCAACAGGGATTGTCACCTGAGCCTTGGTGTCCGGGGGTCTTATTGGAAGTCAGTCCCAAGCACACAGCTCCGGTATGGTTGGCCTCAGACTCCAGCCCCCCAAAGCAAAACCAGGCGTTCCCCATAAATCACACACTTATCTGGCCAAGCTGGCGTGGCCCCAGGTCCTCAGGCACACAAAAATGCACTGCTATCACAGAGAATATCCTCAGTCCTCAGAGGTGATCTCCCAGAGCGTGGCCAAGGGCCAGTTCTGATGACAAACCCCTCTGGAAAGGGCAGGGTTGGAGCAACCCAGGCCTGCGGGTTAACCCTCTCTTGCCCAGTGGCACAGCAAACAGCATTATTAGAATAAGGTACTTGCCAGGACTCAGGGAGGGCTGAACGCTGGGTCCCCAGGGAAGAACAGGGTCAGGGAACTTCCTCACTCTCTCAAGGAGCCAGCCTCCCAGCATCTCCATGTGTCTGCCAGCCCCAGAGCTCTTCAGATCCCCTATTTAGGGATTCTGTGGAGACTCCATTGCATTAGAGCAATGACTGAATCAATGGCCACCGGTGATTAATTTGGTCTCCAGCCCCTGTCCTCCTACCAGGGCCAAAGCTAAAAAGTACTGACCCTCTAGTCACACAGCTAGTCCCTCTGGCAGTCTGCCCTCATCCTCCAAAAGTGACCTCACTGATATAAGCTCAGGTGTGGGTGAAAGGAAAACGGAGACAGAGAATGAACTGGGCCAGGGATCCGTAGGGAGGGCTGACTGGCCGAGAGGAGGTGCCTCTGAAAGCAGGCAGGTGTGAGAAGAGACAGTGATGGGAGGAGATACTGGGGAACAGCCACCCAGCTGCGCAGGACCTGGGCTCCGTGGGGAAGGGCCAGGCATGTGGAGATGCCTGGGTGTCCTTGAGCTAAGACCCAAGACAGCCAAGGAGATCTGGGAGAGGGAGATCTCACCCAGAGCAAGTGGGGCTGGAAATCCTCCTGATAAGATGGCAGAGATTTAAGCCCTTGTTTGGAAAAATAAAGGGGTGACCTATTTGCACGGAGTAGAGAAGCAGGTATGGAGCTCGCTCCTCCAGGCTTGTCACAGAAGTCACCTGCTTGGGACGTGTCCTGTCCTCCACTTTCAGAACCCAGTCTCAAGACTCACCCTGGTACCTCTCCAAGGGAGTTGCCAAGATTGGACTTGGGTTGAAGGTTGTCAAACATGCAAAAAAAAAAAAAAAAAAACCAAAGGACAGAATCCCTCAGAGTGAACTTCACAGGCTTAGAAAGCAGGAAAGCCTGTTGTTGGAGGTAGGCTGGCTCTGACCCAGTCACAGAGTCCCAGATAGTACACCCAGAGTTCTTTCCAACATCATGGGCCCCCAACAGGCTTCTCTGGCACCTTTCCCGACCCCCTCCAGCAGGGACATGGGGGTCTCCCAAAAGCCAGCCCATGGGTCCACATTGCCATCTTTTTTACCCTCCCCCCAAGCTGGGCATTTAAACCTCCTGGGTTGCTGTTTATCCATCAGTAAAATGGATAGAATAATATCCGTCTCACCAGGGTGTTATTTAGACTTATTTATTAATGCTGGCAATATACTCAGAGCCCTCAAGATTACAGCAATAGATCACCAGGAAATATTATAGCATCCCGTTGCCATAGAGACGGCTCCGTTCTCTGAGCTCCTCCCTGGAGCCTGGCGACAGCATCAGGCTCCGGGGGTCGGGGGAACCAAGCTGCACCAATCGGGGCATTAACACTAACAACAGTGATAATTAAATTACACAGAGAGGAAGCCCATGAAATATGTATGGGAAAGAAATGGGTTTGATTCGTTTAGGCAAATGGGCATGTTTTCCCATTAGAAAGGGCTCCCCAGAGCCGATGGCTGGCTGAATGTGGTACTAATTTCTTTAGACAAGGCAGGGGGTGGAGGGTTCTGGTAGGAGCCTAAGTCAGGGGCGAGCGTAGGTAGAGATCCCAATACGATCGCCCTAAAACACAGCCACCACTCTAGAGGTCACCTACAGAAGGACACCACATCTGACTCTCGTCTACACGGACCGGACCGGCAGCTTCCTAACTTTCTAGATGTGACACTGAGGGCGATCCAAGATTGCTGTATGATTCAAAGAGACAGAATGAGACAGTTTCCCCCGGCAGTGACCCTGGAGGAAACAGGGTTCCCCCACGTCTTTATGCTGAAGGAATGCCAGGCTTTAGAACTGAGTCAGGTCAGTTCTCTGTATGTCGTTGGCCACCCAATTCCACATCCTGTGGGGACAAGACATGGCCATGTGAACTGGCCCATGATACAGAAGCAACAAAGTTTCACCCCCCAACTCGACTCATCAACTTCTTCCTCCTCACTGTTCCAGGCCAGTGAGTCCAGGCCACCTTACAGGCAGCCGTGTCCACCCTGAGTGGCCCTACCTCCTCACCAGCCCTGGGGACGGGGATTCAGTTCCCCTCCTCCTTTGTGCTCCCTTCCTGCCCAGGAGCAAGGTGAATCTCAGCTATAACTTTCTGACCCCAGAAACCCCTGTTTAGAGCAGTTGGTCTCCTCAACCAGGAGTCTGGGAAGACTCTGACCCGGAGGTCTGTATCCCCAAAAGACAGGGCTAGAAGCCCCAGTTTTGAGACAGACACCCAGCAGGGAAGTGCAGATAACCCTAACAAGACAACCCCCATACCTGCACTCTGTAGATGGCCTTCCCCAAGGCGACTCAGTTCAGGACCTGAAAGTCAGGTGCAGGGGACACGTGTCAAGTCCTAAAGTGTCCTCTCCCCAGTAGCAGCAATTCTGGCTGTGGGCGCTTGCTGCTCCTCAGCTGGCTCACCTGGGAGGAAAGCCGAATATGCCCCAGGCTGCAACCCTCTCTTGACTGTGTCTCAGAGTCTCCACTATCTGAAGGGATCTCAGGAAAGGCTGGTCAAGGACCCATCATTATTCCTCAGTATGAATGTAAATCCCCACGGTGAGAACAAGAAGAGAGCATTTGGTGAGATGTGTGCAGAGTGGACTCTCACTTACCCCGTAGGAGACCCTTCAGGACGTGGTGTTACCCTGCCCATATTACAGATGAAGAAACCAAGGCTCACAGCTGTGTCCCTCCCCATGGCCAAAGAGAGAAGGGCTCATGCCCCGCAGCAGCTCCGTCTCCCAGGGAGACTAGTGCTCTCAGCCATGGCGATCATCATGGAGAGACACGCTTTGCCCGATGCTTCTGGATCTTGAATGTTCCCCAAAGACTCACGGATCAAAGGCTAGGTCCCCATCCTATGGCACTATTATGAAATGGTAGCGAGGAAGAGCCTAGGGGGAGAAAGTTAGATCATTGGGATCATTCCCTGGAAAAAGATATTGGGACCCCAGCCACTTTCTCTCTTTTTACTTCCTGGCCACCATGATATGAGCAGCTTACTCCTCTACCATGATGTTCTACCTGCCATGATGTTCTGCCTTGATACAAACCAAAACCACAGGGCCAACCAATTACGGAGTAGAACTGTGAAGTAAACTAAGTAGTTTATCTCAGGTATTTTGTTATAGTAGTGGAAATTTGACTAATACGGTGCCCTTGGGTGAATTTCAAGCATGTGCTTATGCATACTGGGTGTGGGGCAGGGCTGCTCCACCCAGGCCGCCACCCCCCCACACACACCTCCCTCTTCTAGTCAAAAGTTGCATGTCTCCTTTCTCAGGGCCCAGTTATGTCCACCTAGGAGACTTGGGAGCAGCATCAGGCCCACACAACCCTCAGCGAAATGAGGCCAAATCATGTCAGCCTGAGATCATCTTAGGTTACTTCAGGTCTTTCTGAAAAGGACGGAAAGAGCCATTTCTACCTGTGTGTGCCTATAATGGCCAGGGAAAATAGCTCCTGGAGTCCTGGAGGGCAATGTGCCCAAATCTCAAATCTGGGAAGGAATCCAGTTCTCGCTGATATGCACAGCCCTGGATCTATGAAGATCTATCCACATGATCAGAGAAGGGTCAGGGAGGAGCCCTCTCCATAGAGTCACCTGGCTACCCCAGGCACCTATCAGAGGTCCCCAGGGGGCGTTCTCTGCATAAGAAGTTGCTGTCTGGGCCTGGCTCTGGAGTCCTCTAAACTTCTCATAGTAAGGGCTGTGATCCTCCAGAAGACACATCAGGGTCCCACTAGGTGTCTCCATGGGCAGGGAAAGGGCCTCCCACCCACCACCTACAGTTAGATCATTGGGTCATTCCTTGGAAAAAGATATTAGGACCCCAGCCACTTCTCTTTCTCTCTTTTTACTTCCTGGCCACCATGATATGAGCAGCTTACTCCTCTATACGCTACCAGCCATGATGTTCTGCCTTGATATAGACCAAAACCACAGGGCCAACCAATTAGGGACTAGAACTATAAAGTAAACTAAACCTTTTCTCCTTTTAGGTAGTTTATCTCAGGTATTTTGTTATAGTAATGGAAATTTGACCAATACAGTGCCCTTGGGTGAATTTCAAGCACAAGCTCAAGGCACTATTATGAAATGGTAGGGAGGAAGGGCCTAGGGGGAGAAAGAACAACTCTGTGGAGTCCTAAGCCCAGCCTCTCCCTTCCTACTCAGAAGGACTCACAGAGCCCTCCACTAAGAGTCTGGCCATCCTTCTTATGGCTATGGGGATAACAGGCAGGACGGCTGCAGTTCAGCTGTTAATCTAGCCACCCAACAACATCCCTCCATATCCTGCTGCACACCGGGTACCATTCCAGACAGGGAGAAGACTCTGGAACCAAACCAATGGAAACCCCAGCCCTCCCAGAGTTCTCCTTCTCTCCCAGCAGGTGTCTATGTGTGCCTTGGTGAAGCAGGCTGGAAAAACCTGAAGGCCATGTCGAGGAGGTGACAACCGGACCAAGGCCCTAGGCACAACCTGCCCAACGTATCCAGGTCAGTGGGGGACCCCTTGGTGGAGCCCTCAGTGCCCAGGTGGGAGCCTAGTACTACCAGGCACCTCTTGGTCACCCTATCCCTGGAGTCTGCAAAACCTGACAAGAGTTGGCCCCGTTTTGCTGATGAGAAAACTGAGACTCAGAGACCTTAGATGGTTTTCCAAAGGTCACGTACTCAGTGTGTGATCTGATTCCAGGTCTGCCTGGTTCCAAAGCCTGTGTCTGTCCATGTGAACAGCACCTTCGTGCTGCGAGACCACATGCTGTTGTTAGGTCTGACATGTTCCCCGAAGGCCAAGGTGTCGGAGGCTTGGACCCCAGCCCATGGCACTCTTGGGAGGTGGGACCTGCTGGAGGGAAGTTAGGTCATTGGAGGTGTGCCTTTGAAGGGGACATGGGGACCCAGCCTCCACCCACCTCGCTCCCTTTGCTTTCTGTCCACTATGGGGTGAACCCCCTCATTCACCACAGGCCCTGCCACGATGCACTCTGCCACCACGGCCCAGCAACCATGAGCCAAAGTAAACCCTTCTTCCTTATAAGTTGTTTATCACCAGTATTTGTCACCGTGACAGAGAGCTGACAGCTCCTCACCACAGACTCACCCAGCAAGCCTTGGCATCGGTGTCCCTCCCGAGGAATGAATGTGATAGCGCACGCCTGTAATCCCATCAACTCAGGAGGCTGAGGCAGGAAGATGGCAAGTTCAAAGCCAGCCTCAGCAATTTAGCAAAGCCCTGAGCAACTTAGCAAGACCCTGTCTCAAAATAAAACAATAAAAAGGGCTGGGGACGTGGCTCAGTGTTAAAGTACCTCTGGGTTCAATGTCAGGTACCAAAAAACAAAAAAAAAAAAAGTAATCCCAATTAGTGTCTCTTTGCCCAGTTTTGCCCACCTCCAGGCCAGTGCCAGCATCTTGATTGACAAGCAGGGGCTACACCCACCTCCATTCTGTCTCCAGAGGTGCTCTGGTCCATACCTAGTTTGGCCTTCCCTGCAGGTGGCAGCAGAAAGACATTGGTTCTCCCAGGTCTGCCCCAGTCCATCTCTCCAGCCTCCTCACACCCTGCCCTCACCCTGTGGGTGAAGGCACATCAGGGTCCCACTAGGTGTCAACAAGGATCTACTTGCCCAGGTGCTGGGTATGGTGTCCATGTGCCTAAAAGGTTCTTCATGGCCACTCCTGCTTCTGAGATTCAGCTCAAATGCTGCCTCCCCGGGGCCTCCTTCATCCCAGGCTGTGACAGTCCTCCTAGAGTAATCCCTTCAACATTCTGCCCACCACGGGGTGGCCTTTGTTATAGCCACAAGTCTCCATGCAGACTTTTTGTCCCGAAAACAACCCCCAGCTGGTACATCCTACTACCCTCTGTCTCCAGAAGGCCACCAGCAAGCCTCCAAGAAAGTGTCTGGGGACAGAACCAAGCCCTGTTTGCACATCCAGCAAAGTGTTTGCTTTTTCCGAGAGTGCTGCGAATCCATTTCCCTGACAGTGATGGGAATGGGTATTGTCAGTGGTGGGGAGAGCACATTATGAATGATTCCACTTGAGTCCATTTTTAAAAGGAGGAAATCAATATGCTCTTCCCGGCATCGTCTGCTCCCCTCACCTGACCTCTCAGCTCAGGCCCCAGCTGCTTCGGCAGTTACCCTCTCTCCTCTCTCCTCCTTCCTTCCCAGAAGGGGCTGGACCTTTCTCAGAACCACTGCCAAAGCCTCAGGGAAATGGAGCTTCTCTTCCAGGGAAAGTGCTGGTTGCAGGTCTCAGAACCCATGCTGGTCTTGGGGTAGAAGAATCGAATCCCCCAGGAGGCCCTGTGCTGGAGGAATCTTCAAGGACTCTGTAAATACACTCAGTGCCTGCTGAGTGCCGGGCACCGGCCCATGTTAAAACATGTTGTTTGCAAACCTTCCAGGGCCACCAGGGCATCACTCCCGGATCTGCCCTAGATCTTCACCTGAGAGGTGAGGAAACGGAGCATCGGGAGCAAAACAACACCCAGGGACACTCTGTTCACAGGTGGCAAAATCTGGGTGATCAGTGTGGGTGTCTGTTTCGGTTCTCTGGGCCAGTGTGGGTCTCAGAGCTGCACCTGATGTGTGTAAAGCCCAGCACTGTCACTCACTGGCTATGTGACCCTAGACAAGTGATTAATATTTGCAAACCTCTGTGCCTGGTACCTCCCCAACCCCTCTGCCCATACTAAAGATTGAATCCAGGGTGCTCTACCACTGAGCTACATCCCTGGCCCTTTTAAAGTTTTGTTTTGAAAATTTGAGACAGGGTCTCACTAAGTGGTCCATGCTGGCCTCAAACTTTAGATCCTCCTGCTTCTGACTCCCAAACAGCTGGGATTACATCTGTGCATCACCACACCCAACACAGGCCTTTAAAACAGGATTGGCCCAACTTCCTGGGTGCAGCAATATAAGACTGGGGGAAGGGCCTGTGGCTAGCACCCCGCCATAAATGATGCAGCCCATCACAGTTCCTGTCCCCTCCTCCACCTGGTCTCCACCAACCTCAGGCCTGCACATGTTCTCAGAGCAGACAAAGGTGTCCAAAGGTGTCGTTGGCTTCACCACACCCCTTCCGGGATGCCCATGACTTCAATGACAGCAGCAGGATACGTCCTGTTGGCCTCAGGCTCATGTGAAAAGTAAGTGTTCAGCCAGGTGTGGTGGCACACACCCATAATCCCAGCCACTGGGGAGGCTGAGGCAGGAGGATTTCAAGTTCAAGGCTAGCCTCTGCAATGTAGCAAGACCCTGTCTCAAAATAAAACTTTTTAAAAGGACTGGTGTGTAATTCAGTGGTAGAGCACCTGTGGGTTACAAAAAAAAAAAAATGTGTTCAATTAGAATTATCTTTACTTGATTAACTTCCTCACCCTAAATTTAGGCCATTCATCTTTCTCTTCTGCTTTGGAAGCATCTGCATCACTATGATTGTACCAAAAAAAAAGAAAGAAAGAAAGAAAGCAAAGACCACATGCAGAGACCTGAATCTCAGATGTTTGTGTGACCTGAGACTCTGTCTTTTCCTCTTGGGGCCTCAATTTGCCCTTCTGTGAAATGTAAGAGTCGAGCTCTATGAATCTCTAGGGCCCCTTCCGTTGAGATCAGTTCTCCTTTCTGGGCAAGCTAGAGTTTCTGAGGACCCTGAATTCATCAGGATTTGCATGCCTGCCTGCACCCGCTGACAACCACGGCACCCCAACTTGTAGACCACAGATGCATAGAGCTCACACGGAGAATCACACAGCAAGGTTGGGGCTCCACTCACCCTCAGGCCAGGCTGGAGTCTGGGAATCATGCTGATCACAGAGAAAGGAAGAAAGAACTCTGGAGAGTCTCATTAAACGCTCAGCCTGGAAGTCACCCTCAACTCCTCACTCCCCCTAACAGTTAAGCCCAGCCAGGCACATTCCTGTAATGCCAGTGACTCAGGAGGTTAAGGCAAGAGGATCACAAGTTTGAGGCCAGCCTCAGCAACTTAGCTAGAACCTATCTCAAAATTCAAAAAATAAAATAAAAAGGGCTGGGGATGTTGCTCTGTAGTTAGAACACCCCTGGGTTCAAATCCCAGTACCTCGCGCGTGCGTGCACACGCACACGCGCACACACACACACACACACAAAAATTATTTAAGCCAAAACTAATTTCTAGATTTTTTTTCCACCTAACCACAAAGAAACCAGGACATGCCACCTTCCACATGCCCATAAAGTGGAAAACTAGCAACAACAGCACACGGTCCACCGAACACCACCCACCTCCACCCAAACCAGTCACTCCTGAGTTTCCCACGGCAGGGGCTACCTGGTGAAGATAATGAAGGAAGCACACAGACGCTGCAGGGCCCTTGCCCTGGCTCTCAGCCCTCACAGAGAGGAAGAAGAAACCTAGACATCTCATTGGGATCTCTGAGGGCTGGAGGGCCCAGGGAAGGGGCTGTGAGGACAGAGAGCTGCCTGGGGACTGGTTGGGTAGAAAATCTAGATTTTTCATGATTCCCATGAGTGCCCTGCATCAGAGCATCCTCACAGGGCACTGTGCACAGGGCAGCTTCATGGTGTTGCCTAGCACTTGGGAGGCCCAGGATTCCCAGAAATGCACTAGTGCAGGGGTGGGGGGAAGGACAGTGCAATAGAAGTGGTGGGTGGGGCAAGAGGGAATGAAAACTCTGTCACTGCTGGTCCTGTGGCTTCATTCTCCTCTGCTAGGACCTAAGGCACCAGTGCTCCTGGGGGCAGCCCAAGGGGGCTCTTCCTGGGAAGCCCGGGGATTGACGGGTGCAGGAGAGAAGGCTCTGTGTAGTTTCAATAACTACCTCTGCATTATTCCACCACGCCAGCCTCAGTCATAAACAAATGTCGGCCCAGCGCTGTCAGACACCATCTGTTTGGTCTCTCTTGTCTCATTTAATGAGCTAGGGTTGGATAGGAACACCACCAGTCCCTAGACAAGGGGTTGGGACCCAACGCTGCCATTCTGGCCCTCCACCACCCTGGGTCTCCATAGACTCTCTGGCACCAGGCCTTGGGCACAGCTGGGAATGGAACCCACACTAAGCGCTGCATCATCAGGCTGGCAGGACACAGCGTCACCAGACAGTAGAGGGTCTCAGGTGGGGGTCTTTGGCATCCACACTTACTACTCCAATTGTTCGGGTCCATGGAAGTCCTGACTTGCCCCTTGCTGAGTGCCTAGAGACCCACAGCTCCCCGCACACACTTCCTCAGAAGCCCGCAGGGTGCTTGGGAAGGTCTGCCAGTGTCTCCACTCGCCTGCCTGCAGCCACATTAAATGTCCCTCCCCACTCCCAGGCCGTGGGTGTGCTCCACATCTAAGTCCTTCTGAGCTTCCTCCTCTGTACCCCCCATCATCCTGCCCACATGCCCCAAAGGCAAAATTCCTATCTTTCACAAAGCACAATTGCAAGGATGAGGTCTGCTTTTGTCATTTACTTTTTGAACAGTCCTCCCTTGGTGTCCACAGGGGAGGATTGTGCAAAAAGGAGGCCACAAATACCAAATCTTTGATGCTCAGTTCCTGTCTATAAAATGATGTCTTATTTGCATATTTAAAAAAGCATATCCTCCTATATGATTTAAATCTTTAGATGACTTACAGCACCTGATACAATGTAAATACTATGTCAATAGTTACACAGTGCTATTTAGGGTCTAATGAGGGGTGGATTCTGTACATGTTCAGCAGAGTCTTGATGTTTTTTTCCAAATGTTTTCTTTCTGAAGTTGGTTGATCCCGGAATGTGGAATCCACAGATGTGGAGGGCCAACTATTCTTAAGGTTATGTCGCAAGGATTTTATCCTGTTAATTCACATGTTTGGCAAACCTTTTAATGGCTCCGTCACATCCCCAGGGCAAGGACTGATGTCTCCCCTTTTGACCCGTGAGTCCGGCACAGGCTGAGCCTGGGCATGCTCGGGGAGGTTTGTGGAAAGGGATGAATGAATTCATTGACACCCACCTCATACCAACACGATAACAGCATTCCATTTGCTCTATTTTTTCACTAACTTTTGTCTGTAATAGGGAATTTATAAAATTAGAAAAAGAACTTAAGAAAAGAAGAAAAACAAAATCCCCGTTCCCATATTGATACATTTCCTTCCAGCCTTTTCTTCTAGGCATAACTTGTTTGTTTACAAAGCAAAATTGCAAGGATATGATTTGATACAATATGACTTCTTAGCCTACTTTTTGTATTTGAGGTTCCCTGGCAAGTATCTTCTCATGTTAATTCATACGTTTATCAAACCTTAATGTCTGCCACGGTTTTAGATGGCCGTTCCCCTTACGTGAACATTAAGTAATTTCCAGTGTGGGGGCTGCATTATTAAAGCCAAGACCGCTCTGGACAGGAATTACTTTTGCATATCCAAATAGGCTGGGGCAGGTTTGCAGACCTGGCCTTCTTGCACAAGGTCCCTACGCACCGTGGCCTCTAGAGGAGACCCAGGAATTGCTTCCTTCAGGCTCTTCCTTGCTTCCTGGAGGAAATTGCCCCAGTAGGTCCTGGCCCTGCTCTCATGCCCCTTGGGCTCCCTCACACCTGCTGTGTGAGACCTGAGTGAGCACTGATTGTTCTGCCCAGGCAGTTCACAGATGCCCCCAAGCAGGGCTCACCAGCAGTACCAAGTTACAGGGAAGGCCACTCCAGACTGTTACCTAGCACACCAGAGTAAACAAGAGGAGCAAAGAAAGTCCAGGATAATGAGAGAGAGAGAGAGAGAGAGAGAGAGAGAGAGAGAGAGCGCTACAGAGGTCAAGGAGAGCACAGGGAGGGGAATGAGGAGAACCAGGTCCTGGCTGATGGGGCCCCTCTCTGTGATGGCTGACCTGACCTCTTCACAGGACTGGGAACACTCCCCAAGGCATCAGAGACATCCCCAGATGGCTTCCTAGGACCTTCCAGGCCTCTGACCAGGATGGATCAATAACTGCTCTTTGGTCCTCGAGCCATCTTGTCTGCTCTGGATAGAGGCAAGAGCAGCTGCTTCAAGTGACATCAGCATATGGCTCAGAATAAGGTTACTCTCTAGGCCCCAAGAGTTGGGGTTCCCATGTCAGGTCTGTCTCCACCTCTGCTTCTCTCTGACAGCTCCCTGCAGCCATGGAGTGGCCCCTTGACCATTTTCCCAGAAGCACTTGGGATGACCTCCCAGTTCCCTGTCTCCACTTCTGGAACCTAAGTGGCCCAGCCTGGAGCAGCCCTGACCCTAGCAACAGAGGGCAGTGAACACTTCGGGAAGGACACATGTGAGCATCAGAACCATGACATGGGTCCCAGGCGGAAGCCACAGGGCTCAAGGGTCAGCACCAAGGGCTGGATGTACACAAAACTGCCCTTCAAGGTAGTGCCAAGATGTGCCAAAGAGTGGACAGGGAGGGGTAGATGCAGGACCCAGAAGCCCCCAAGGCCCTGTAAGACTGAGCCCCAGTCTCAGAGGTCTCAGCCACCCAGGGAATCTCCAGCGAGGGCCTGAGCTCAAGCAACTGACAGACGTCCCCCGGGATCCCCGGGTACTGAGGATGGAAGGCTGGGGCCCAGGGGAGGAGGCTGCAAGAGCAGGAGAGCAAAGCAGGAAAGCCAGGGGTCCTCAGGCTGCTGGGAGGTCTGCAATCACCCAGGGCCTGTCTCAGTTACAGAGATCCACCAGACGAAGGCCACCGCTTTCTCATGCACTGCCTGAAGAGGAAGTATAAAGCCAGGCCATCTGAGCTCACCAGGGGCCACCCCCTAAAGTCCACTCTAGCCCAGCCCTCCCTGGAAATGAGCTGGGCCTGTCATTAGTCTTCTCCAACACCCCATCTTCCTGCCTGGCCCCTGCCAAAGTCATTCCCTAGAAATCATTCTGCTGCCCAGTAAACTCTCAGAAACTGCTTCCTCGAAGCCCGTGGGTGGCGATCATGGACAAATACCAAGGCTGATGCCGAGTGGCAGCCTGGGGCAGCCTGGCCCCTGCCTCAGCAGCCCTCTTTGCCCTCAGCAGCCCTCTTCCCGGCACCCCCAGGATGCCATGCCCTTAGTGGGTGGTGCTCTGCATATTCTCGCTCTCTACCCCCTTTGTCATTTGTTCACTGCTGCTGATCTCTGGAGTTCTGCTAGAAGCCCGCTCCATGAGCTTGCTCCACTGGCGACCTCAGCCCTATCCTCATCTTGGCTTGTGGCTCTCCAGACTAGAACAGCTGTGACCCAGGAGTTCAGTCGTCATGGATGAGAAATAGGTCCCACTGGACACATGGTCAGGGGAGCTGCCCCAGTAGCTGGTGGAGCTTGGATGGAGAACAGGAGGGGGGATTTCTCCTCCATCACACAGAGAACTGGGGGGGACCAAGGAGCTGATTGGAACGCCAATTCATTGTGAGACCCCCTTCCTCATATGAATGAGGCCACAAACAGCAGAAATACCATAAGGAAGAAAAGAGTCATTGGATGGAGTGGAGTGTGGCCATTGTGGGGAAGGAGCAGGGTCTAGACTGGCAGTGGTGTTAGTATCCATAGCGCCAAATGAGTTGGTTCCATCTGAGGGCTGTGAGGAAAGGATCTGTCCCAGGCTTATAGAGGGACAGATAAGATCTGTCCCTTATGGATCTCTTTGGCTTAGAGATGGCCAGCTTCTCCCCGTCTTCATGTCATCTTCCCCGTGTGTCTGTGACTTCATTGTCTCTTCTTAAGAGACTCCAGTCATATAGGATTAGGGTCCCCCGCAATGAGCTCATTTATACTTGATTACTTCCGTACAGACCTTGTGTCTAAATGAAGTCATATTCTGAGAGCACGGGGGTTAGGACTTCAGCGTAGGAGTATGGGTGGGACACAGCCCAGCCCACAGCACCATGCATGGGCTGGACTTGTGTCACCTCGTTAACATCCAGGCAGAGCTCAGCCTGGGTTGGCAGGAAATATGCTGGCGGCTTCTGTGCATCCACACGGGCCACTGGCCACCAGGGTAGTCACCGGCTGCTCCTTGTAGCCACCCAGGAGCCAACAACGGGGATAAGGAGGCTCTGCGCCCAGCCAGAGCTCCACGGAGCTGTCGTCAATCACCAGACAGTGACTGCCTGCTTTGGGCTCTAAAATAACACATTGATTTTTGAGCCAAGGCTAACTTTAGTTACCAGTGATGCTGCTAACAGAGGAAGAATAAGTCATCATCATTAGAACTGGATCCAAATGAATGAGCTAGCCCTGTGTCTCACTGGGATTCAGGCTGCTATTTTTTTTTTTTTTTTTTTTTTTTTTTTTGGTCACAGTTTGCTGACATAGTTCTTTCTAATTTGAAGCAGCCTGAGAGAAACCTTTTACCAAATATGACACATTATCATTTGGAAAATATTAAAGGAATTGATTGTTCTGCTTATCTATGTCTGTTTTACAAACCATCCCAAGATCCAGTGGCTTTGAACACCACCATTTGACTCTCCCTCACTGTCTGAGGGTCAGAATTGGAGCAGGACTCAGCTGGTGATTCTTCTGCTCCATGTGAGGTCGACTGGGGACACTCCGTGGGAGCTCAGCTGGTGGCACAGCTGCCTGGGGGATCCACAAAGTCCCTACTGTCGTGTCTGGAACATTGGAGGAACGGTGGGGTCCCCGTCCCGCTCCTAGTGGCCTCTTTATGGCTGCTCCAGCTGGGCAGGGAGGAGACTAACAAGGTAGCTCAGGGGCCCAGGGTCAAGACCAGCCCACAGCACCATGCATGGCTGGACTTGTGTCACCTCACCAACATCCAGACAGAGCTCAGCCCCGTCCTTCACCTCTCCTCCCAGAGAGGCTGAGACCCCAGCCCCTTCCTGTCTCCGTCCCCTTCATTAGGGGACACATTTTAGAGAGGAGTAAAGGAAGTCACCACCCAGTAATTCTTGTGTTCTCGTCACGTCCTGCCCTTTGCCGCAAAGAGGCTCAGCTTGCAAGGCAGCTCCAGGCTCTGACAGCAGGTGGGACGTAACACCCACAGGGGTACACATGCACATATGCTGTCCCTCACACACACCCGCATGCTCACATATACACATTCTCTCACACACTCACACCTACACATTCGCACTCAAATGCACACACAGAATCCTACACACACACACACATACACCCCTACACAATCTCACTCATAGGCACAGATGGAATCCCTCTCACAGTCAAACTCATACCGATCACTCACACCTACACACATTCACACACTCACACACATGCACACAATATGATAGTGCAAGGAAAGACTATGACACCCACTGGACGGCCTTGGAGAAGGTACAAAGTGAGCAACAGTTCACTTACGAACTGTTAAGTGGAAACCTACTATAGGCCGAAACTGTGCGTGATGCTGAGAGGAGACAGAGCCCCTGGGAGGCAGGTGTGGCTGATAGGGATTTGGTGCCTAATCCACGCACGGAAAGAAGCCTCCACATTGAGGCACAAACTGATCCCGCAGGATACCCAACTTGTAGAGGGGTCCTGTTTAGCCATATGGTGGGATGTGTTTACTTGTTAAGTAGTTATCAACATTTAAAACACAGGAAAACCCACACAAAATGTAGGTTTCTGACTTCTCTTGAGAAAGTGGAAGGCCCACGAATTTATATGAGGCTGGCCTCAATGCTGGGCCTGCCCTCAGGTGCCCCACAGACAGCCCCAGTCCTCGGAGCCCCAAATGCCATGTCATAAAGTGTCAGCTCTCAGGACCCTCCACCAACGCAGCAGGAGACAATCCTGCTGGGGAGTCAGAGGCTCAGAAGGAAGAAGGCCTGTCCCAGCCCACAGGCTGGGCAGTCCAGGCCACTAGGTTCAGACCTCCTCAGACAGGGACACAGAGACACTCACCCAGAACGACTGCCTGTCCTTCACCTCTCCTCCTTAGAGACTCCTGGGGATGTTCCACTGAGTCCCGGGACTTGACCAAGGGGGCTCCCAACAGACTCTCATTTCAAGAACTGAACAGCCTGAGGTAGAGGTTCCATCTCCAGAAAGGTGACTGTCTCCAGTGCCCAACTAGTCCCCAGAGTGCCAGTTGGCTGACATCTCCTCGGTGTCCCAAGGACTCCAGCTTGCCCCACCTCCTAGGGTCCACACCCCTAGGGCCTCCCATGCTGGCCTCTCCACAGCCCTCTCAGGCAGGACCACCTGTTGACACTGCCCTCGCCTGTCACCGGAGCTCAGTCCAGCCAAGAAAACCCATCTCCACGTCCTAATCAAGTGAAGAAATTTCCAAACCACCATCCAGAACCAGTGGCATCAGGCAATGACGCCTACCCTTGGCGTCATCGTGAGAATGGGATGAGATAGCAGAGGCCACGATCTGACACCTAGTAGGTGCTTAGGAGATGACAGCTGCTGGCATTATTGTCATCAAAGAAAATCTCACATCCTCTCTACTAAATTTGGCCGACACTGTATGGTGGAAGGGATTCGTTAGTTCTGCCATATGTCCTAATTGGAAACATTGCCTGGGACACTGCCACTTGCCAGAAGAAAAAAGAGAGAAAGCCAAGCAAAAATAAAAAAGAAGAAGAAGAAAGAAAGAAAAGAAAGGTTTTTCTTGACTTGCTACAGATTGGAACTGTTACCAGGCAAATGTCTTCCCTCTGGCTCTGGGATTGCTCTCAGAAGACTGCCTGGGCTATTCTTCATCTCAGCAATCATCTCACAATGAGGGACCATGGGGATTGCAAGACCAAGCAAAAATGATGCACTAGCAGCAATATTTCATACACGGAAATACTGTATGTGTATACCGTAACACACAGGTGATTCATTAAGCAAGCGGTTGGGAAGCACTACCTTGCGTGTAGAGGTGGTAGGTGAGAGCTAAGGCAGACAGGGGTGATGAAGTTCCAAGGGGAGGTGAGGGGCTGATGGATACCAGGTCCACCTGGCCAGCTACCAGGATGCTCCAGAAATGGGATTCTTCAGCCAAAAATACATGGGAGGCACCAGTACCCAGGGCAGTGCTACCTCTTGCTGACCTCTGGCTGCTGCCTTCCCCTGTCATCAGAGCTATCCTGTTGACATCCCTGGGGAGCTCAAAGCACCTACATATATGTTCACATGAAGGAAAAGCAAAGGGCTAACACCTCACAAGACAGACTTTTACCCAGTGGCACAGAGGAACAAGTGGGCAAATGTTCCATCCTTCTCCATTCAGGACAGCTCTGATGCCCAGGGTGGAGTTTCTCAGGGACTCTGAACCCAATCAAGGAAGCAGTTGCATGTAGGAGTTGAAGCTCATGAGACCCTCATGAGGTCCCCCTTTCTGCTCTGCTTCATGCCCTGCCCCTCACTTCTACTCCCTGGACTTGCACACCTAAAGAGAGCATCCTTAGACAGAGATACAGCCCAGAATCATCCACTAGAGAAGCACATAGGAGGTGTGACTCTCAGAACATCATCAGTGGGGTGGGGGTGTCTTCAAGGTCACCTTGTTTAATCTCAAACTTCTCCTTCCAGTTTACAGATAAGAAATGAGGCTAAGAGGAGAAAAAATACATCTTTTCCTACCCCATTGCTAGGTTCATGATTGAGAAACCTGTAACAAAAGACAGACAAATAAGAGAAACACATGCAAGGTTTGCGTACACAGAAGACTTCATAAGGAAATGAAGACTCAAAGGAACACGGGAGCCTGTGAACTTTTATGCTAGGTTTGATGAAAAAAAAGTGAAGCCATGGAAAAGTATGATTGAAATGGGCAAAGGAACTGAAAAGACACTTCAGAGAAGAAGTATGAATGGTCAACAAATGTATGAAAAAATGTTCAACATCTCTAGCAATTAGAGAAATGCAAATTAAAAGTACACTGAAATTTCATGTCACTACACTGAAATTTCATCTCACTCCAGTCAGAATAGCAGTTATCAAGAATACAAGGAACAATAAATGTTGGCAAGGATGTTGGGGAAAAGGCACACTCATACATTGCTGGTGGAACTGCAAATTGGTGCAACCAATTTGGAAAGCAGTATGGATATTTCTCAGAAAACTTGGAATAGAAGCACCATTTGACCCAGTTATCCCACTCCTTGGCATATACCCAAAAGACTTAAAATTAGCATATTATAGTGATGTAGTCACATCAATGTTTATAGCTGCTCAATTCACAATAGCTAAGCTGGAACCAACCTAGGTACCTTTCAATAGATGAATAGATAAAGAAAATGTGGCACATGTACACAGTGGAATATTACTCAGCCACAAAGAAGAATGAAATTATGGCATTTGCCAATAAATGGATGGAATTCGAGGCTATCATGCTAAGTGAAATAACTCAATATCAAAAAACTAAAGGTCGAACGTTCTCTCCTATATGCTGATTCACAATAGGCAGGAGAGAGGGAGGAGTTGAGGTTCACCACGATTGGACAGGATGTGATGGGGGGAAGGGATGGAGGAAGGGAATAGGAAAGGCAGTGGAATAAATCAGACATAACTTTCCTATGTTTATATATAAATACACAACCAGTGGAACTCCACATCACACACAACCACAAGAATGGGAAGTTTTACTCCATGTATGTATATGTCAAAATACACTCTACTGTCATGTATAATTAAAAAATTATTTTAAAAAGTCTGATTGGACTAAGGGGGCATAATGTATGGCAATAAATGGGTGTGAACTTCCTTCATTCAGATCTCTTCTCTGTGTCCCTGTGTCTTCAGAAATGTGAACTTCCTTTTCTCCATGTGTAGGGAGAGTAACTCTTAAATGAGGGGCGTATCACCTGCTTCCGATACACCATGCAAACATGAATTTTTAAAAAGAGGAGTGACTGTATTTGTAACAGATAAAGTAGACTTCAAGAAATCTTTGTCCCTAGAGACAAAGAGGGACATTATGTAATGACAAAAGGATCAAACCACCAGGAAGACACACTGACCACACAACAGAATCTCAAAGTACACGATGCAAAAACACTGATTGAGATAAAAGGAAAAGTGGAAAAAGCTACAATTATAGTTGGGAGTTTCAATAACCTCCTTGCACCAAATGGTAAAAATGTTAGACAGAAAATCAAATAGTGTATATAAGAATTGTGGACAACTGGGGGCTGGGATTGTAGCTCAGTGGTAGAGTGTTTGCCTAGCATGTGTGAGGCACTGGGTTCAATCCTCAGCACCACATATAAATAAGCAAAGTAAAGGTCCATTGACAATAAAAAAAAAAAAAAGATGTGTTGTGTTTTTTTTTTTTAAAGAATTGTGGACAACACAATCGACCAACAAGATCTAGCAGACAAATGTAGAATACTTTACCCCAAAATAGCAGAATACATATATTTTAAGCAGCCATGGACTATTTACCAAAACAGACAATATCCCAGATCATACAACATTCTCAACAAATTTAAAAGAATTTAAATCATATAGTATTCTTTGACTCTAATGGAATCAAACTAGAAAAATAATAAGAAAATCTTCATACATGTGTAAAATATACAACATAATTTTAAACAACCCATGGGTAAAGAGGAAGTCTCAAAGCAATTCTTAAAATATGAGAGCAAAATAAAAATACATTTATTTGATACAGCTAAAGCAGTGCCATAAGAGAGATTTATAGCCCAATTTATATCTGTATTTATTATTTCTAATTATCATTAGAAATTGATAACCTAATCAACAAACTCAAATAAACAGCCTCAGTTCCTCCTTCAAGATTTAGAAAAATAAGAAATTTAAATTTAAGTCAAACACAAGGAAGGAAGTAAAGAACAGAAATCAATGAAATTGAAAATAAGAAAACCCTAAAGAAAAACAAAAAAATTTTGATACTTACAAAAATTCAATGAAATTAATAAACTTCTAGCAAGACTAACAAAAACAAAAAGAAAGAAGACACAAATCATTACTACCACTACAGATCCTATTGCCATGGTAATATCATAAAAGAATACTATGAACTTTACACTCACAAATTTGATAACTTAGAAGACAATAGACCTATTCACTGAAAACCATGAAATTCCAACATTTTCCAAGATTAAATAAACATAATTTTAAAACTCCCAAAAGAGAAATATCCAGGATCAGATGGTTTTACTGGAAAATACTATCAAACATTTAAAGAAGAATTAGCGTCAGTGCTTTATGATTTCTTCTAGAAAGAGAAGATAATACTTCCCAACTCATTTCATAAGGACAGTACTATCCTAATATCAAAGTCAATGAAAACTGTAGACCAGTATCCTTTATAAAATTAAATTTAAAAACAAAAGAAAAGAAAACTGGAAAGAAATCCATCAAAGTCTGAAAAGTACTATACACCATGACCAAGTAGAACTTATTCCAGGGATGCAAGACTGATTCAGCAGTTGAAAACTTATGTACACAATCCACCATATTTACAAACTAAAGAAGAACAATTATATGATCCTAACAATTAATACAGAAAAAATATTTGGCAAAATTCAATACTCACTTACATTTTCTTTTACATTTTTTAGAAAATTAGAAATAGAGGAAAATTGCCCCAACCTGTTAAACAACATCTACTGAAAAACAATACCTAAATTATGCTTGATGGTGAAAACCAGAATGTTCTCTCCCTAAGATTAGGTATAATGCAAGGATGTGCATTGTCATCACTCCTATTCATTGTAGTACTACAATTTTTAGCCACTACAATATGACAAGAAAAAGAAATTAAAAATGTAGAGATAGAGAAAGGAAGGAAGGAAGGAATAAATTTTAAAAACTATATTTTCAGATGATGTATCTACAGAGAAGATCTCAAACACACACACACACACACACACACACACACACACACACACACACACCTTGTAGCAAGTGAGTTCTACAAGATCACAGGACACAAGATCAATACACAAAAATCAATCCCATTTCTAAGTATTAGCAATGAAGCCCAGAAACCAAAATTTAAAACACAATTCCAGGTCCAATTGCTCCAAAGAAAACAAAACACTTAGATATCCAATTAACAAATCTGTATCCTGAAAATTACAAAGTGCTGATGAAAGAAATAAAAAAGACGTAAATAAATAGAGAGACATTCCATGTCCATGGATTGGGAGACAGCAATTCTCCCTCAGATCAATGAACTTATGTAAAGCAATTTTTATCAAAATCCCAATAAGGTTTTATATAGAAATAGATGAATATTCCAAAAATTATACAGAAATACAGAGTAAATAAAATAGTAGTCAATATCAAGATAAGAAAATATAAAGTTAGAGTAATTGATATTAAGGCTACAGTAATAAAGACACTGTGGCATAGAGAGAGGGATAGACACATGAATCAATGAAACAGATTGGAGAACCCAGAAACAGACTCACACAGGTATATCCAAATGGTTTCTGATAAAAGTACAAAACCAATTTATGAGAAGACAGTCTTTCTTTTAAAAAAAATTTAAAAACTCAAAGAATAGATCATACACTTAAATGAAAAGCATAATACAACACAACTTTCAGAAAAAAAAAAAAACAGGACTAGGCAATGAGTTCTTAGACTTGTCATCAAAATAATCATCCATAAAAGGAAAATTGACACCTCAGACCTCATCAAACTCAAATGTTTCATTTTATGAAAACACACATTTAAAAACATGAAGACAGGCTGCAGGCTGGGAGAAATCTTTGCAAACTATATATTTGAAGAAGGACTAGAATCTAGACTACATAAAAATGATCATGACTTAACATTTTAAAAACTCCAGTCATAAAATGAGCAAAACACATAAAATATCTCACTAAACAGAATCTAAAGATGGCTAATTAATAGCTGAAAAGGGAGTCAAACCACTAGCCATTAGCAAAATGCAAATTAAAGCCACAATGAAATTATCATTATATACCTATCTGAATGACTACAACAGCAAAAGCTTGGGAGGATGTGGAGAAACCAGATCCCTCGCACTCTTGGGAACGTTAAATGGTATAGCCGCTCTGAAAAATAGTTTGGCAGTTTCTTTTTTAAAAGCTAAGCATGTAACTACCATATGACCATGGGAATTAATCCTAGAGAAATGAAAACTTATGTTCACACAGAAAAACATATACACAAAATGTTCACAGCAACCACATTATATAAATGCACCAAAGATGGCCAGTGTGTATTGGACCCAATGCTGTTTACTTCTCTGCAGGCTGAGACCCATTAACTCCAAAGCCTGCTAGGGCCAAACTAAAATTTTAACACATCCTATTATTTGAAAAATAGACCACACAAATGGCAAAATTTTAACCATTCAGAGGCTTTCTTTTCTGCATACCTCCATAAAACCTCACCCAACATCTGTTACATACTGATAAGAAAAAGCCCCAAACTACTGTTGCTCCTCAGAGCTCTTGGATCACAGACTCTTCTTCATGCCACTGAACATCACCTAGACATATAAGTCCCCTCAGCACTAAGTCTCTCAGGAGGTCTTTGAACTCTTCCTGGAATCCAGAAGAGTGACCCCATCCTGTTGCCTCTGGACAAATATCTGCCAAGAAAGCCTTCCTCGACAAGCAGCCCCATCACAGTATCTCCCAGCAAAGCTTGGTCTATTCCAAACTCTTGAACCCCTCGAGCACACACGCGCACACACACACACACACACACACACACACACACACGAACGCAAGTAAAACTGGGAATCTGAACAAGATCAGTGGATTGGATCAATGTCAAGATGCAGTGTGTGGTGATGCTTGTCTCTAATCCCAATTGATTCAGAAAACTGAGGCAGGAAGATCACAAGTTCGAGTCCAGCCTTGGCAACTTAGTGAGACTCTGTCTCAAAATAGAAAATAGAAAGAGCTGGGGATGTAGCTCCATGGTAGAGCACCCGTGGGCTCGATATTTAGTACTGAAAGAAGGAGGAAAAAAAAAACAGATGCAATACGATGTATCTGATACTAAATAAAGTATCTGATACTATAAAATCCAATTCAGAGAATCAAAGGTGGTAGCCATGGGCCATAAAGCTTTGCAAAACGTTCCTGTGAATGGGTCAGGGTGGGGACCAGGTGAGGGCTACAAGGGGTTGTTGCACTTTCTTGCAACATTAGGTGAATATATAATCATCCCAAGAGAAAAAAAAATCTAACTGAAAATACTTCCGGATATTTGGGGTCTCTGACAGCCTCAACTCCCACCCGACCAGTGAAAGGATGAACACACTTTTCCTCTGCTGGTGAGACTGTCTCAGAGCCTCCATAGAGCAGTTCCAAGGGACTGCAGGGCAAAGAAACACACAGCGCACACAACCCCTACAGTTCTGCACGATTGTGAACACATGGCACCACACGCGTGCACACACACATACACACCTTGACAGGTCCTGCACAGAAGCCCTCTGCCCTCTCCTCCTGCTAAGAGAACTGAGAGCTCAGATCTGTGTTTTGCTCCTGAGTGGTCACTCAGCCCCAACAGCCTCATCTGTAAAACGGGGAAATAGTTGTACCCCACAGGCTTCTTCTTGTGAGGACTTGAAAGAGTATTTTTGAACTAGGCATCTCACATTTCAGGGCTTAGCAATTTGGAATCAATAAATAATTATTATTATAGAGATAAGCTCCAAAGCAGAGACCATCAGGGACCAAGGTGGAGAGGTGGTCAGTGTCCCTGGCCCTGCAGTTCTGACCTTTGGAGGATGATCCTTCCCCCTCCCGTGTGTCTGAGAGAAACTAGTAGGTGCCAAGCTGGTCCTTGATGACCTCCTTCCTGGGCCCCTTCTGTGTACCGGAGCATGCTCACACATGAGAGTGCACATACTCAGCCCAGGATGAGTTCAAACCTGGAATCTGTTAAACAAATTCTGCTTTTATTTGTCAAACCTCTTATCAGCCAGTCACAGGGGTGCATACCTATAGTCCCAGTGACTTGGGAGGTTGAGGTGGAAGGATCCCTTGAGCTTAGGAATTCAAGACCAGCCTGGGCAACATAGTGAGACCTCATCTAAAATAAAAAAAAAAAGAACAAAAAAAGAAAATCATTTGTCAAAATCCCTGTCCTATCTTCTATAGTCAGTGGAATTCCCAGAGCCATTAGGGGAAGAGGAGGTTTAACAGCTGCAGAGGGTTTGGGCTGGAATGGGGTCAGGGCTGTGTAGGGTCAGTGTGGCTCATTGGATGGTCCCATCTCTGCCCTCTCTGGGGCAGGTCCCCCCAGACCAGCACACTATGACACCATGGAACATTCTACTGGGACTATGGGGATCCATCACCAAAAGAAGCAGGTGCCAAGGAACTAGTTGGTGGGTGAAAGTAGGAAAAAAAGACACCAAGAAGAAATTCTAGGAGGGAATCTTCCAGGATTCCCCAAGCATTGAACGCAGCACCTCAACAAAGGAACATCTGCAGAAAATCTACAGCAGAAAAAAAATTATATCTAGGCTGGGGTTGTGGCTCAGCAGTAGAGCACTCACCTTGCACGTGTGAGGCCCTGGGTTGGATCCTCAGCACCATATAAAAATAAATAAATAAAACGAAGGTATTGTGTCCAACTACAACTAAAAAATAGATTTTTTTAAAAAATTACATCTGCACAGTTGCACCCATGAACTTTTAAAGAATCTTCCTCCCTCCCGAGTCATTGCCAGTCTCTGTGCTCAGCACAAGGAAGATGGGCAGAGTCCCCAGGGCCTGGAGGGAAGCCCACCAAAGACATCCTGAATATCAGGACCAGAGAAAAATACCCAGCAGCCAAAGCAGCCCCTGGCAATATTGCCCTCCAGCACTGGCCTGGGGTTTGCATCAAACGCACAGGGGCCCTTTCTGTTCACCTCACCCCCTCCCACCACTCCAGGGCTCTGGCCTCCTTCAGAGCAGATATTGTAAGAACTGGTACCAAGATGGAGTGAGTCTCAGAGAAACAAATCCTGCCTGATCCCACTTAAATAAAGGATCTGATACTATAAAATCCAATTCAGAGAATCAAAGGTGGTAGCCATGGGCCAGAAAGGGGGAGCGATGGGGAGTAACTAATCAATGAACACGGTTTTAGTCCAGTAAGTTGAGCAAATTCTACAGATCTGTACATCATTGCACCCAAAGTCAACAAGAATGCATCGTACACTTAGAAAGTCGTGAACAGGGCCGGTCTCATGTTCAATCTTCTTACCACAACAAAATTTAGAAATAAATGAATTTAAAAATAAAAGTGAGGGCTGGGGTTGTGGCTCAGTGGTAAAGCACTTGCCTGGCATGTGTGAGGCACTGGGTTCAATGCTCAGCACCGCAAATAAAATAAAGGTCCATTGACAACTAAAAAACTTTCAAAAACAAAAAATAAATAAAAGTGAAAAAGAAAAATAAGAACGGAGGGGCTGGCCAGGCTTGAACTGCTGCCCACGAAGCACCCAGCACACTTCCCAGAGACTGGAGGCAGCACCAGATCTAAGCTCAGAGAGTCACCCTCATCTATATGCTAATTATCCCATGCAAGAATTACAGGGTTAATTAAGCATCACGGCCCTCCCTCCATTTTATCTGCCCTGGACACAGAGGCGAGAGACGGAAATCACCACCTCTGATCAAATTAGCTGTCCACCGGCCGCTCCAGGCCTCTCCTCTCCATGAGGCTTCACAAACCAGCTCCCTGAGTTAATCATGTTTATTTCACAAGGCACCAGGGATTTAGAAAGTGATTAGGAATCAAACCCAGGAGGAACCAGCCCCTGACCCTTCTGCTATCAACTTTCTTCATGGAAAGGGTGTGTTTTCTCACTGATAGGCAGCAAATGCACACCAGGCCTCCTCCTCCTGCCTGAAGTGGGATTATCAGTTAGTGGGTAAATGGCTGTCAAGTTGGCAGGTTCTGGAGGTGTTGGGGGCGGGGGTCTCTCCTGCTTTCCTGGGCATGCCCACCACCCACCACCCTGATGCTTCGTATACTTCCAGGAGCAATGGCTTTTTTCTGTTTCTCCCCAGCTGTGTGGGCCCAGGTAAATGATTAAATCCTCTGAGCCTCCTGTTCCTTATTTATTAAATGGGGGATTGGTATCCACCCAGTGGTATTAAGACTGAGATATGCTAAGGTAGAGTGAGTGGCCCTTGGTAGCAGGCATCAGTACTGTCTGTTCTCTACGTTCCTTTCCTCCTGTCCCCATGTACCCCAGACTCCAGTCCTTATTACTCTGCCCCTCACAGTCCTGCTCAAAGCTACACCCAGCCTCACCCCCCAAAGCCTTCTGACAACTCGGCACGGATGCTAGGTCACATATCCCTGCTTCTCTAATGAACAACACCTGGCACACAGGAGGCAGCCCTAAATACGTGTTCAACAAAAGAACTGAAAGGGCTCAGTAAGTAGATGACCAGAGAAACACCAGCCTCCCATATGGTGTCTGTAACAGACATAACTAATCAATCCTCATGGTCTTCCCTGCCAGGGCAGGCTAACCTTCCGGGCTTCAACAGAACACCACAGGTGGACACTACCCTGCAATCACAGAGCAAAGTCTCTGACACTCTTTCCGCATAGCAGACTGAGTCCATCCATGTAAGCCTCAGGCCCCTGGATAGACTGCAACTGCGAAAGGACCAGGCCCAGCCCTTTCCTCACAGGGACCTGGTTTGGGTATGTGGCAGGCAAAATTCTCTCAGAGCCCCTGAGCTTCCCACTGCTCAGATCTGAGTCCTGCACCCGCCTAGGACAAGGCATATGGTGGATTTTATCCCTGGGATGCGGTTCTGTCAAGTGACCCAGCTGACTTCAAGATTGGGAGATTGTCAGGTGGCCCAGTCTAATCACATGTACCCTCATCCCTAAATTTCCTCCATCTCAGCAGAAAAGCAAGTCAGAGCTTCAAAACCAGAGAAGGACTCACAACTTTTGCTGGCTTGAAGTCCTCCGAGGGGACCACATAGTCAAGAATTCAGGTGGGAACTGAGTTTTGCCAACAGTTATGAGCGAAGAAGAGTGGTTCCTCAAGCTTCCAGAAGATTCCGCCCTTGGGATTCCCTCAGAGAAACCTCAGCCACACTATGCCGGGCTTCCGATCTATAGAACTAGGAACTGATCAATAGGTGTTGTTTTTATTAATTTGTTATTTGTTTTAATTAGTTATGCATGACAATAGAATGCATTTATACACTTTGATATATCATATATAAATGAGGTATGATTTCTCATTTTTCTGATTTGTGCATGTTGTAGAATCACATTGGTCATGCAGTTATATGTGTCCAAAAGGTAATAATGTCTGTTTCATTCTACTCTCCTTCCTATTCCTATATCCTCTCCCCTACCCTCCTTCACTCCCCTCTACCTAATCTAAAGTAACTCTATTCTTCCCTATCGGCCCCCCTTTATTGTGAATTAGCATCCATGTATCAGAGAAAACATTTGGCCTTTGGTTTTTTGAAACTGGCTTATTTCTCTTAGCATGATATTCTCCAACTTCATTCATTTGCCAGAAAATGCTATAATTTCATTCTTCTTTAAAGCTGAGTAATATTCCATCGAATATTTTCTTTATTCTTCTATTGAAAGACACCTAGGTTGGTTCCATAGTTTAGCGATTGTGAATTGAGCTGCTATAAACATTGACATGGCCACATCACTGTAGTATACTGATTTTAAGTCCTTTGAGTATAAACCAAGGAGTGAGATAGCTGGGTCAAATGGTGGTTCCATCCCAAGTTTTCTGAGGAATCTCCATACCATTTTCCAGAGAGGTTGCACCAATTTGCAACCCCACCAGCAATGAATGAGTGTACCTTTTCCCCCCACATCCTCACCAACATTTATTGCTGCCTGTATCTTGATGATTGCCATTCTGACTGGAGTGAGATGAAATCTTAGAGTAGTTTTGATTTGCATTTCTGTAATTGCTAGAGATAATAAACATTTTTCCATATGCTTCTTGATCAATTATATTTCTTCTTCTGTGAAGTGTCTGTTCAGTTCCTTAGTCCATTTATTGACTGGGTTTTTTGTTTGTTTGTTTTTGTTGTGTGTGTCTGTGGTGTGTGTTAAGTTTTTGAGTTCTTAATATATCCTACAGATTAATGCTTATCTGAAGTACATGTGGTAAAAATTTCCTCCCATTCTGTAGGCTCTCTCTTCACATTATTGATTGTTTCTTTTGCCGAGAAGAAGCTTTTTAGTTTGACTCCATCCCATTTAGTGATTCTTGATTTTATTTCTTGTGCTTTAGGAGTCTTGTTAAGAATTTTATGTATAAGAAATATATATATGAAATATAAATTATATTGTATATTAAATATAAATATATTTTATATTTATATAAATATGAATCAGATCCTAGGCCAACATAGTGAAGATTTGGACCTACTTTTTCTTCTGGTAGGCACAGGATCTCTGTTCTGGTGCCTTAGTTTTATCCACTTTGAGTTGAATTTCATGCAGGGTGAGAGATAGAGGTTTAATTTCATTTTGTTACACATGGCTTTCCATTTTTCCCAGCACCATTTGTTGAACAGGCTATATTTTCTCCAGTGAATGTTTTTGGCACCTTTGTCTAGTATGAGATAACTGTATTTATGTATCTTCTATTCTGTACCATTGGTCTACGTATCTGTTTTGGTGCCAATACCATGCTGTTTGTGTTACTATAGCTCGTAGTATAGTTTAAGGTCTGGTATTGTGATGCCTCCTGCTACACTCTTCTTGCTAAGGATTGCTTTGGCTATTCTGGGTCTCTTACGTTTTCCAAATGAATTTCGTTATACTTTTTCTATTTCTATGAAGAATGTCATTGGGATTTTAATAGGAATTGAATTAAATCTGTATAATGCTTTTGGTAGTATTGCCATTTTGACAATATTAATTCTGCCTATCCAGGAGCATGAAAGGTCTTTCCATCTTCTTAGGTCTTCTTCAATTTCTTTCTTTAGGGTTCTGTAGTTTTTATTGTAGAGGTTTTTCACTTCTTTTGTTAGATTGATTCCCAAGGTTCTTTTTTTTTTTTTTTTTTTTTTTTGAGGCTATTGTGAATGGGGTAGTTTTCCTAATTTCTTTTTCAGTGGATTCATTGCTGATATATAGGAACATATTTGATTTATGGGTGTTGATTTTATATCCTGCTATTTTGCTGAATTCATGTATTAGTCCTAGAAGCTTTCTCGTGGAATTTTTTTTTGAATCTCCTAGATATATAATCATGTCATCATCAAATAGTGATAGTTTGAGATTTTCTTTACCTATTTGTATCCCTTTAATTTCTTTCTTCTGTCTAATTGCTCCAGCTAGAGTTTCAAGGATGATGTTGAATAAAAGTGGTGAAAGAGGGCATCCTTGTCTTGTTCCAGTTTTTAGAGGGAATGCTTTCAATTTTTCTCTGTTTGGAATTATACTGGCCTTGAGTTTAGCATATACAGATTTTGAGGTATATTCCTACTATCCCTAGTTTTTCTAGTGTTTTGAACATGAAGGGTGCTGTATTTTGTCAAATGCTTTTTCTGCATCTATTAAGAGGATCATATTGTTTTTAAGTCTATTGAGTTGGTATATTATGTCTATTGATTTCTGTATGTTGAACCAACCCTGAATCCCTGGGATAAACCCACGTGATCATGGTGCACTATCTTTCTAATATGTTTTTGTATGTGATTTGCCAGAATTTTATTGAGACTGTTTGTGTCTATGCTCATCAGGGATCTTGGTCTGCAGTTTTCTTTCCTTGGTGTGTCTTTGTCTGGTATTGGCATCAGGGTGATATTAGCCTCATAGACTGAGTGTTGTTTTGAGTTGTTAAATTTATGGTAATTTTGTCACAAAACAGAAAATTAACACAGGTTGAGGATTCCTTATTTGAAATCTTGGGACTAGAAGTGTTTGGGGTTTGGGATTTTTCATGTTTTGAAATATATGCATATATAATGATATCTTAGGAATGGGCCCAAGTATAAACATTAAATTCATTTCTAATTCATATATACCTGGAGGTAAGTTTACACAGTTTTTTAATGTGCCTGCACCCCATCACTTGAAGTCAGTGTGGAATTTTCCACTTGGGGCATCCATATCAGTGCTCAGAGTTTCAGATTTTGGAGCCTCTCGGATTTCAGAATTTTGAATCAGGGATGTTCAGCTTTCACAGGGAATGTGCAACAAACACTTGAGGAGTTCATCTGAAGTGAATTTAGCCATATCATATTTGCTCTGATGGATCCAGAAAAGGGTCTATCTTAAAATGGGTTCTTCTTTATTAGACTGGGGAGAGGTGCCAGCAGATGCACCAATGTGTCCTTGTCATCATAACTTATGCAAATCTGGCTCAGTAAAAGATTATTCTTGGTATACTCCAGAACATGTGAACTAGAATTGGCCCTTCCCTGCTCATCAAATGCTGCCATAGATTTTTCCATGAGGCTGGAGGGTCCCCTCAAGTCTGTGGAAGACTGGGTGGGTCAGGAAGCTAGGGAAAGAACAGAGCTTTGATGATACATCAGATCCCTTTCTTTTTGCAAAGTCCAAGAATCCTGCTGTTGCAGCCACCCCATTAAGCCTCATACCCTAATGGTGTCTGGCCCCTGTGGCCAGAAGGTGTCAGCATGCTTCTCTCAATCCAGTACACAACTGTCTGGGTAGCCAATGATTGACACCTCTTGTTCCCAAAGGAACATAAGCTCCCCATGGGCAGAAGCCTATCTTCTTGCTCAGCACCCCATCTCCCATTACCCACCCAATGCACACAACCATAGGCATTCTGTGGACTATAAATGCCTAGGGATCCATCAAACTCCACATGACAGCAGATGTGAAATAAATACACAGTGAGCCTCTGAGCTGCCACCACTGGGAATGTAAGGAGCTCACCCAGGAAGTGGGGGCTGCCATGTTTCTTCCTGATGATCACACATTTCCCTCCAGACTTGTAGATAAACAAGAAAGATGGACCACAACTGTCATCGGCCCTCATTCACAAAGCACTACTAACATGACATCAATGGATTTTTAAATAAATATATAAACCACATATAACAATAAATATATAAAATAAAGGTATTGCGCCATCTACAACTAAATACATATATGTGTGTGTGTGTGTGTATATATATATATATATATATATATATATATATATATATATTTAAAAACTATTGATTATACCAGGGTAACAGACAGCCCAGGCCTAGGGGTAGGAATTACTAATACTAACACTAACAAAAAGTAGTGATGGTGGCTCTGGACACTCAGGGACCTTCATACCACATGAGGTATGGGGAGGGCCGGCATAGTGCAGAGTGGACATGAGGTGCAAAAGAGAAACAGGGCACGAGCTGAAAGTCCATACTCAAAAAACAGTGGAACCCTAATCCTCCAGCACATTCCTGGCTCAATACCCCGGATTGCTCCCTGCTAGACCAAGACTGGCACTTTACCTGAAGTGGAGTCCCTTGGCTTCCTCCCTTTCCACTCCTGCTGTCCCCACTCCCTGAAAATTTTTTCTTATGACTCACTTTCACACAAACTCTTGTCTCAGAATCTACTTGGGAGGAATATTTACAGATGTGCAAGAATCCTAAAATCTTACTCCCCTGTTCTTAGAAAGCTATTAGAGGATGTACTACAGCAGAATGATGGTGTGAAGCAGGAAAGGATATCAAAAGGCCAGAATTCATCCCAAGCCTGCTGCAAAGGGAATCTCTTGAGACCACAGACCCAGGAGTGAGGGGTAGGGAGGGTAGAGAACAATCTAGAGCCAGGAAGCCCACGTGAGAAAGTCCAGGAAAAGAGGAAATTGTTGTAATGGCAATTTAACTATTTGGAAAGTAATATTGATTCACATTTAGCTGATCTAGTGAAGCAGTTGGAAAAAAAAACAAATAAAGATGGGTACATAGAAATCCAAATAAAGGGGAAATGTGCACATACAAAGTCCAGGAAACATCATCATCTTCTACTTTACTTAACAGTAAGCGCATTTACTGTCATAATAACATAAACACTGATTATTGATTTAACCAAAAGTTGTGATAAAAGTGTTCTGAAGATGGGGGAGGGACGAAGGCAGGGAAGTCCATAGAGAGCTAAGTCATGAGCTCCCACTGCGGTCAACAGACAATGTTTAAAATTGATTAATCAAGAAATAGCTGCATCAGCATAATATTTAGAAAGGTGGAAGTAAATACTAGCTATGAGCATTGACAGTAGAAATTCGTTTAACATAAATATGTCCTTTTAAACTTCATTATTTCCAAAGGGGTGAACCCTGGCCTTAATAGAACACACACACACACACACACACACACACACACCACAAACACACCCTTGACAAGACAAAAAATGAGGATAGAAGAATAAGAACCAAACCATAGAGGAAGCAGGTAGAGGGACAGGTGGCAGGGGAGAAGTGTGTCCCAAACACATACAGCAGCCCTTTACCAGAGCCCCCAGCGTCATATGCACCAGTCTCACAACCAAGAAGAATTCAACGGCCACACCAAAAATGAACATCCTTGATATGAGGCAATTGAACATCTCTGTCTCCAAACTCCCAACATCATCAGCCATTGCTGCCCAAAATTCCACGCTATGGATTCTTCTGCCAGAGTTGAGCACTGCTCTCTCCACTCCTTAAGCGGACGCTCTCCTGCTTGAATTTCGTAGCATCTGGAAATCACAGGGTGGCTTTCGAGTCCCGTTGGGTGGCCTTGGCAAGTGATGGAAGTCTCAGGATCTCAGCCTCCTTGTGTGTAGATGACAAAAGTGGCCACCATTCTTGGCAGCAACTCTCAGTGCTCTGAGCCGGCCTGGTGATACGCTCTGTCCAAGTGGCATTGTACCAGGACTGCGTCTAGACCTCAGAAACAGAACAGAACCTTCAACTTCCATTTTTTTGCTGCTCTTAGGCAAGTCCACTGGGGCATGGGGGGGCAGATGCACAGCCCAGACCCCATCACCCCATCCAAAGCCAGCACACTTCCAGACTTGTGAATGAGGCCCGTGGGGACGCACACACTCCCCGCTGACCCTCCGACTGACCAGAGCCACATGAGCAGGTCCAGTTGAAATCAGTCTAGCCTCTCTCTGGAGACAGAACAGCCACTCAGCAGATGCTAAACAGATGATAGTTGTTTTTGCAGCCACTGTGTTTGGGGACATGCAGCAGGGGAAAACTGATATGCCTTCTACAGGAAGTGGCAATACTAATACTTATTTGGTTTTTAAGATGTAATAATAACATATGAATGAACTCCTGATTTCAAAATTGTTCCTAACCTTCCTACGCCTAAACCCAAGAATTTTCAGCAATTGCTTTTCCACAGAAGGATGGGGGAGGTAGCCAGGAAGTGGGAGCAGGGCTCCCAAAGGACAGAGGAAACCTCAGACGTGGCCTTCATGACCCCCTAATGCAGCCCTGGAGTCTGAGTTACACGGCCAGCTGGTGAAGCGACAAGCAACTCAGCTTTGCAAGCAGCTCTGAAAGCAGATTTAACCACTGTAACTGGCTTATTGATTTTGCAATCACATTTTATGATGCATGATCTGCCACCATCTCCAGTGGCCATTCCAGCAGCATTCCAGGGAAGCTTTATCTCCACCACCTGTGCACAGGACCCTGAGCAAGAAGGGACAGAAGCCTTATCACAATGGTAACAATGGTAATAGAACAATGGTAAGAACAATGGTAAGCACAGGTTAGGGCAGGCCCCCCCTGTATTTGGACCCAGACAGCAGTAGTGAATTACATGACAGAACAGAACCTTCAGGCTCTTGGCACTGACCCGCAAGGCACCCTTAGCTGCACTACTAAGCTTTATCTGCTTCACTTGGACTCCTACAAGGTCCTCAGGAAGGGCTGCCGTGGACCCTTGAGGGCCGTCCACCTAAATTCCCCTTTGGGGATACTCATGACCTCTCTCAACTGCTCGGCCACACTTCGCTTTACCAATCACCCCAGTAGGTCCCTTGTTGTTTGGGGTACAAGCCAAAGTGGATACCTCTTTGCAAGGGTCATGGGACTTTCTGGGAGAGGCTACAGCAGTAGTTCAAGTAGCTACCGTGTAAAACTGTCATGCCCTAGATTGGGTAGATCACAGAAAGTCTGGAGAACAAGTGCATTCCCTAAAATGAAGAGATGACATTTTGAAGGACCCCAAATGGAGATTCGATAAGTTTTTACTTTCCTGAACACTGCAGTAGTAGCCATGAAACCAGGTGTCCCTATGAGCAAACCGCCCAGAAGGCAGAATTCTGGATCTAGATAATTAGGAGATGAGAAGACAGGCAGCCCTCCGACGTGTCAGACATGTGGGTGTTCTATCTGTGACAGCTTGGGAAATATCTCTGTGCATACCCCCAGAACACCCAATTTGGTCAGTCCCCTTGGAGATGCCAGTCCGTGATGTCCGCCTCCCATCAGTCCCCCTGTACCCTATTCTACCCCCCTCCCCCCAATGCTGCCAAGAGTGGTCTTTCTAAAATGCAAGCTTGACCCCTTTCTTAAAATCCTGCAGAACAAACCTGGGCCTGGCATTCAACACCAATCTTACCTCGCCCCAACTTCATTTCCCATCACTCCGCTCACATCAGGATGTGCCACCAAGCGGGTCCCTGTGCTGCCACCTGAACCCCATCACTTAGTCATAATTCACCCCAGACAACCCTCCACACACGGCAACCCCCAAGGCCGCCTTAGCACTTCATCCCTTTCTCTTTTTCTCAGCCCCATTCCAGTGCCCATCCCACTGGGTGCCATTTATCTGTCCCTGCTATCATTTAGGTCTAAGTATCCCCCACTGGCCATTGTTAAAGGCTTGGTCCCCAGCCTGTGATGCTACTGAAGGTGCAGAAATTTTAGAGGTGGGGCCTTGTGGGAGGCCTAAGATCATTAGAGGTGTGCCTTTGGCAGGTACTGGGGTACCTGGCTTGCCCCTTCCTCTCTTGCATTTTCCAGCTGTGAGGTAAGTGGTCTTGTTCCACCGCATGCTCCCTATCCTGATGTGCCCCTCACGGCAGGCCCAGACAACACAGCCAACAGATTGTGTACTGAAACCTCCAAGACTGTGAGAAAAAATAAACTTTACTCTTTATAAGCTGATTAGCTTTGGTATTTGTTATAAGGATGAGAAGCTGATTAACAGTCCCCCCCCCCTTCTTGACCTAGAAGGCCTCGGGGGCAGAGACGGAGTCTTCTGGAACCCACCTACACACGCTGCACCTCGATCACAGCAAGCCCTGCATAATGCCTGATAAAAAGACGGCTGAAGTAATGAACAGAGATAGAATTACACCCACCTGCACAAGAAGTGAGCTGAGGGTAAAACAAATCCCAATTAACCCAGTAAGTGGCTTTTGTTGTCTCTTGTTTCAGGACACATGAAATAATTAGTGTTTAGTAGACAGAGAACTCTGAGTGTGAAGCTGGATGTAATCAAATGTCAAAACACAGAAACCTCAGGAGAAAAAAAATAAATGGTGTGCCTGGTTGGAAAGGAGCAATCATTCTGGATGGGTTCTCCCTGGGAGAGGGGCACCAGTTCCAATCCTATGTTGTAATGCTATGGAGATCAGGACAAGGTAGGCTGGGAATTGCCATGAACCTGGATGCAGAGTGGGGCCGAGTAACTGGTGTTCCATGGCAGGCCTGTGCTTGCTGAGTGTCACCCATGCATCAGGCACATTAGATCACAAATCTCTTGTGAGGCAAACACTCTGCTAATCCCCATGCTGTTGATGGGGAAAGTAAGCCTGGGCAGTTCCATAATTTGCTCAAGGACTTGAGTTCATGTCGGTCTGATCTAATCCACTCTCTCTCTCTGGCCTTGTGCTTACTCTCTAGCCAGGGGAGTTGGGCTCCTTTACTCAGTGCATACTCCTTGGCTCTCCATCATACCAGGCAACGTTGACCTCAGTGGGCATTTTCTCTGGCCCTCTTGACCTTCGACCTCATGCTCCCTTGCTGTTTTGGTTTGGATCTAGAATGTCCCCCAAAACTTGTGTATTGAAAGCATGGCCCTCCAGAGCAACAAGACTCAGAGATGGGGTTTTAGGAAATCACTAGATCCTGGGGGCTATAACATCATCAGTGGATTACTATGGGATGGATTCATAATTTGAATGGACTACTTGGGTGGTGACTGCAAGCATGTTAGGCACTATAGCTGTCCTTGCCCACCACCCACTCCACACACACTCTGTCAGCTTGGTGACTTCTCTGAGCTGAGAAGCGTTCCTCAGCCATACCATGCCCTTCCTTCATGATGTTTCTGCCTCAGAGAAAGCCATCGGGGGACCAAGACCTCTGAAACCATGAGTCAAAATAAACCTTTCCTCCTTTAAATTGTTCATGTCAGGTATTTTGGTCACAGCACCAAAAGGCTAACTAACACGCCCGTCCATCAGCACACCCACCCACCCACGGTGTGCAGTTCTGCTTGGGCAGCCAACCAGCCACACCCAGGACCTTGGGGGCAGCCAACCAGCCACGCCCAGGGCCTTGGGCTCCCCCTGCCACATCCAGACTCAGAGATGAGAAGCTGCCAGAAAGACTCAGGCAAAGGTGCCCGTCTGCCCAGAGGACAGGAGGACAACAGACAAACTCCCTCATCCTTCCTCCCTTTCTCCCCACAACTCATCCAAAATGAGGCTTCTCCACACCACAGGTCCAGAGGCATCCCAGATGGGTAAGGGAGGACACTGCCTTGAGACTGGCTCGGTCTCCTCACAGCTTCCATTACACTTTCCCTCCCCTCCTTCCAAACAAAGCATGCATATCTAATCATGGCATCGTTGTCTAGACAGTGCTAACAATGTTCTGGTCTCACCTTTTTTTCTTCCCTGAACTTCTACTCCCACCCCCTATCTTCCTTCCTATCTGAGGCATCTACTCCCTTATGCTGAGTAGACTTCCTGGAATGTGGTGGCTGCCCTGAATCCATCCTTTGAGGTAGGTGTTTTAGTTTATATCAATGATATTGTATCGTGCATCTCACTCCCTTTCTCAACCTCAGCATTTGGCCCCTTGCTCCTATGAGAAGGCTTATCTATGCCTGGCTGTCACCTCTAATGCTGCATAGATGTCTTGTCATTGCCACAAGTAACTCCCCTACCTGCATCACCAGGAAGTGGGCAAGCGACTCACTATGGTTTGGATGTGGCATGTCCCCATCAGTAGTCATGGTGAGATTTGATTGCCGATGTCAGTGTTGAGAGGCACGGGGCCTCTAAGAGGTGTTAGGATTTGGATAGGAGGTGTCTTCCAAAACCTCGGGACACAATGCAAGAATTTTTAGAGGTGAAATGATTAGATTATGAGAGCTGCAACCTAATGGGTGGATCAATTCACTTGAATGGATTAACTGGGTGGTGACCATAGGCAGGTAGGATGTGGCAAAATGAAGGAGGACACTGGGGGAATGTCTTTGGGGTTTATATTTGTCCCTGGTGAGCAAGCTCTCTGCTTCCTGACTGTCATAAACGGGACAACTTTCCTCCGCCACACCCTTTTGACATGACATTCTTCTGCCTCACCTGTGGCCCAGAGCTATGGAGCTGGCCAATCGTGGACTGAACCTTTGAAATCATGAACCCCAGATAAACTTTTCCTCCTCCAAGTTGTTCTTGCCAGGTCTTTGGATCACAGTGAGGCAAAGCTGACTTACTCAAGAGGTAATTAGGTCATGAGGGCTCTGCACTAATGAGGGATTAATGTATTCCTGTGAGCAGGGGTCAGTCACTGAGAGAGCAAGTTGTCATGAAGCATCTCGCTCACCCTCTCCCTCCTCTCTTCTGCAGGAGCCCGCACACTCTTCTCACACGCACCCCCACTGTGTGAAGCCTTTAATCACGTCATGACAGTGTGAGGTCCTTGCCACATACAGCCACTCAATCTTGAACTTCTTTGTCTCCAGAACTATAAAGTCAATAAACCTCTTTTTGAAATCCTCCTCCTTCCCCTGCTTCTATGGCCCTGGAGGAAGACAGACAGGCTTTTCTAAACCTGAAGTGTATGTTCCTGTGATGCGAATTAGACTCTGTACAGTAGAATGATAAGGAGACAGCACGCAGGTCACTAAAGGCTCCTATCAAACATGGGGTGTTAGGAGCCCACATCTCAGGCTTGGAGGGTGATGCAGACAGCCCTGTAGCCAAGTCCTTCCTCCACGCATCTGAGAGCTTAGGCCACTTCCAGACCTTTGCTGTGATAATTGTGGTAAACATGTTGCCATTCACTTTGGTTTTTAGAAACCCTGAAATTTTAGCTTGCTTTATCAAAATACACTTGCAGTTATTAAGACAGTGGTACTAGTCATAACCATGAAAAAAAAAAAAGTAACTTGCAAATAAATTAGGTAGCTCTAACCTCCTTGTCCACAATGAAACAAAACCCTCAGATAGAATTCAAGGTATTCAGCCACCAGGACAGCATCCAATTGTTCCCCATGTACAGCTTGTGTGATTGGAAAGGGAAACCAGTGCCCATCCTTATTGCATGGATTCTTCTCCTCTACACTGCCCACAGAGTCCACAACAAAGCTCCCAGCAAGGGTAAACCCACAGTCAGGGTAAACCCATAGCTTCAGAGGGGGCCTTCCCAGGGCCCTGCAATGCAGCTATGGAAAAACTCAGTCCTAAATACACGGTCCACCCAGTCTGACTCACAAACTGACTTCACATATTTGCATGCATGCACAAACACGTGCATACACATTCACACAGCACACAATAGTTGATGAAGAAACTGCCTAAGCCCCAAACATGGAAGACATGCCCTCAGCCAAGGCCACTCCCTTCGGGTTGTTGCTGGGTTCTGCCTTCAGGGTCCCCTGCCCCACTCAGGTCACAGATGCTGCTTTGAAGTCACCCTGTATGTGGGGTGGTGAAAGGGCTAGAGAGTTCCTTGGGCTGGGAGCTTGGCCAGCTCCATAAAGCCCTCTGTTTCCCAGCCAGTCCTAAAAGGTGCTCCCTCCCCATCAGGACACAGCAGCACATTGAGAACAGGTGGCAACCCCACGTGTCCCACAGCCCAGCATCTTCCTGGAGTTATCTGGACCCTGGCTGAGGATGTAAGGCACCTGCAACTCTCGGCAGACCTCAGCATGGAGCTGTGGGTGGGGGAGGTGCAGGATTTGTACAAATCACACAATGAGGTGGAGTCAGTGAGCTCCCTGCATCCCCAACCTGTCTCCAGCAGGCAACCAGCCTGTGCACCTGGCCAAGCCCCAGAGGCTGGATCCAAGCTGCTCATCAGAACGGGCTCTCTCCTCTGCTGTGTACCAGGGAGGTGGGGAAAGGCCTGGCCACTTCCTGATGCATTATTTATTAGGAGCGCATTAACTGTGGGTGACATCACAGGCATTCGAAGGTAATTTGTGGAAAGTATTGTTAAAGCAATTGATTTGCAGATTCCTTGACAGGGAAAACCAAGCACCAGAGCTGGCAGAGATGTGACACGGAGACTTTTTTTTTTTTTAATGTATTTGGGGATAATTGATTGAAAGCTAAGCTGTGTAGCCAGTGAGAAAATGAGATTATTCTGTCTGTTATGCAAAGAAATCATATATTGTACAAAACAGCAGGATGAAGAGCCGTCAAGGCAGCTGGGAGGAACTTGTTCCTTCTGGGGGAAGGAGGGGGCGATGTCTTTCTTTCCCAATTCAAGTCAAGTCCTTCACATTCCCTTCAACCTGAAAGCTCCATCCCTCCTCCTCCCTGTGTCCCTTTACCCCTCCACCTGCCCCCCATGAATCCTGAGCCTCAGTCAGACCCCTTCTTTCCTTATACCCCCAGTGGGGCTTCTGGGTCCTGAAGATCCCCATCAACAGTGACGTCAAGGATGTTAAGGACCACACTGGCCAGACTTGATTCTCAGACATTCAGGGCCACCAAGGCAGCAGCTGGAACAAGGGAGGTGCAGGGTTGGGGAGCTCTCCCTGTTCTGCATACAGCAGTCAGCACCCGACACTGGACCCGCTCAGACCCCCAATAATCCATGCAGTACCTTCTTAGCCCACAAAACTGGCTGCCACTTCCTCCTCTGAACTCTCCAGGCCTCCAGGATGGCTGCAGCTCCTCTGCAAAGCCACAGCAGTGTCCAACTGCCCTCAACTTCCCCAACACATACATCTGCTCACACCTTTGTCAGTGTCAGCCTAGCTGCTGCCATGCTCCCCACGTTTTGTCTACCAAGCCAGCACAGTCTTCCCAGGTGTCCTTCAAATGCTTCCTCCTCCAGAAAGCCTTCTCTGACTGTAAGGTCAGGCACCGGTGACCAAAAGGAGGCAGGTTAAAAGCTGCTGATAAGGCTTTATTGAGATTCACTCCTGGGGGAGACCCTCCAGCCCAACAAAGCGGGTCTGGGGGAAGTCATACCCAGGCTCAGCCAGATTGGAATTTCATCAGGCTTAGGGCAGGAAGGGAGGGCTTGGGACAGGAAAAGGAGGTTTTTTTAGGGTCCCTTGTCCTCCTGGGGTTGGTCGAGGGATCTTGCTGAGCTCCATGTCCTTCCAGGATTGGTCAGGAGACCCTGCTGATTGACAGGTGTTTATCACTGCTTGTCTGTCGGCGCCTGAGGGGTTGTTCATCCGCATGCGCAGGTTGCCTGGTGCATTTTTCCCTTAGCCACCTCAAACCAACCTAACATCCCAGCCTTTTTGATGATACAGGGCGCTGAATTCCATCTGGCTACTTCCTGCTGGCTAGGGGCGCTGGGCGGAAAGGTGTGGCTTGGGTGTCAGTTTGGTGGGGAGGCGACTGTAGGGGTGTAGGAGCATCTGCTGGTAGGTAACTCTGGCCATCTCACCCATGCACTTTCGGGCAAACCTGAGGATGCAGGGAGCAATCATTAATAGAAATCCTATTACTAACATAGGAGTGAGAATGGGAGTCAGCCATGAAATGAGGGCAGAGTTTAGCCAGCGTGGCCAAGAGTCATTTGATTGTTGCTGTTTAAGTCTTTCACCCAAACGATAGAGGGTGTCGACATTCTTTTCGACCAATCCAGTTTCATTGATATAGTAGCAGCATTCTTCTTTCAGGAATAGACATGGTCCTCCTTTGTCTGCCGTCAGGAGATCTAGGGCTTGAAGGTTCTGTAATGAAACTTGGGCAAGAGATGTTATTTGCCTTTGTAGGGAAGCGAGAGAAGCGGCCGATGCCTCTACTGCTTCCCGAAATTGTTGTTCAAGCTTCTGAGTAACGGTTACTGCATAACCAAGTCCTCCTGCCCCCAGTCCAGAGGCAGCAAGGGAGGAGGCCAGGGAGAGTCCAACTACTACTGGTAGAAAGACGACCCTTCTTGTCCTGGAAAGGGAGGTGGTGACATACCATGTTAATTCAGCCTCAGTGTACAGAGTTAATTTTGGAACCAAGGTGGAAGGAACACAGAAAGCAAAAGGCATGTTGAGGCTTAGATTTTTTGTTAGGGTACCATTGCACCAGAAAAAGAACCCCGGCGGAGCAAAGGTTGGGGAAGAGATCCGAATGATCTGGTCACAGGGTGCCGAACCAGAGGAAGTGTAGCAGCAGGGGAAATTCCCTGGTGAGTTATGAAAAAGAGGTACGTCCTCAAAGGCTGGAGAGGGGGGCCCTTGGGATCTGGTTGAGGTATTGAGAGGAAGATCAATGGGAATCGCAGTCAATGGAGTACGATCCAAACCTGCACAGAGGAAACAGTCTGAAATGTTACTAACTTTGGATAAATTGAGGAGCTGAAGGCCCTGACGTATTAGGACCATCCATGAGAAAGGGTCAGCTTTAGGATGGGCAACTGCATCCAGTTGGTATTGGAGTTCCTTCTCTGGCCCCTGGATGGTTATGTGAATTTGAGGGAACACTTGTACATAAGTTCTCCAGATTCTGATAGAGGCTGAGGGGAGCTGGGCAAAACCCCAAGAATAAAATTTACCATCAACACCGGAAGCCCATTTCGGATCCCATGGGTCCCAAATAGTTAACTTGGTGTGTGCTCGTTTCTCATAGCAAGGCTTATCTAGGAAGCGTTTTTTGCATGAATTATAAGGACACCCGCCATAGGTGTCAGGCCAGCGCTTACAAGATTCCTCAGTTTGGTCTGATATGAAGCATAGCATTGCTGCACACAGGTGGGACGAGGTGGCCCTGTTGAATCCAGTAATGTTAAGGGTGACCGCTCGATTGCAGCCAGTGGAAGGGCAATCGCCTTGACCCATAAACTGAGAGCGGGTGGTGCCATCCTGGTGCCATGTCGCTTGGATGTAAAAGCGCCATCTGTGGGTTGGGATAGAAGCTTGAGAGAAATTCATAATTAGTAAAAGAAGAAGAGGGTTAGTGAGAAATCTTGAGTTTGGTTGGCCCCGGCGTGATGGAAGTCCAGGACTGGACATTTGGAACAGGCACCTTTTTAAGGCAGGAGACATGGTACCCGGGGGAGTGGCCCAAAAGCTTGGCCCACCATTGGGGTAGTAAGTATGACTGTATGGGGTCCCGTGCAGCAAGGTTTCAATGATTGAGGATGCAGCTCTCAAAGTAAGACTGTGTCACCCACTTGAAGAGGGTCCAATCCGGTTTGTGGTTGCGCTGGATTTGAGGCAATGGATGACCCAGGAGGGCACCGGTCTGCGTATTCCCTTAGGAGTTTGAGTAGAAGTGTCAGATAGGGCAGGTAGGACACAAGGGGAGGAGGAGTGGCTGGAAAGCTCTGGCTGATTAAGAAAGGGCACCCATAGAGTAGCTCAAAGGGGCTCAGACCTGAGGGGGCTCTGGGGACTGCCTGAATTTGGGTGAGGGCCAATGGAAGGAGATGGGCCAGGAGAGCCTGAGTTCAACAGCAAGTTTAGTGAGACGATCCTTGAGAATGCCGTTAGCCCTCTCAACCTTACCCAAGGATTGGGGCCGGTGTGGGATGTGGAGCCTCCAAGTGATGCCAGGCCTTTGGAGACTAGTTGAACAACTGCAGAAGTGAAGGCTGGACCATTGTCTGACTTGATGGTGGCGGGAATTCCAAACCTGGGAATGATCTGCTGGATGAGGATGGAGGTGATGGTGTCAGCGGTTTCCCTGGATGTAGGGAAGGCTTCTATCCAACCTGAAAAAGTATCAACCAAAGTAAGTGGGTAGCACAGCTTTTTGTGCTTAGGCATGTGAGTGAAGTGGATCTGCCAGTCTTCGCCTGGCTGGTGGCCCCACATCTGTCGCCTGGGGACTTTAGATTTGATGCCCCCTGTGGGGATAGTGTAGAGCAGACAGAACAAGCGGAGTGGACCTGCTGGAGAGTGGTTCTCATCCCTGGGAAGTAAAAGAGGGGTTGTAAAACTGGAAAAGGGGTCAGGGAGGGTTTAGGTGTGGGCAGAGTCTCTGGAGCCAGAGGAGTTGGTCATGAGTCGTAGATACCAGGAGAAGGGGGAGGGGAGGGTGCAGGTGTGGGAGGAGAGGAGGGAGAGGATTGGCCTGAGTAGATGGGTGGGGGGACAGAAAGGTGGGGCTGAGAGCAGCTCCGGTGGATCTGAGAATGAGGAACGAGATGTGAAGAACAATGGGAAAGGAGTTTGGGATTTTCCCTAGCAAGGAAAACTTGAGCAGTAGAACAGGTAGAGCAGAGGGGAGGACAGGAGCGAATAGCCCAAAAAGCCTGTAAGGGACTTCGGCCCACTTTCCTGCCTGGTAACAGAAATTGTCCACATCAATGAGGATGTGAAATTCAAAAGTTCCTTCTGGGAGCCATTTTGACGCATTGTCTAAGTACGACGCAGGTCTTGAGTGAGTCCTAATTTGGCAAAAGGCAACCCAAAGGAGTTTGGGGGTCTAAGGAGGACTCGGTGTTTCCCATGACCTTCCAGCACCCTCAGGGGTGGGTGGGAGCAGGAAAAGGCGTCCCTAATTCTGATCACACTCATCTGAGGGCTGGGGCAGGGGTTAAGGCATCCTTGCAACTCACCGGGGACCCAAACGGATCAGAATGAGGATTGGGACGTCTCTACAGTTCCCAGGGCCTTGAGCCGAACAGGCAGGGTCTATGGCATATGCATGACTTACAGATAGACCCCCCGGATGGAGAGGGGCTGGAAGGTCAGGGGAAACAAGGGAACTTACCCCACTCCTGTCAGCCCAGATGAAGGGAGAGGGAAAGAAACAGCAGCTTAGGAATTTCCTGGTTCATTTGAAGGGGAGGGTGGACTTCTACCCCAGATATAAGATATGGGGGAGGCCCGAAAAGCCCACCTGGGTTTCAGCACCAGATGTAAGGTCAGGCACCAGTGACCAAAAGGAGGCAGATTAAAAGCTGCTGAAAAGGCTTTATTGAGATTCGTTCCCAAGCAAGACCCTCCAGTCCAACAGAGTTTGGGTCTGGGGGAATTGCACTCAGGCTCAGTGGGATTGGGATTTTATGGGGTTTAGGGCAGGAAGGGAGGGCTTGGGACAGGAAAGTGAGGTTTTCAGGGTCCCTTGTCCTCCTGGGGTGGGTCGGGGGATCTTGCTGAGTTCCATGTCCTTCCAGGATTGGTCAGGAGACCCCGCTGATTGACAGGTGATTATCACTGCTTGTCTGTTGGTGCCTGATGGGTTGTTCTTTTGCGTGTGTACATTACCTGGTGCTTTGTTCCCTTAGCCACCTCAAATCGACCTAATACTGACTATCCAGGCAGACGGTATCGAATGCACCCTCCCTCCCAGCACCCATGTGTTCCCTGTAGGCTCTCCCTCTCCTGGATTATGAACTTAGAGTTTGCAAAATGGTAAATGCAAGCCTGCCATGAATCCATGCCACAGGAATAAAGGAAGAAATGAATGAACCACTGCCAGATTACAGTCCTGGGTCCTTTGATTTCTCCCAAGTCTGAGGAAGTCCTAGGCCATGTAGCCTGGTCATGGTGGGTTGTGGGGAGGCAAGGTCCAAATTTTACCAGCTGTTCCCATTGCCCCGGGGGTCAAAGGATCAATCAAACCTTGAGCTCCCTGGTCGGGTGATCTCACAATCACAGGGAAGCTGGGTTCGAAAGAAATCAGAGCCAGCAGTCTGAACCCAAAGTACATGCAGAACATCATTAGGCTTAGCCAGCACCCCGAGCCTATAGATTTATCCAGTTAGAAACAAAAAAAGTGCCTTTTGAGTCCGAACAAGTTAGTCCTACCACTCAACTAACTCACCTAACTAACTGTAATCTTTGGCAAAGTCTCATTAAGCCCATCTTTCTGCCTATTGAATGGGAGTCATATTAGCACCAACTCTGAAGATGGCCATGAGGATTCCATCTGCAATGCTTTGAGAACCCTCTTGTTCTGCTCGGTGTAGATTAATGGAGGTCTAAAGAGATCAGGTGAGGTATGAATGCTTGACCCACTTGCTCTCCCTAAGGATATGTCAAAGGACACAATTATAGCACATTTAAAGATCTCAATTGGCTTTACTTGCAGTTCTAGAATTGAGCTGAGCAGCACTTCATTCCATAAAATAGAATGACTGATCCAATGATCTGAGCAGAGAAGCCCAGCTTTACAGACAGAAAAGGCAGAAGTCCTTCATACATCTTGGAGATTAGTGCTCCATCTGATGTGCATGTGGCAAAAATTTGCTCCCAAAAATGTAGGCTCTCTCTTCACCTCATTGATTGTCTCTTTTACTGAGAAGAAGTTTTTTAGTTTAAATCCAACCCATTTATTAATTCTTGATTTTAATTCTGGTGCTTTAGGAGTCTTGTTAAAGGAAGTCAGAGCCTAATCCAATGTGATGAAGACTTGGACCTACTTTTTCCTCTATTCGGCACAGGATCTCTGGTCTAATTCCTAGGTCCTTGATCCACCTGGAGTTGAGGTTTGTGCATGGTGAGAGATAGGGGTTTAGTTTCATTTTGCTGCATATGGATTTCCAGTTCTCCCAGCACCATTTGTTGAAGAGGCTATCTTTTCTCCAATGTATGTTTTGGCACCTTTAAAACTTAACACCAAAAAAACAAACAACCCAATCAATAAATGGGCTAAGGAACTGAACAGACATTTCTCAGAAGATGACATACAATCGATCAACAAATATATGAAAAAATGTTCGACCTCTCTTACTAGAGAAATGTAAATCAAAATTAGAGAAATGTAAATCAAAACTACTCTAAGATTTCATCTCATGCCAATCAGAATGGCAATTATCAAGAATATAAACACCAATAAGTGTTGATTGAAACTGGCCTGTTTGGGAAACAAGACCTGTTACTTCTCTCTCCCAATTTCTCCTGAAGGTCAGATAACAGCTTCCCTTGGGTTTGGTAATGTGGAAGTTTAGCAGGACTAACTCCACTTTGGTTTTTAGTTTGGTCTGTTGGGTCCTAGTGCAGGACCCTGGTCCATCAATGGCCTTCACTCATGTTTATTTAACAAGTAGAAATTCTTGCTATGACTTCTTCTCCCAATGGCTTTATTCATAGAATCACACTGAGAAAATATCCACCACCCTAGTTTAGATTTTCATTCCTATTTTACATATTAGGAATCTGAGCCTCATAGAATAACTTAGTTGCTCAAGATTACTTGCTAAAAGGATTCTGGCCAGACCTGGCCATACCAGTACCCAGGATCATTGTTCCCTAGAAGGTAGCTCCTGCCTCCCCTTAAGGGGAACTGGGGGAGAGCAAGGTTTGTTAGAATTCTCTCAGAGTCCCCAGTGCAGCCACAGTGGAAGGGTTGAGCTATGACACTGTCTCCTTCAAATATTCACATTTTCCAGCTCACCCTGTGGCTTTACACAGTGAACCTGACTCTAGGGTAGGAGGAAGGAGGCTTCCCCAGAGAACTCATGCTGGAGGGCCACCAACTGTCAGGGTTTGCCTGGGGGTGAGAGGGACACAAAGGAGGAGAGCCCCCAGGCAAACCAGGACACACTGGTCATGTTAATCCTAACCACCTTTAAGAAGCTGGAAAATGCATAATGGTGCATTCAAAATATTTTGGTAACAGAGACACATATCATTAGTCCCATTCACTTTAAATAAGTCCACATTTTCTAAGGCAACATCTGGAAAACAGAGCAAGAAAGCTTCTCTTTTTTTTTAATTGACACATAATAATTGTACATATTTATGGCATACAGTGTGATATTTCAAAACATGTATATAATATGTGATAATCAAATCAGCATAATTAGCACCTCTATCACCTCATTTATCATTTCTTTGCTTTACTTTCAAAATCCTCTCTTTTAACTATTTTGAAATCTACAGTTAGTTATTAACTACAGTCACCCTACTGTGCTATAGAACACTAGAATTTATTCCTCCCAACTATAATTTTGTACCCATTCACTACTTTCTCCCTATCCCTGACCTCGCACCCGAGCCTTCTGCCTCCCAGCCCAGCATTGTTTCATGAAATGAAGCATCCCCACCCTTCCTCCTCCACCCAGAGCATCAGGGCCAATACCTGAATTATGAGCGTAACTATCTAGCAAGACTCATCTTAAGGCCTTCCACAAATTTATATCATCTTCATTTCTTCCCCTATATAGTGCTTGGAATTCCATTGAGAAGGGCTTAATATGCAAATCACTCACCTCCTTTAAACAAGATAATCATTTATTTACTTTAGTCCTAAATTTTGTCCTTTGTCATGGACAGTGGAATTTGAGATTTGGTTATGAGATAAGGTACAAGTTTTAACTGCCTGAACCCCCAAGGAAAATCTATAGATCTTTATTATTTGAGGGTTTAGGGCCAGGCTTAGAAAAGCTAATTATCTAGCATATACCCTTCCCAACCGCAAGTTTCCAAAGCTCAATTCTCAGCAACATGGCTCCTTAACACTCAACCAGAACCCCAGGGCCTTCTCAAGCCAGTCCAGTTCCACCTAGCTTCACTCATGGCTCCTGAGTAGCACACCCTGGACTAAGCTTGGAGAAATAAAATGGCACTGTGACAGGGACATCAGAGTGTCTCCCCGTGTAGTGGAAACACAGTTAGGTAAACAGTAGGAAGACATAACAGCACAAGTACAAGGAAGACAGGCTAGGAGAGACACTGATCATGCAGTCTTGGGCCAAAAGAAAAAGGAAAGCTGTGGGAGTTAAGAACTTTGGCCCAGATGTGAAAGATCTGCAGCCCTGTAGGCAGAGAAACCCCCCTTCTCACCACAGCCGAGGAGGTCTTCAGGCTACACAAGCCATGCCTGCCTCCAGGATGCCCCTGCCTGAGGATGAGAGGGATTAGAATCAAAAGAGTAGCTTCCTGATTGAGTTCTCTCACCTACCCACCTAGGATAGTTGGAAACAACATGGAAGCTCATTGTGCAGTGGTTCAAAACCCATCTGAGTTCCAGGTCTAGATAAGATGGAATAAATGTATTTGTCGCCATTCCTCCCACAAAGCACAGCTAAAAACCCTGAGCATTGTACATAAACCAAACACAAGAAGAGGCTGGAAAGCAGAGAGAAGAAGGGTTCCTCCAGAACAACAAGCAGTGAGGTCCCAGGGGTGTTTCAATTTGGTTGGTTGGTGGGTTTTTTTTTTATAGATACATTTTAGTTCGGATGCTGATAATCTGGAAGTGTCATCAGGCTCCATATAACAAAGCCCTATGAAAAGCCAGCTCTCCAAAGGACCAAATAAGGCAGCATAGCAAGACTCATAACTTTCAGACAGTCATTGCTTTACTCCAGCCAAGGAAGAAAATCTATCTACTCCCACCAGTGAAGCTGGAGACATCCCCCACCAGGAGTGAAGGTCGCCCACCGTTGCTCACGGTGTCCCTGGAGCCCATGAGGAATCCTGGATTTCTACCCCGACTTGGTGTGATCAGACACCCTTCTCCCTCCTTGCTGAAGTGGTGTCAGGAGACCCAGTGGGCTGCAGCTTCTTCCACCACCCAGCATTGAGGAGGTCACTCCCCACTCTGCAGCATGAGGGGGGACCAGAAGGGAACAGTCAGGAGGCACCCAGGCCACCCATTTCAGCAGTGTCATGGCCTCTCTTCTTGACAAAGCTGTCCGTGGAGGCCAAAGGGGGAACCGGAGTCCAGGCCCACCTGAAAACAGAAACATCCTCCTTCTCCACAGAAGCAGAGCCCAAGAAGCCCTGATAAAAGAGAGATTTAAATAAGATCTGCAGGCTTCATAATACCCCAAAAGACCAGGGGTCAAGTGAAAATCACTCATACCAGGAACCAAGAAAATCTGAACTAGAATGAGAGAGACAATAAATGGATGGTGTTTTGGTCAGCTTTTTAGCTGCTGTGACTAAAGGAGCTGACCAGAACAATTGTAGAGAAGGAAAAGTTTATTTAAGAGCTCACAGTTTCAAAGGTCTTAAGACCAGTTGCATTCCTTGGGGCTCCAGGTGATGCTGAACATTATGGCAGAAGAGTGTGGCAGAGAGAAGCTGCTTACCTCATGATCAGGAAGCAAAGAGAGACTCCACTGGCCAGACACAAAATACACCCCAAACTATGCCCCAACACCCACCCCCTCCAGCCACACCCCAGCACTTCAGTTACCACTCAGTTAATCCCTATCAGGGGATTAATTCACTGATTGGGTTAAGATTCTTAAAACCCCATCATTTGTTCTCTGAATCTTCTTGCATTGTCCCACACATGAGCTTTTGGAGGACACCTCACATCCAAACCATAACAGATGGCAACACTGATATGGCACAGATGCTGGAATTATCTAATAAGGATTTCAAAGTAGCCATGATAAAAATGCTACAATGATGCATTCATGATCACATTTTCAAAATGAGAAAATAGAAAATCTTGCAAAGAAAAAAGAACATCTAGAAAATGGAAATATTAGACCTGAAAAATACAATAACCGTAGTAATAATCTCAATGGATGGGGAAAAGTAGAATATAGAGCACAGAAGTCTCAGTGAACTTGGAAGTAGAGAGAAATTACCCAATCTAAATAGCAAAAAGAAAATAGATTGGGGGGGGGGGGATAGTAGAGGATAGGAAAGGCAGCAGAACACAACAGACACTAGTATGGCAATATGTAAATCAATGGATGTGTAACTGATGTGATTCTGCAATCTGTATATGGGGTAAAAATGGGAGCTCATAACCCACTTGAATCAAAGTGTGAAATATGATATATCAAGAACTATGTAATGTTTTGAACAACCAACAATAAAAAATTTAAAAAAGAAAATAGATTGGGGTGGGGGAAGAGCATCCACAGACCTATGGGACAATGAATGACAAAACTGTTAAGATTATGTCATCTGAGTCCAAGAGAGAGAGGAGAGAGGATGGGACCAAAAATATATTCAAAAAGTAAAGGCCAAAATATCCACAAGTTTGGCACAAGATGTAAACCTCCACATTCAAGCAACTGGGCAAACATCAAGCAGGATAAACACAAAGAAATTATGCCATGGATATCATAATCAAACTTGTGAATTCCAAAGACAAATTTAAAAATCTTGAAAGCATCAAGAGAGAAAAGACACCGTACTTTAAAGAAGATCTAACCTGAATGAAAGACCATCTCACCTTAGAAACTATAGGAACCCCAAGAGGTAACTCGATATGTTTCAAGTGCTGAAAGAAAAGAGCAATAAGTTTCTTGACAAAGAAAAACAAAATGATTAAAGAAGGCACCTTGAAAAATCAGAAAGAAAAAAAAAAACAGAAAAAGTAAAAATATAGGTAAACAGAAAAACTCATCCTGAGTTTCCAATTGGCTGAAGCAGAAATTATATCATCGTCTGACATGGTTCTTAAGGTATGTAGGGAAAATGTTTAAGACAATTACATTCTAAATGGGGAAAGTAAAGGGAAATAAAGAGAAGAAAATTTTCTAGAATTTCCCCAAACGAGTAAAATGCCAACACCAGGAGACTTAGAAATATATAGCAATAAATCCTTACATCAGAAAAGAGGGAGAGATGATGTGTTAGTCACTTTCCAATGTTGTAACTGAATATTGAGATAATCAACTTTTCGAAGAAAAGCTTTTATTTGGCTCACAGTTTGGCGAGGTTACGGTCCATCATCGATCGACCACGTTGATGAGGCAGCACACCATGGTGGGAATGCATGGCAGAGCCAAACCACAGACCTCCCCATCAGGAAGCAAAAAGAAGGAAGGAGGAAGGAGCCAGGGTTCCACAGTCCCCTTCCAAGACACATCCCCAGGGACCTGAAGAACTCCCACTGGGGCTCACCTCCTGAGCTTCCACCTCCCCCCAGCTGTGCTCCAGGCAGGGGACAAGCCTTTAACATGGGAGCCTTTGGGGGACCCTTCTCCAAACCACTGCAGATTTAAAACAATAAATTCAGATCTGCCTTAAGAAACTAGAAAAAGTAGAGCAGAATAAACCCCAGGCAAGCAGAAGGAAGAAACTACTAAAGGCAAGAGCAGAAATCAATGAAATTGAAAACAGAAAACAATAGAGAAAAATCAATGAAATGAAAAATGAGTTCCTTGGACAAAAAAAATCAATAAAATTAACAAATGTCTGCCAAGACTGACAAAGAAAAAGGGAAAAGTTAGAAATTACCAATCAGGACTGTAACAGGGCTGTCACTGCAGGGCCTAGAACCCACAGACATTGAAAGATCAGCAAAGGAACAGTAACACGAACAACTTTACATACCAAAAAAAGCACAACTTCAATGAAACAGACCACTTCCTCAAAAAGCACAGACTACTACAATACCCTCAGTATAAAATAAATAATTTGAATAACCCTATAACTCTTAAAGAAATTGAATTTGTAATTTAAAAGCTCCCAAAAGGAAATCTTTAGGGCCAAATTATTTCGCTGGGTAATTCTACTGAATACCTAAAGAATTAATGCCTAGTCTTCCCTTCAATAGATGATGGATTAAAAAAAAATGTGGCATATATATACACAATGGAATATTACTCAGCAATAAAAGAGAATAAATCATGGCATTTGCAGATAAATGGATGGAGTTAGAGAAGAGAATGCTAAGTGAAGTTAGCCAGTCCCAAAAAACCAAATTTTTTTTTAAATTTTGATATAAGGAGGCTGATTCATAGTGGGATAGGGAGCGGGAGCATGGAAGGAATAGACTAATTCTAGATAGGGCAGAAGGGATGGAGGGGTTGGAGGGGAAGGGAGAGGGTATGGGGTTATTAATGATGGTGGAATGTGATGATCATTATTATCCAAAGTACAGGTATGAAGACATGAATTGGTGTGAATATACTGTGTATACAACCAGAGATATGAAAAATTGTGCTCTATATGTGTAATAAGAAGTGCAGTGCATTCTACTGTCATATATAAATTTAAAAAAGAAACTTAAAAAAAAAGAATTAACGCCTGTTCTACACAATCTTTTCCAGGAAATAAAACAAGAAAACATTTCCCAACTCACTTTATAAAGCCAGACCAAAATAAGACAGAGAGAGTAATCAGACCTGCATATCCAAGGTTTCAAGCCTGTGAATTCACCCAAACACAGATTTAAAATATTTGAAAACAAATTGTGTCTGTACTGAACATTTACAGACTTTTTTCTCATCATTATTCCCTAAACAATATAGCATAACAACTATTTCCATAGTATTTACATTGTATTAGGTACTATGAATAATCAAGAGATGATTTAAAGCATATGGAAAGACACGCATAGTTTGTATTCAAATAACCTGTTGTTTCTCATAAGAGACTTGAACATATGATGATTATGATATCTGAAAAGGGACCTGGCACCAATCTCCTATGGCTATCAAAGAATGACTACAGAAAAAAGTATTCCAATATCCCTTACATACATAGATATAAAAATCCTTAACATAGCATTAGCTAATAGAATTCAGCAACAAATTATAGAATTCAGCCACAGATTAAAAAAGAATTGTATATCATGATCAAAGGGGGTTTTATTCCAGGTACACAAGGCTGATACAACCTTCAAGAATCAATTAATACAATCCACCATATTAAAAGATGAAGAAGAAAAATCATATGTCAACTGGTGCAGGAAAATTATTTGTCATAACTCAATAACATTAAAAAAATAGAGGGGAACTTCCTCAACTTTATGAAGAACTTCTACCAAAACACCTTCAGCTAATATTAAATTTAATGATGAAAGACAGTATTTTCCCCTTAAAATTGTAACAAGACAGGGACGTCCCTTGCAGCTGCTGTTCAGTATAACTCTGGAAGTTCTAGCCAGTTCAAATAAGAGGAGAGGGTCAGGGAGGAGAAGGATACAGATCAGAAAGGAAGAAATAAAGTTACTGGAAGATAACATATTTAGTAAGTGATAAATTTAGAGAGGCTCATGGATTCTATAAAACAAATCCTAGAACTAATTTCAGCAAGGTTTCAGAATAAAAAATCAGCATATAAAGATCAGCTGTATTTCAACTAGCAATGAACCCATGGAAAATGAAACTAAAAATACAATACTATTTACAGCTATGAATTTTTTTTTTTTGCAGTACTGAGAATTGAACCTACGACCTCATACATACCAGGCAAGCACTCTAAAACTGAGTTATAGCCTCAGTCCTAAAATACATGTAAACCTAATACAACATATACTTAGCTGAAGATTACAAAACACTGATGAAAGAAATCAAAATCTAAATAAGTGCAGAGACATACAGTATTCATGGATGGAAATGAATCCTAACTGAACTGAATCATTTAGCAAAAAGTACCGATTTTATCCCCAAATGGTCTACAAGTCTTAATGCAATGCCTATCAAAATCCCAACAAGAATTTTTGAAGATGTAGACAAACGTACTCCAAAATTTATGTGGAAGCTCAAGGAATCTGCAGTAACAAAAATAATTTTGAAAAGAAGAATAAAGTGGGAAGAACCACTGTATGCAATTTTAAGTCTTAGATAGCTATAGGAATGAAGACTTTGTTGTGTGGGCAGAGGGACAGACCTATAAATCAGTGGAACAAAATAGAGAAGCCAGAAATACAGCCAACTGATTTTTGACAAAGGTACAAATGCAACAGGGGAAAGGTAGCCTTTTCAAAAAATGGTGCAGTGGAAATTATATATCTACAAATAAACAACAACAAAAAAAAATCCTGACCGAAGTTTCACCCCCTTATACAAAAATTAACTTCTAAATTTCTTAGAAGAAAACATATGAGAAAATCTTCAGGTACTAGGGCTTGGTGAACACTTCTTACACATGACACCAAAGGTCCATAGAAGAGAAATATTGATAAATTAGGTGCTATAGTTTGGATATGTGTCTTTCCAGACAGTGGAACTATTGGGAAATGGTAGAACCTTTAAAAGGGGGACCTACTAGGAGGCAGTTAGGTCACTGAGGGTCTGCCCTTGAAGGGAGTACTCTGACTCCAGGCCCTTTCTTTCTCTTTTGCATCCCAAATGCTATGAGGTGAGCAGCCTCCTCCACCACTTGCTCCCATCATGATATGCCTTACCCCAGGCCCCAAAGCAAGAAGCCAATAGATTGTGGACCAAAAGCTCCATAACTGTTAGCCAAAATAAATTTTTCACCTTGTAAGTTGGCATATCTCAGGTATTATGTCATAGTAGCAGAAATACATTTGACTACATCAAAATTTCAATTTTTATTCTGTGAGCAACCCTGCTAAGAGGATAAAAAGAAAATATTTCCAAACCACATGTCTCATAAATGGCTTGTTTCTAGACTATGTAAAGAACTTTCTTTATGTATAATCTATAAAACATGAAAGTTTATAAAATTTATATATGTGTATATATATATATATATATATATATATATATATATATATAATTTATCGAGCTTCATATGTATATAAATCTATTTCTAAAACTCAACAGTAAAAATAACAAGGAATCCACTTAGAAAACAGGCAAAGAGCAGGAAGAAACATTTCACAGAGGAGGATATCCAAGTGCCGAATAAGCTCACAAAAAGATGTTCGGCATCGCTAACCACTGGGGAGCAACAGGTCAAGACCAAGTGGTGCGTGGCTCGTCACTCCTTCCTGGGTCTCCCTGTTCACACAGTGCTACAGTTTGAACCTACAATGTCCCCACAAAGGCTAATGTGTTGAAGACTTGGTCCCTAATGCAGCAATGTTTGGAGGTGGGAGTTTTTAGGCAATGACTGGATCACGAGTGAATCTGCAGCAGTCATCCCTTGAAAGTAAAATCACACTGCACTTCCTGACCCCGGGCACAAACAGAACCCAAGGGGATGGTGTTCTGTTCAAAGCTTTTGCTCCGTTGTGTCAAAACCTCCAAACACTTAACCTAAAGTCCCATGTGGGCTCAGAGTGTCCTTTGCACTCCAGTCTGGCTGGCTGACAAGGGTGACTTCACAGATGTCAGCCTTCCCAGGCTCCCCTCTCCTTTTGACTATTTCTTCAGGGAAGAAGAACCTGGCCCCAGCAAAACACCTGTGAGTTTCAAGTGGTGAACATGCAATCCTAAGATGGCTTGGCTGTGTTTCCTACCCAAGAGGGAAATAGCCTAGAACTTAACCAGATGTGCAAGCCCCTCAAAAGGAGCAGCCAGTCCCACAGGAAGTGGGAGGAGAGAGGGTGCAGGGGTGCACAGAGTCCCCATAACTGGCTCTTAGAAACAATGCAGTCCTACCTGCCAGAGAGAGTGTTGGCACTTGCACAGGTGACGACTCAGTCCATCTCCTGGCAGAGTCTCCTTGCTCCGTAACTTTGTGATCCTCCTTTCCTTCCTTTCCAGACTAGCTCATTGCTCACAATCTTTGAGCATCCAACCCCACCCGGAAACAAGCTGGAGCCGGTTATTTGCAGGCAGTAAAATAACTTCCTGGAATTAGAATTCCGCATTCTTTCCTTCAATAGCATTCATCGGGCACCAAGGCACCCACTCTGTCTGGTATTTTTTAATCTCGTGGTTTTCCAGGTGAGAATTCTGAGGACAGAGAGTGCAGGCCACTGGCCCTGGTCCTAGAGCTGGAGAGAGGCAGAGCTGGGAAATCGACCCTTGAGGAAACCCCAAGACCTATCCAGTGGCCTTGACCCTGGGGGAAACAAGCAGAGAAGGAGGGGTGAGTCCAGGACCCCCCCCCATCCCCCTCACAGGGATCCTGCAAATGCCCTGATCACCTTCCACCCAGCAGAACCTCTTAATTTGACAGCTTCAATGTGCAAAGGGACCCAATTTTAGAATATTCATAAGATGAACATATGCACTGTCCAAGCAAAACCTGTATGGAGCTAATGGTTACAAGTATTTTTAAAAATCCTTTGCTTTGAAAACTCCTTATGATAAAGTACTCTTCCAAGCACTTAAAGTATGAGCCCATGTCCTACCTTTTTATTTACATGCTGCCTTCTCCAAAAGCCCCTGTGAACCACAGATTAGACCTCAGTGTAGAGGACCCCCAGGCAGGGATCCTCCTGAGCTGCCCTGGTGCTTGTTAACTATTGAGCTCCCATATTAGTGCCAATCATGCCTGACTTCCAGAAAAGGAGGGAAATGAATTTTTATTTGTTTGACTTAATTTAAACATATCCAATATGTGTTAGGCCCATCTGTAACTGAAATTAACCAGCTTAACAGCTTCCCCACAGGAGAGGGAGGAAACCCTTGAGAGTCTGCAGAAAAGCCTGCCTTATAGCTAAGATAATTTGTTATGTCCTTGGTTGAAAGCATTGTCATTCAAAAATCTTCTCAAATCAGTTACTATTAGTCTTTTACATTGTTTAATCCTCAAAAAACGTTTCTTGTGCATGACCTCATGTGACTTTTGCAGTAACCCTGAAGATATGAAGAAACATCTCTGATAGAGGAGAGCACCAAGGCTCAGAGAGGTTAAAGAATATGTCCAAAATCACACAGCTAAGTAACACCCTTAGGATGGGGGTCTCCTTCCTCCACACCTGGTGCTAGTCCTTGGCCTGCCTCTTCACAGTGCCTTAACAGCCTGTCCTTGGCATCAGCTGATTTCTTTCTATTCATCAGCTGATGGCTAGCCATCCTTCCAAGTTCTGCCATCACAGGTAGAAGAGCTCTGGCAGCCATAGAGAGATCAAAAATCAAAAACTCCACTAAACTAAACATTGCATTTTAGTCTCCCAGATTCTAGTGCATTGCCAAGAGCAAAGAAGAGAATAATTTACTTGGTCCAATCCTTCCTTCCAACTGGTCTCATTAGCATGTTGATGGCCTTCCCTTTTGACTCAAGGGGATTTCTCATTAATTAGCACATCACTATGGCTCTGAGCTGTCCTTAAAGCAACAATGGAATGGTGTTCTGAAAGGTACAGTGGACTCAACATCAGTGGACCTGGAAAGAAGCTAAATCAAATTTGTGAGATCCCCCTCCAAATCTAAGGACAAAAAAAAAAAAAAAAAATACAACCAGAGGAAGTTGCCCCGCTGAAGTCGGAGGAGATGCACGATCTAGCCATAATCTTTTTGCTTACTGCACCTGGGTATGAAAAAAGAATGAACTCGGGGATTTCTTGGAATGTAAATGGAGACAACAGCTGGGGTGCAGTGCTCCCAAGGATCCCAATCACATGTTTGAAGGAGCCAGCAGGACAGATCTGCAACTTTAAGTTTCTGGGACATAGTAGGTATTTAATATGCAATTACAGAATTGAATTGGGTTAAATTAGAAATGTGGAAATGAAACTATGTCACGGGAAAAGCCTAGAAGAGAAGAAAGAGTGAACATGTAGGTGGGAACAGAAAGCCCCAACCAAGGGGGAGTAAGGTGGGTAGGTCAGTCCCCTAAATGGCTACAGACCCAGAAAAAGGGAGCCTAGGGGGAAAGTCCATTCACAGGCACAGGCTACTACTAGAAGCTTATCTCTTCTTCCTGCTCTCTAGGTTCAGATAAAAAAAAAAAGTTCCACTGAGAATCAGCAACATGAACCCGAGACCCATTTCAGATTGGAAAAATCACATTACCCTCCACAGCCAGCCTAAAAATTAACATAAAAATTAAATGACAAGCTCGTGATGTCCCTGGGGCACCTGGCAGAGGCAAAAACTAAATCTGGAGGGACACAACCTCAGTTTAGTCCATAAGAGATTCTCAAAGCCACTGCGAAGAAAAGCTCACAATGAAAAATTACAAAACACACAATTGGATCATCTAACATGAGTGAAAGTCAGCAAACAGCAAACAGAAATATTAACCCAGACTATGGGATAATTTGATTATAAGGTAAGTATATTTCAAACTATTAAAGACAGAAATGAATTTTTTTAAAAAAGCTGTTTTTTAAAATGAATGGACCAATTTGAAAAACTACACAAACAGGATCTCAGTAAATAAAAAGCAAAGGCACTAAAATTAAAAACTCAACCAGTGCGTAGCTTAAACAATAAATTGAAAACAGCTGGAGTTAGATCTGAAGCAATTAAGCCAGGAAACGCAAAAGAAATAAAGAGAGACTAGAACTGCAAAGGCAGAGAGTTAAGAGGTATATGAATTGAATGAGAAAAATCAACAAATTGTAGAAACTTCAGAAAGAGAAAGAGAGACTGGGATAAAAGAAGTATTTGAAGAAATAACAGCCGAGAATATTCCATATGATATTGGTCCACATACTCATGAATCAAGACTCCCAAAAAGGATAAATAGAAATAAACTCACTCCAGACACATAATACTATTACAGAATCCAAATATAATGCTGTGATCTTAAAAGTAACCAGGAAGAAAAGACAGATTACCTACAAAATAAGAATTGAAGGAAGAACAATCTCCATCATAGAATAATAGAGACAACAGAACAGCTTTGCAAAGTGCTGAGAAAAATACCCATCAGTTGACAGTGGGCTGAAAGAGTCCACCAGTCATAGACCCTCACCAAAGAGTACTGAAGAAAGAACTTGGAGAAGAAAACTGAAGCAAGAGGATTTTTTTTTTTTTTTTTTTTGAAGCAAGAGGATTTAGACACAAAGAAGCAATGATAAAGAGAATGGTAAAGAAGTTTGAAAATCTATTCAAGCATTGATTGTATAAATAATACATGGATTATGTAAATCTGTATAATACTGATTTGGGAATATAAAAAAGTGGAACTAAAATGCTACTTGTCAATAACACCTAAGGGGCCAGAGGTGCAGCTCAGTGGTAGGGCACTTGCCTAAGCAGCTGTGAGGACCTGAGTTTGATCTTCAGCACTGGGAAAAAAATAATAATAATAATGAATAATATTTTGAAAATAATATGTATGGTGGGAGAGGTAATCATTTCTCTGTGTTGCTCAGGAGGATTTAGATGCATGCTGCTAGCCCCAGACTCCTAGCCACAGCCCTACATTGCCTCCCAAATATGGAACATGCACTTGCCTCATAAATGTCCTTCCTTGCTATAAGCTCTGACTTAAGGTTAAGGTATAGATTGAATATCTCTTTCCAAAATGCCTGGGACCAGAAGTGTTTGAGATTTTAGATTTTTTCAGATTTTGGAATATTTGCATATGCGTAATGAGATACCTTCAGGACGGCACTCATGACTAAACACAAAATTCATTTATATTTCATATATATTTCATACACATGGCCTAAAGGCAATTTTATACAATATTTTTAATAATTTTGTGCATGAACCAAAGTTCTATGTATGGTGTGGAATTTTCTGTTTGTGATGTCATGTTGACTCTGAAAAATCTTTTAGATCTTGGAACATTTTGAATTCTAGATTTTCTGGGTTAGGGATGCTTGGTCTGCACTAAAAAGTTAATTTATCCATCTGGAAAAGGTTTATGAACCGTTAGTTGCTCCAATCAAGAAGCCAATGCCTGTGTATTCTAGCCACATGCATCATTTCCCAGATAGTAATCGTGACGCTAACATACTGCAAGCCACTCCTTCAGTATGTCATTACACATTATCCCATTTAATTTTTCACTAAACCTGCAAGGCAGGTTGCATGACTCAAACAAGAGAGATAACCTGCCCAAGGTCACCAGCCAGTAATCGCACGTCGCCTGTTGTTTCTAGGAAGCCAAGCTGCCTGTCAGAATGGAAGTTCTCCAGAACCTGCAGATTTAGCCTGGAAGAATCCCAACACGTGTCAAAGGGGACTCTTGAACAGATCTCTCTGCTGATTGCTGATTGAGTCTGTGGCGGGGCTGGGGCGGGGGGGCTCTATAGGTCTCCTTTCAGGCAAACTGCACCCACTCCTATCAGGGAACTCAAGGGATATCCGGTACAGGAAAGATCAGGTTATATATAGAGAGAAAAGACAACACCTGGAGTTTGTGCAGGGAAGAGTCAGAGTAGAGGGTCCCAAAAGGAGAAAGCAATCACACCAACCTCCCGCCTTGAGGAAAGATAGGTGAAGGTCATGTACCACGAGACACAGAGGGAAAACATCAACTCACAGGGAGCACGGTGTTGTGGTTTGGGTATGAGCTTCCCCCCCTAAATCTCCTGGTACTGCAGGAGTATTCAGAGGTGGAATGAATAGATCAGGAGAGCTGTAACTTAGTTTTCTATTCAAATTTTAACGGACTGCCTGGGTGGTAGCTCTAGGCAGGTGGGCATGTCTAGAGGAGGTATGCTTTGAAAGAATGCATCCTCCTTGTGATCCCTACACCCTCTTTCCTCTGCTTCCTGACCCTACCATAAGCTGAGGAGCTTTCCTCTGTGATGGGCTGCCTCACCTTGGACCCAGAACAATGGAAGTGGCCAATCCATCTCCATGCCCACAGGGTCCTATCCGAAACTGACTGGTCATAGGTACGCAGCAAATGCTGGCTGAATGTCCATGTGACTAAGAAGAAGCCAGCCTCGTATCCAGCCATCCTCATATCCAGACTAATCATCCACTCCACAAGCATCTGTAAAGGGTTGGGTCCAGCTAGGACCCAACAGAGTCCCATTCCGGGTGGGCGGGACACCCTCAGGGCTCCTCAGCCACAAGAGGTTCTTAGCAACTCACACATCTGATCTGGTCTCCATGGACCCTTCTGACTTTTTTTTTATTATTTCTTTTTATTTTCATGGTCTAGGAAAGAAAATACTATGCATTTGTTTCTTATTAATTTACACTCAAATCATTAAAAACATTTCCCAAGAATCTTTAACATCCACCAAGCTCTTTTTTTTTTTTTTTTCCGAACCTCCTGTAAGTCATTTTAGTACTCTTTTCCCAAGGAAGAGGAAAATGAACTTTTGCCAAGAATAAACTCTTTACTGTAATTTCAGCTCAGTTTTTTGAGTCCCAGGCTCATTAAACTCTCCAGCAGGGCTTAGACCAATGGAGAAAGGAAATTTTCCCCCAGCCCCAAGTCTCCAAATAATAGCTCAAGATTGTAACCAGCATGACTTTCCCACACTTACAAAGCCAAACAAAACTGGGAAATAAAGATGAGATATATTTCCTCGAACTTGGCTTCTATCCCCCATCCAATGGGCCTCATCAAAGCCACCCAAGAGATCCTCAGGATTACTCTAGTCCTGGGTGAAAAGTTTTCAGCAGAGGTACCTCAGCACCAAGATGATTGAAAACCCTCCATAGGGAATGCCCAGGCTCCATCAATACTTTGTTGTTCTGGAGGCTGCGAACAGGCAGGCAGTGCTGGTCTGAAAGTGTTAATTCCTACAAGTCACCTGGGCCCACCACATCCACAGGCAGAATGATTCTAAGCCAGCACAAAGGAAAACTGTCCATGTCTGAAACAGGGAATTCTGCTTTGTGCATATACAAGGGAGCATGGCAGGGAAGTAAACCAACCATCCAAGATAGTACCAGTGCCAAAAGACAACCGGAAAGTAATGGGAAACTGTAGGTGATTTTGCAGGTGCAATTAGGTATCATATGATGTAATGAATACGGAGCTGAAACCATCCCTGGTTGGTGCATATTTAGTGTTATGGACCAAATGTTTATGCCTCCTCCCCAAATCCATATGTTGAAGTTCTAACTCTCCATGTGATGGTATTTAGAAATGGAGCCTTGGGAGTGAGTTAGGGTTAGAGAAGGTCATGAGGGTGTGACCTTGTGATGGGATTAGTGCCCTTATTAGAAGAGACACTGCGTGAACACACACTGAGAAAGCGGCTGTCAGCAAGTCAAGGAGTAGATCCCTCTGAATCCTACCAGCTGGCACCCTGATCGTGGACTTCCCAGCCTCCAGAACTGTGTGAAAACAAATGCCTACGATTTAAGCCTCCCAGTCTATGGGATTTTGTGGGCAGCCTGTGTCAATCAATTTTTCATCATTTTGACAAAAATATCTGACAAGGACAATTAGAGTAGAAAAGGTGACTGGGGGCTCATGGTTTCAGAGGATCAGTTTATGGTGGACCGACTCCAGTGCTCTGAGCCCAAGATGAGGCAGATCATCATGGTTAGAAGGAAATGGGGGAGGGGTGAGACTCCATTCATGGTGGCCAGGAAGCAAAGGGAGAAAGAGGGAGGGGTCACAAGGAAATGCACCCTTCCAGGGTATGCCTCCTGTGATCCACCTCCTCTAGCCATGCCCCACCTGCCTACAGTTACCACCTGGTTAATTCAGTCAAACTAGGATGGACTGATTAGATTACATCTCTCATAATCTAATCCTTTCACCTCTGGATTTCCCTGCATTAACACGGAGCTTTTGGGGGACACCTCATAACCAAACCATAACACAGCCCAAGCAGACAGTCTGAAAGTGTTAATTCCTACAAGGATATCCCAAAGTCCTAGAGGTCGCAAACAAGCTGTCAAGATCTGAGAAGGAGAACTGATGGCTGGTCTGGCAGAACATGGCAGTAATTTTGCAACTTGATCATCTTCTGCCTTTGTTTTCTGGTCCATTTCACTCCACTCAGTGAGAATGGCTTTCTCCCCTCAAATGCCCACTCTTCATTGTCTACCATGATTTTAAAAACCTCTCCTCCTTCATAAAGCACTCAAATCATCTAGGTCTCTTTTCAGTATGTTTCAGGGGTGCTTCCCCCAGACTACAGCTAAAAGCTTTCCTTCCAACTTCCTCTGAAACCTACCAGTGCAGAGGTCTAGACTCTCCCCTTAGACGGTTGATTCTATAGCTCTGAGAATCTGTATTTTGGTCAAGGGCCACAGATACTTCTGGTGAGGGACAGCTGATGAGGTGGAAGCTATAAAGCCTTTAGAACCACATAGGCCTGACTTTATGTCCCAGCCTTGTCATTTATGACCTCAGGCAGTTATTCAACCTTATTGAGACTCCATTTCCCCACACCAACATTACATTGGGAAAAAAAGGAACCCTGGATTCACTGTGTTTATTGCTGGAATTAATACCCTATTTTTTCAGACAGGTATTGTGCACAAGAGATTTCCTGGGTCCTTCTATGTTCAGAAGTGTCTTTATTCTGCTTTTGTACAAAATTGGTTGCTATTTCAGTTGGGTATAAAACTCAAGATTCCTAATGAATATTGTATCCTTGTACTTTGAAGGCTTTGCTCCATTTCTTCCTATATCAATTTTGTTCATGAGAAGATTGATGTTATCTGGTTCTCATGTTTTTGTAGAAAAATGTTTTTTCTTTACTTGGTTTTGTATTTTAGGAGCTCTTTCAATATGCATGGCCAGATGTGAGAATTTCTTTGGTTGCCCATTTGTTTTTGTCTTGTTTGGTATTTGCTCCACTCTTTCAACCTAAGGTTTCAGGTCCTATCTTTCTATTCCATAGTATTCTCAAATATTTTTGTTTAAATATTGCCTTCCCTCCTCTTGTCACTTTTCCCCTCTTGAACATGCTTCAATTGCTTCAATTTCAGAACGTATCTCCATGTCTCTCAACTTATCTTTCATTTTCTATCTCATCATCCCTTTGGATTGCAGTCCAACTTGCTGCAATATATACACATTCCCTAGCTATCTTGTTTAATGCAGATCCTGAGTGTTTTTAACAAGCTTGTTGGTGGTACTGATGGCCCACACTTTGAGTAGCATGGCCCTAGAACATTTTCTCAGCTTAATATGATAACCCCAAGCCACTCTTCAGCTCAGCCTAGCCTACTATTCAATAGTAGGTTGGATTTCTCTTTCCCAAGATCTCTTAGTTTATTCTTTTTTTTTATATCTTATTGTTCTTGTTTGTAGATAGGTTACTCTCTTCTCTCTCAGGGAATAATAATATTACTCTTACATTTAATGTTCTCATCTTTCTTTATTAAATCATTTCTCTGGGTATTATTTTCTATTCATATATTTATCTCCAATGCTGGTGTTCTTCTGATATTTCACGATTCTTAACTGTGTATTCTACCAATCTTGGTAGATGAGATGCAATTACACTCTCTGCTTCACAGTGTAAGAAGTCTGCCTCAGGGCAGATGTAGGAGTTTTTCTGTGAGGAGGGAAGATCAGGAAGTATCATCAGGAGAGAATACCCCTATATCTCTTTTTCTAAATTTTGGTAACCGTGTTTGTTGTGAGTTGAACAGTGTCCCTTCAAAATTCTTATGTTGAAGTAGTAACTCCAAGTACTTCAAAATGTGACTTTATTTAGAAATAAGGTTATTATTGATGCAATTAGTTAAAATGAGGCCATACTAAAGTAGGTTGGGTCCCTAATCCCTAATGACTAGCATCCTTATAAGGGGAAATTTGGACAAAGACATGTACACAGGGAAAAGTCCATATAAAGATAAAAGCAGAGATCAGGCTTACGGAAGCCAAGGAATACCAAAGATTGTCAGCATACCATCAGAAGCTAGGATAGAATGTTATGGTTTTGATACAAGATATCCTCCAAAAATCTCCTGATCATGCAGGAATATTCAGAGGAGAAATTATCAAACTGTGAGAGCTGAAACCTAATCAGTCCATCCTAGATTGATCTAGAATTGCATGATAACTGTAGGTAGGTGGAGCATGACTAGAGGAGGTGGGTCACTGGGGTGTGCCCTGGAAGGGTACATTTTCCCTATGGCTCCTTCCTCTTTGTCTCTCTGCTTCACAGAGAGATGAGCATCATTCCCTGGTGCAGAGAAATAGAATCAGCAGACCATGAGCTGAACCTCTGAAACCGTTAGCTCTAAATAAACTTTTCCTCCTCTAAGTTGTTCTTGTCAAGTATGGGGTCACAGAAATGAAAACAGACTCAGACAGAGTAGCATGGGACAGATTCTTCATCATCCCTCAGAGGAACAAACCCTGCCCACAACTAGATCTCAGTCTTCCATTCCCCTGAACCATGAGACAGTAAACTGCTGTTTAAGCATTCCAACCTGTGGTGCTTTGCTAGGGCATCCCCAGAACTCTAATATGCTGTTCTACCCAAGCCCCTACCTACATCGGGGGCACTAGCTGGAGTCAGATACCCCATCACTGGTGCACACACCAAGAGGAGGCAGACAGCCCAGAGATCGGCCCCCGAATGCAGCCACTGGGACATCCCAACAGACCCCCTTGGGGTGCACCTGTGCCCTGCCCTCTCCAGGTCTGCACCCCTCCATGCCTATCCATCATCTCTAGCACTCTTCCCCAACCTACCTGCACATGGGAATTGGCCACATAGCCCTATTTCCCTCTTGAAACACCTCCTGTGTTATTTCCTCTTTTCAAGGATTCTTGACAATTTCTGATCCTCAACAGTTCTCATCTTCATTTTTTATCACAGCTGTGCATTTATTTTATTCCCTTTAAAATACCTTTATTTATAATTTCTCTTGGGGGAAACTTATGCTTGGTCTACCATCATGAAGCAGCTGTTGGAAATTATTTCCATAGGAGACACTTAGATTGAGAACTAATTAAATAAGACATTGGAAAGCACTTTGGAAAATGCAAAGGTGTTATCCCAACACTGATCCAAGTTCTCCAATATAACTCAGCCTTATAAAATGCAAAACATAGACATCCCTTGGTAACCGTGGGAGGTTGGTTTCAGGACCCCCACTTACCCTTTAAGGATACCAAAATCCACAGGTGCTCAAGTTCTTTACATACAAAGGTGCAGGGTTTGCATGTAGCCTTTGCACACACACCCATGCTTTTAAACATATTGGGGGGGGGGGGTGCGGACCACAGCCACTAAGGAGTTCTGTCCTGCACAGGGGCTATCCCCTCCAGGTGCCTGAGAAAGGCAGCTCCCCAGCCCAAAGCCCCAGTCTGGGCCCCTCAGTGGTTTGAACCCAGGGGTACTCTAGATTATACACAATACCTAGATTATTCACAATGCCCACTCCAATGTAAGTCATATGGATAGCTGTTATGCTACATTTTTTTACAGAATGATGACAAGTCTGTACATGTTCAGTACACACACAACTTTTTCTGGAAATTTTCTACCTATGATTTGTTGAATTCGTAGATGCAGAACCTGTGGGTAGGGTACAGAGAACCAACCGTATTTTTCTTTTCCAGCACGATGCAGGTTGGAAGGACTGAGTCAGCAATGGAAGACTATATTTGGGGCCTGTTCTTGGGTAGTGGGTAAGGATAACCCAACCATCCCTACTCCCTGCCGTCTGTGTGCCTGAGATAGACTGGGGGCATCACTAATGTCTTGGACCCAGAAGGACAACCACTGCTTTGTGCCTGGGCCCCCTATGACCTAGATTCTTAGACACTCAAATGAACTTCAGTAGAAACTATCACTCAATCCACAGACACCTGGGGACCGAATGTTGTCCCCTTTGCCCTTTAACACCCCAGAGCACCCTCTTCCAACACACACACAGGGTGCCTGTTTTCAACTCATTTCCTAACAGGAAAAACTAACTTTGGAAATGTAGGCATATTGCAGATCATAAATGAATCATGACACCAATTCACTTAGATATGATCAGCAAATTGGAGAGACAGAGAAGGATGGAACAGTGCTTGCCTATCTCCCCTCTGTTTGAGGCCCACCTTGGTTTTCTGAGTTGACACTGTGGTTCTTGGGCCATAGGGGGTTCATGCACCTAACCCTCAGCACCCCTTCCTTTGAATTAGGCAGAGCAACGTAAGCATGGGACCTTCCTCTATAGGCCATCTGACCAGTGGTCTTGAAGGTGAGGTGGGACCAGCAAGCTCTGGTCATATGTGGAGTCCATTTTGCTCCTCTCCAAGAATCCAGTGAACTGTGGCATGATTCTTGGTGCAGCCTCAGTCTTTAAGTAAGGACACAGCTGTACCACGTACGTGGAGTGGAGGTGATCCCCTCTTACTCAGAGGCCTTAATATTGGAGCCAACGGTAGGGAAGGTCCATAGGAAAGACGAGTGCTGGCTAAATCATTTGCTCTTTCTCTGGACACCCAGCCAGACTTGCCTCCCTGCAGACAGTGGGTGCTGAAATCCTGCATGCTGATCAGTACTCAGTCCTCCCTGGACAACACAGAAGCTGCCGGGTGGAAATGACTGCAGAACCAGGTGGAAGGCCAGGGGCCTCTGCTAATCCAAATGCCACTGGGGAAGCAGAGAGGGGATCAGGGGTTACTAAGAGGTACAGAATGGAAAATGAGGAGATGTTGGTCAAGGGATACAAGCTCTCAATTATAAAATAAGTAACTTCTGGGGGCCTTACATACAGCTTGGTGATAGTGAATAATACTGGTTTTGTTGTAGTTTGCAATACTGAGGTTTGAATCTAGGGATGCTCTGCTGCTGAGCTATGTGCCCAGCCCCCTTTTTTCATTTTATTTTGAGACAGGGTCTCATTAAGTTGCTGTGACTGGCCTCAAACCTGTGATCCTCTTGTCTCAGCCTCCCAAGTTGCTAGGATTGCAGGGTACCCCACCATGCCTGGCTAATAATACTGTCCTGTTGACTTGAAGTTCACTAAGACGGTAGATCTTCAGCAACCTCACCACAAAGAAAAAGTTGACTACGTGAGGTGACCGATGGGTTAGTGAAGTTAATTGTGGCAATCCCAGCAGTCACTAAAATGAGGGTGTTCCTTAGATACCAACCTGTATCCGTCCCCAAGATATATTGAGGAGTGAAAAAAAGCAAGGTGCGGCCATTTGAGTGTAGAGAATAGGGCAAAAAGAAAATATCAACTTGTGTAGAACAGATATTTCTGGAAGCATGCACAAGAAATCAATCAGTAACCGTGGTCCTGGGGAAGGGGCATTCAGGTAAGAAGGGGGCTTTCATGGACTTCCCAATTTCTCTGAGTTGGTTTTACCACGTGTGGGTATTATCTATTCAAGATGAAACACATTCAATTTTTAAATATAAACATGTAAATTATGTAAAAATACACCTGAAAATTTCAACAAGATAAATATAAAATAAACTGATCCTCTGAAGTATTTATTTTATAATACAGAAACATTTATAATTTAAACAATATCTATCAAAATGCACTTTAAACAACATTTTTTTCAATGAGAAAACTTACACTGGAAGGGATGCATAAATAAATTGTTCAGTAGAATGAGTCACACATTTTTAAGATAAAATCAAGGGCATGCTCTGAGAAAACACTTCCTCCCTCCTGGCAGCACCCTACCACCACCCACACACTTAGTGAGCGCCACCGCCAGGCCTGAGCTCAGCTCTGGGCTCTGAGCCCCCCACAATCCCCTCTCCGCCTCCTCCAGCCTACTAAGCCCTGCACCCAAGCCCACCCCAAGCCCACCTGTGTTGACACAGCTTTTCTCACCTGTTTGTTCAACCCAAACCACTGAGGGGCTCAGTTAGCACATCCAACTGGCCTTTTGTTTTGTTTGTGTAAAAAAATACATGAGATTCTGGGCCCAAAGGGCAAACACAAGTAGGACTGACAATATTAACAACCGCTAAATGAGTTAAGGGCTCTTTCCTATCGGGTGCTGTTGGAAGCAATTTGCATGTATTAATTAACCTCTGTGATTCTGAGAATCCTAGGTCCTGGTGAGAAAACCCAGGCCCAGAAGGGTCAGGTAATGTCCACAAGAGCACACCATTAGTGAGAGGCAGAGCCCAACCCAGTCTTGGGCCAGTGTTCTGAAAAAGAGATAGCCAGTCCCTGGGTCACCGTTGTGAGCCTTGTGGTCAGCCCTTTTTTAAATCTTAACCTGTAAGAAGCTGTGCACCCTCGAGCAAGTTTCTCATCCTCTCTGGACTTTGGTCCTGTCATCCAAGAGGTGGGAAATAGGATAGGTCTTTGTTCAGATTACTGTGGGAACTCTGGCAAACCGACCTAGTCCCCAGCAACTGGGAGGATAATTGGTCGTTTCTGCAGGAGCTCCCAGTACAGGGCCTGGAGGAGAGGCTCCCTGGACTCAGGGGCCCACATAGGCCTGCCCCCAAGCTCAGCATGGGAATGGTGTCCATCTGGGTGCTGCCCTGGGCCATACTCATGCCACCTGTCCCCAGTTCACTTCCTGGGACCGGGCCCAGGATTCTACTGAGATGAGCACCATCCCCAAGAGCTCATCAGCTTGGCCTTAACAGGGACAGACCCCCAGGCTATTGTTGAGGTCAAGGTCCAGGGGTTCATCATCCTCTTGGGGTCCTGACCTGTCTCAACTGGCCCTGGGCCCACAGTTGGGTGGTTGGACCCTTGCACATATTTGGGACCCTCATGGGATGATGTACCTCTGTGTGGGAGGAAGAAGAGGAGGATCAGGGCCCACTAGTTTCCCACCTGCTGTGCCCAGAGAGACTTATGGCATGGTGGCCCTGGAGCAGGCAATGTCACAGAGAAGGCAAACTGGACTCGGGGTGACACGGCCACATCCTGCTCTGGTTTGGATGTGGTTCATCTCCACCAAAATTCATGTTGAAATGTGGTTGCCCATATAGCAGTACTAAGAGGTGGTGAGAACTTTACAGACTAATTAGGCCATGGGGCTCTACCTTCATGAAACCATTCTGTATTGCCCATGTGTCTAAATTTACCCTGAAGTCTTATGTCAAAGGCTGGGTCCCCAGTTGATGGTGCTCATGAGAGATGGTGGGAGTTTTAGGAGGAGGTGTTTAGTTGGAGGAAGAAGGTCATTTGGGGATTGCCTTGCAAGAGAAGTGTTTAGTAGGAGGAAGAAGGTCATTTGGGGCATGCCCTGCAAGGGAGGTGTTTAATAGGAAGAAGAAGGTCATTTGGGGCATACCCTGCAAGGGAGGTGTTTAGTTGGAGGAAGAAGGTCATTTGGGGCATGCCCTGTAAGGGAAGTGTTTAGTTGGAGAAAGAAGGTCATTTGGGGCATGCCCATGTTTCAGCTGCCATGAGGACCACCCTGTGCTCCCCACCATGATGACCTGCCTCACAACAGGCCCAAAAGTAATGGAGCTGGCTGACCAAGGACTGACACCTCAGAAACCATGAGCCAAAAGGAAACTTTCTTCCTTTTACTTTTGTCTATTTCAAGTATTTCACCTTAGGGATGACTCACTCACCCTGAAAGTAGGTTCATTCTTATAGGAGCAGGTTGTTATGAAGATGGTCAGTTCCTCTTCCACACACATCTGCTTGCCCTTCTGCTTTCTTCCCCCACATTATGATGCAGCATAAAGAGATCACCAGATGTGGGGAGTTCTTGAACTTCCCAACCTCCAGAACTGTGAGCAAAAATAAACCTATTTTCTGGGACTGATGATGTGGCTCAGTGGTAGAGTACTTGCCTAGCATGCATAAGGCCCAGTATTCAATCACCAGCACCACCAAATAAAAAAGCCCAACCTCTTTTCTTTATAAATTACCATGGCTCATGTATTCTCTTATAGTAACAGAAAATGGACTAAGATAAACTTCAAAGAGGAGTAATCCTTTTGCACACTTATTCTGATGAATTAGGAGTCAGCTGGGATCCCTGATGTTCTCCAGACTCTCTACAGATCTCAGAGCCCTGTTAGAGTGGGAAGGTCCCCCCTTAAATGTTCCAGATAGGAGCACAATCTCCCAGCTGGGATCCAGGAGCTCACAGTGGCCCACTGTGCTTTTTATTTTTATTTTATTTTTTGAACCAGGGTATCACTAAGTTGTCCATACAGGCCTCAAGCTTGGGATCCTCCTGCCTCAGCCTCCAAATTTCTGGGATTACAGACATGCGCCATCATGTCCAGCTAAATGAGTTTCTAATAACACAGACAAATGCTGTTTACAGCCTTGTCTTAGTCCATTTTCTGTTGCTATCGCAAAACACTTGAGACTGGATAATTTACAAACAATTGAAGTTTATTTGGCTCACTTTCTGGAGGCTGGGAAGTCCAAGGTCAAAGAGCTCTATCACATACCTATAATCCCAGTGGTTCAAGAGGCTGAGGCAGGAGGATCGTGAGTTCAAAGCCAACCTCAGCAAAATGAGACACTAAGCAGCTCAGTGAGAGCCTGTCTCTAAATAAAATACAAAATAGAGCTAGGGATGTGGCTCAATGGCTGGGTGCCCCTGAGTTCAATCCCCAGGACCCCTCATGTCCCCTCAAAAAATAAAGGCTGTATTTGGTGAGGGCTTTCTTTGCTACATCATTACATGGCATCACATGGCAGGAGAGCAACTGAGCTAGCTCAGATCTCTCTTCCTCTTATTAAGCCACTCATCCCACCAGGGTGGAGGGGGGCACCCTCATGACCTCAATTAACCCTAATCACCTCTTAAAGACCCCTCTTCTAAATACCACTCACATATGAATTTTAGGATTAAATTTCCAACACATGGACTTTGGGGAGATGCATTAAACCATAGCAATGTCTTATGCTCTTTTCCCTACACACATGTCTACCAGCTGTTTGCAGCAAACCCTCAGCAGGATAAAGGGGACCAGAGAGGCTGGGCTGACCTCCAATGAGTTTCTCTCCCAAATCTCCCACATTTTCTTGTCTTCCCTGGACCCCTCTCTGGTGACATCTGCCTAACTCAGGAATATGATCCTCTACACAACCCTTCTGCAAGTTTAGGGAGGGACTTCAAGCTATAAAGAAGAAGGCCCTCCAGGGTCCCCATCCATCCCTCAGTCAGCCACTGAAGGCAAACATTTACTCAAGATGTGCTGCGTGGGCCCCAGCCTAGCCAGACACCAACCACGAGACTTCAGACGAGGCTTTGAACCAAACCCGGTCCCAAGGCACAGAGAGAGAGGGGCCCATCAACAACCCAATCCCCCAAAGGCTGGTGGGAAGTATTCTCTGTGAATTCCAACCACATGGCAAATGAAGTTCTATTTAGCCTCTTTCAAAAATATTTTCCTCTTTTCATTTAATAAAAACTGGAGCTGTGCCCTTGTTCCTAGACGGGCTGGGCACAGCTCAGGGAAGGGAGAGTGAGCCACCTTCTTCCACCAACCAAGCTGCAGAACTGCAGGCTTGTCTCTGGAGGGCAGGTGTCCCTGATGGCTGCGAGGACATCCATACGGACAGAAGAAAAAAAGAAATGCCTAGGCAGAAAGGGAACGAGGTCAGGAGGGATCGGCCAGAGGGAGATCGTGGCAGTGTGAGAGCGCTCCTTTCAACCAAGACCAAGATGTGGTTGGCACCCGTGGCTTTCATTGGTCCTTTGCGCCTCCCTCGCCCTCTGAGAACGTGTGAGGCAGAGCCAGAGGAGCACAAAAGGAGACAAGTAGAAAGCCATGGTGTCCCTGGAGCCCAGTCCTGAGCGCAGGCCCTCCATCTCACCCAGGGGACATCCCCACAGCCTTCCCGCTCCTTCTGGCCAGACTGCTTTCCCATGCCAGGGTGATGCCTCCAGATCCCACGAAAAGGCCGGTCTTTACTCCTGTTCACCAGGTGCCTGGTGCCACCCTCTCTGGAACAGGGACAGCTCCAGGTCCTCCTCTTATTTACCCTTCAGCAGCAAATAGACAAGATGGTGCCCACCCCCTCCTGAAAGCACATGAATCTCTAGGCATCTGGAAAGCAGTTCTCCTCCTCCGCTCCAACACGCCCAGCCAGCTGCTTTGATGATACCTCAGAGCTGCATCCCTCACCAGGAGCCACCTCATTCGAGCTGGCACCCTCCTCCAGGGTTGGTCTGCCGGCCTGGCACGGGGGATCCATAAGGCCCAGCCTCCACGCAGGGTGGCACTGAGGCCCATCCATGCCCAGGGTGCTGTGGGACGGGCAGAGTCCTCAGCTCAGCCTCTCAGTGCCTCCTGCCGCCTATCTCCCTGAGTTGTACCTTCTGGAATCACTCCCAGGCAACACCCTCGCCCAGTTCTCCAGCTCAGAATCTGTTTCCAGGGAACCCAATCTAGGATGGCTGGCTCTGGGAGTGGTCCTGGGAGGCAGATTCTGAAGTGGGATTTTGGAGCCAGCTCTCACCAGCCCACGCAACAGGGACCCATCACTGGAGGGAGAAGGAGAGTCCCAGCATGCCGTATTGGCACAAAGAGCGAATTGTACTCGGTGGTGAGCAGGGACCAGAGACCTGCGGAAGAGGATCAATGGGCCAACGCAGTATCCCTGGTCCTGAGTGCCCTGGTGACAAGGACTGGGAAACAGGGTGGAGCCTGCTGAAGTCAATGACTAACTGAAGAACCAAAAGTACTGGCCCGCGTGATGCACTACCCATTCAAAGCAAAATGAATGGGTGATATATATATATATATATATATATATATATATATATATATATATATATTGGCACACACCTATAATCCCAGGGACTTGGGAGGCTGAGGCAGGAGGAGCAAGGCCAGCCTGGGCAATTTAGCGAGACCCTGTCTCAAAATAGAAAATATAAAGGGCTGGAGATGTGGCTCTGTGTTAGAGTACCCCTGGGTGCATCCCCAGTGCCCCCCCACAAAAAAAAATAAGTGAAACCTAAAGGCCCTGCTCATCAGCCTGTAGGAAGGCCCTTATCTGCAGCCAAGAACCAGGAGTGGAGGTAGAGCTCAGGACCTGACTGTGCCAACACTGCATTTCAGAGACCATGGAATTCCTAGCCCTGGAAGGTGCCCCACTCCAAAACCAGGGTCGCAGTATATTAAGAGTATGACACAAGACTTGGGATGCGGACACCTACAGGTGCAACTCCCTGATGTCTGAACCCACTGAGAAGAGAAGGCAGAGCAGCCCAGTAGCCCTGCTTGAGTGAAGACCCTGCAGCAGCTAAGCTGACAGGAACCATCAGAGACAAGAATACTCCCCTGAGAATGTGCCCCACCTCCCTCCTGCCCAGGCACCAGCACCCCACCTGGCACAGCTTTGATGGGGAAAGTGCCAGGCCTTCGAGAGAAACAAAGAAATTGTAATACCTTGATCCCCTGTACCCAAAGAGCTGCAGAGCCAGCCAATGCCCAGCAAGAATTCAGGAAACAGGGGGTCGAGCTGAAAGGGAGAAGTTGGATAAGGGAGGAAGTGCTAATAGAGGAGAGATTTAGCATCCTGCAAGCACCCTGGGCACAGAGCTGACACTCAGGGATCCTGGATGTCCAGAAGCAGTGGACCCCACTCAGAGAAGCATAAATGCCCCAGTTGCCTTGGCAGAGAGTGCAAGCCGAGTAAAGGCTCCAAGAAGGAGGGCCCCTCGAGCTGACGGACTGTGTAGGAAGGAAATCCACCAGGGGCCCACATCTCCCAGAGGGCTTGGGAACACCCATCCACTAATGAGAAGAACCAGATGGTAGATGGCCCCTGGGGCCCTGAGCAGCAGCATGCCGGGCTGGCAGCAGGAGATGCTTCTGGAGAAGGAGCCTCCTGAATAACAGGAAGCAGGGGGCTGTCAAGCCAAGGCAGGTGGCATTGCCTAACAGTCAGAGTCAGGTGCGTGAGAGTGTAATGAGCAATAAGAGCCAGGTGGCAGCTGGTGGCAGGGCCCAACTGGCAGATAGCTATGGAGATGGTTGCAGAATGTAGAGTTCCCAGGGGCAAGAGTGGCTGAGAATCAGTGACTTGCTAATTTATACAATCAGAATCAATCCAGGTTAGAAGGTGCTATGGTTTGACGGTGCTTCCTTCAAAATTCAGGTGTTACCAATGTATTACCAATGCATTAAGAGGTGGCGACTTCAAGAGGGGATAAGGATCTGGGCACAGTGGTGCACGCCTGTCATCCCAGCTACTTTGGAGGCTGAGGCAAGTTCATTCTCCAGCCTCAGCAACTTAGCAAGACTCTGTCTCCAAATAAAATAAATAAAATGAGGGCTGGGGATATAGCTCAGGAGTAAAGCTACCCTGGATTCAATCACCATTACTGAAAAACTTTTTAAAAAAGAAGTTCTGGGGAGACCATAAAGGCTCCTTCCTCATGAATGACATTAGAGCCCTTTAGAGAAGGGCTCCATAGGAGGAATATGTTCTTTCTTGGCCTCCATTTCCTGCTATGTGAGGACACAGTGTCCCTTCCCCAGAGGGATCAGCATGAAGGAATCCTCTTGGAATAGACAGCAATCCTTAACAGACACTGACACCACCAGCACCTTGACCTTGAACTTCTCAGCTTCCAGAAGTGTGAGATTTAAATTTCTATTATTTATAAATCACCCAGTCTTGGGTATTTTATTAGTAGCCCAAATGAACTGAGACAGAATATCAGAATACTGAGGGGAAAAGAAAAAAAAAAAAAGAAGCATCAGGACCTAAGTAATCCCACTGGAGAAGAGGGTGGGACCCCGGGAGTGAGGCCCTTGCAATGCTGTGGAAAGGATCCTCAGTAATATTTCTCAGTCCACTCCCACAAAGTTCTACAGCCATTTCCTTGGCCACTGTGTGCTGGGGAAATGGGAATGCCCAAACCCTTCAGGGGTTGTTAAAGTCTGACTCTGGGATGTCACATGCCACCATGTTTTTCACTTTGTTAGAGTTCAGGGTTGAGGAACCGGGTGTCCGTGGAGTCCCAGCCCAGCCCAGGTTCAATGGGCCCGCTGGGTCCCTGGACAGGCCTTTTGTCTCTCCCACTGCTGCTTGACCTGAGACTTGGAGGGCCCATATCTATTCCTGAAGCCCTGTCTTCTTTCCCAAGTTCTCCCCTGCTTCCACCCAGGCCTACGTGTGAACTGGTTGCCAAATATGTCTGCCAGCCCAGACCTCTCTCCAGGCTCTGATCGGCATCTCAGACATAACCTATCCCAAATGGCTCCTCTCTCCCCCATCCCTGTTTTCCATGCACAATGAGCCACTGCCCTTGTGGCCCCCCTGGTCAGGAGGCTGGGAGTTATCCCTGAGTCCCCTGACTCTTGCCCTCAACCTCCAAGTCTATCCCTTCACCCAGCTGCGTCCCTTCCTGGACCAGGCTCCTCCTGACCATCTGGGTTTCCTGGGTCCACATCTTAAGGAAGCCTGTATCCACCACCTCCTTCCCTAACAGACCCTTCCATGGGCCCCTCAGGCCCTAGTCTACTTTCTATTGCTACAGTTGAATACTTCAGAATGGTAATTTATAAAGAATAAAGATTGATTCAGCTCATGATTCTGAAGGACTAAGGTCCAGGGGCCATATCTGGTTTGAGTCCTCTTGCTGGTGGGGACACTGCAAAGTCCGGAGGCAGAACAGGGCATCACACCACAAGACAGAGCAAGCTGGCCAGCGAGCACGGCTTTTATACCAAAGCCACTTCCTGGACCATCTGAAATTCATTAATGTGGATTAATCTGTTCATACTCTCATGGCCCGATCACCTCTGGGAGGTCTCACCTCTCAAACACCCTTAGCACAGAAACTTGGGGATGGAGTTTCCAACACATGAAATGTGGGGAGCACATTCAAACCGTAGCTGTTCCCAGCATATGGAGTGAGATCCAAAGGTAGGGGTTTCTTTCTTTCTTTCTTTTAATATTTTTTTTAGTTGTAGATGGACACAAGACCTTTATTTTATTTATTTATTTTTATGTGCTTCCGAGGCTCAACCCCAGGGCTTCACACAGGCCAGGTGCGAGCACTCTACCACTGAGCCACAACCCCAGGCCAAAGGTGGGGGTTTCTTACAAAGACCTAACTGGCCACGCTTCACACACTGCCTACTCCGGGCAGGACTGTGTATTAACTGAATATTGGACTGCCCTTGATAAAGGCCCGAAGGCCCGTTCTTTTCCATGTCCTGGATCCCTGCTACTTCTCTCTGTTCCTTCTCCCCAGCCTCAAGAACCACAGCTTTTGAGGCTCCATCTCTCTGATTCTGGGGAATGAAGGAGTGGGCATGGATGGTCTCCCCATTTCGACAGTAAAAGGTGCTCAAAGAGGACAATACTGTAGTCCAAGAAAAGACTCTCTAATGGTGGTGGAGTTTCTGGCAAAAAGTCAGGGCCGTGAGAGAGAGTCAAGTACTGACGGCCAAAAAATTGTTTCTATATTTGTCTCCAAGAATTAACATGGGCACCAAATTCATAGCTGTTTAAAAGACGTGGCCTTAACACGCCCCCAAACACTCCCTGATCAACTCTACCACTACATTATTCTAAAGTAGCTTATGCATTATCAGCTAACCTCCGCTTCTCTCTCTTAAATTGTGACTCTTCTGTGTGCAGGAGTAGGACTGATTATTCTCCGAATCTTTAACCTCCAGCCGCTGAGGAAACTCAGGAGTTAAAAGAGCCGGATGAGACGGCGCACACCTGTAATCCCAGAGGCTCAGCAGGCTGAGGCAGGAGGATCACGGGTTCAAAGCCAGCCTCAGCCAAAGCAAGGCACTGAGCAACTCAGTGAGACCCCTGGATTAAAATACAAAATAGGGCTGGGGATGTGGCTCAGTGTTTGAGTGCTCCGGTACCCCTCCCAAAAAAGTGATGGGACAGAGGTGCAGTCTCTGGGGTACCCTCCCAGCACTGAATGTATGTGCCTATTGCTTCTCCACAGGACCAGGGGGCCAATGGCCTTGTGTCTGTCTCTGCTGCCAGGCCAGGAGCTCTAGGGCAGCTTGCTCAGGTCAGCCTGGCTTCTGCCTGACACCAGCTTGCGACCTGGCTCCTAAAAAGTGCCTGGTGAGATCTGGCTGGCTGAGGTCCTACCCAGGTGGGTAAGAAATACTCCCTTCCCTGAGTCTTCCTTTGGAAAATATATTTAGTAACTTCTAAACAAATCACACGGTACTCTCCCAGTTTTATTTGTTTAGTTAAATTAATTCTATTTTAATATTTCCATTAGCCATTTAATTTATTCTAAAACCCGGCACTGCAAAGTAATAAAACCTCTCAAATATTGACAGACAGTAAAGTAAATGTCGTCCAGCTACAACCATCTGTTTTGTTTTTTTTTTTTTTTTCCTCCAGAAATTCCTCAAGATGGAGAACATGCCACGATCATTGATTTATGGGCCAGGCCGGGCCCCTGGCATCCGCTGACAACACTCCTCCTGCCCAGACCCAGGCTGCTGGGTGTGAGGCTCTGGAGTCTACAGGGTGAGAGAGAAGGGAGGCAAGAGCCTGGGGCGGGCAGATGAGAAATCTACACAGCAAACAGAAATGGAATCCCAGTTTTTAAAAATGGATAAGCTGGCTTGAAATTCAAACACTTGCTGTTTTCCAGCCCCGTGCCCCGGTGCCAATAACCTTCTAGTGTCCCTTGGCAGCCGGGCCCAGAAGCCACATACCTCTCCCAGCCTCCTCTCCCCTGCACCACCTGTCCCCCCCCTCCCTGACTCTCTCCCCCACCCGTCTGGCCCTGCCCATGGATAAGATGCAGGTGCCTTCCTTCCTACCCAGCCCATCCTCCAGAGGGGGAGGGGACACTGGGGGCCCTGCAGAGGCTGGAGCTGGAGCTGGCCTGGCTGACAGCTCACAGCCCCTCTCTGGTGACAACGACGGAGCATGGCTCTCAGGGCAGCTCCTGAGAATCAGATGCAGGCTTGGTGGAAGGAAACAGCTCAGGCCAAACAAGGGGCACCAGCATTGGTCCCCCATTCCTGAGCTGTGGGAGCCCGGTGTCTCCCCTCCCACCACCACAGCGAATACCTGGGACTCCCTGTGGGATGTGGTTACATCTGCCCCATGCCCAGCTGGGCCCGGCCCATACCAGAGGCCCCAGGGCTACAGCAACGCTGAGGCCACTCTCCAGATATCCAGCATCTCTGGCAAGAAAGGCCTCTGGGCCTCTGTGCTTTGGTCAGACCCCCAGCCCCCACCCCCTCAAGGCCTATGAGTGTGCCTGCTGTTTACACAGCACACATGCTTACAATTCCTCGCCTACCACCATGCACAGCCAAGACAGCCACAAGTATTCCATGGACACGTCAGGGCCAGGCACCACTGGCTGCCAACTCAGCCCTCCCTCCCCCACCTAATTGCCTCTCATTCATTGCTCCCTCCTCACTCTGCCTGAAGTCCTGCAGCAGAGCTACCCTGGGGGCTGAGAAGGCAAGGCACCACCCAGACACTCCACCCACCCACGCAGTGGGCAAAAAGCCAGGCCTTTGTCCAGGGAGCATGCTCATCACCCCCCTGACTTGCTCCAGGGACACCTGGATAATTCCAGTTCAGAGCCCCTTGGGGAAAGAGACCAGCATGGAAGAAATGTGCCAGCATGTCCTGGTGCTGCAGTGAGTCTGCCTGTCCCTCCAAGGCACAAAGGAGGGTCAGCCAGCCTGCGGGGAGGCCCGGGAAAGGGTTCCAGGAATGGGTAACCCCAGACATGAGTCCTCCAGTATGGGTGAAGGGTCTTAAGACAGAGCGGTCCCCATTTCCGAGAACCCCACACAGTTTGCTTGGCCGTGGAGGATGAATGGAGAAGGCTCAAGCCTACCCCTGAGGGCAATGGGCAGCCAGAGCAGGTCTTAGCCTAGAGAAGCAGCATGTTCCAACTTGAAGGGCTGGAGGAAACCAGCCTATGGGGAAAGAACCGACTCAAGAAGAGCCTGGAAATCTCTTTTAGTCAGCTTTTACATTGCTCAAAATACCCAACAAGAACAGCTCAGAGAAGGCAAAGTTTATTTTGGTTCATGGTTTCAAGGGTCTCGGTGCATACATGTCCGACTCCATTGCTCTGTGCCCAAGATGAGGCAGAACATCATGGCAGAAGGGTGCAGTGGAGGGAAGCTATTCCCCTCATAGCAGCAAGGGAGCAGATAGAGACAGGGAGAAAGGGGGAAGGGATCACAGAGGATGCACCTTCCAGGGCATGCCCTCGCTTCCAGTCACGCCCCACCTGCCTACAGTTACCACGCAGGATGGACTGATTAGTTACACGCCTCACAGTCCAATCATTTCACCTCTGAATATTTATGCATTAACACTGGAGCTCTGGGAGGACACCTCACATCCAAACTATCACAGGTTCCAAACAGGGCCTGCATTGCACCTTTGGTCTGTATGGCCCCACGAGCAGGGTATTGAGGAGTAAGTTGAACAACCATTACCAAGCAGGTGAGCAGAGATGGGTGTGCAGGGTGACCCTTTTGGTATAGGAGCAGTTCTGGGCCACAGGAATTTGCTGGTGCAGGGAAGGGGGGTTGGACTCAGATAAGGCCCCTGGTGACTGATCCGACACATGTTTATTGAGCAATTGCTGTGAGTAGGCACCCTAGTGAGCACTAAGTGACAGTTCCAAGCAGAAGAAACACCATCCAGTTGCTGTTGGCCCAAGGCTCCCCCTCAACCTCAGAGACAATATAGAAACCGAGGAATTGCACACATAGTGAAGTGACCACTCTGGGGTTGCTGTCAAAGAGGACATGGCAGGCATGTCTGGAGTCTGCATTTCATGAGGACCCAGGGGTCTTCCTGACACCCAGTCCTATAGCATCATTACCCACCCCTGGCAGAGACCTGTGGTGCAAATGGCCTCCTCTTCCTGGGTTCTCCAACCCCACCACCAGGGAACAAGAAACTGTGTCAAAATAGTATTCTACACCACCATCAGGTATGTGAACCCACCCCGAGTTCCCAGTTAAGCCTATGGCAACTCTGGGTAGGAGAACCAAGAACAAACCTCAGAAGTGAGGGAGGAAGTGCAGATGAAGGTGACCCTGGGCAAGAACAGGGTCACGAGTGGCAGGTGGTTCAACCAGCCCCTCGTCCATGCTCCACACTCTGCACTGTGGAGCCTGTTCCCAGCCACTGGGACCTCCACCTGCAGCCCCCAGCTGGCTGTCAGGACCCCTGCGATCTCCCAGGGCCTGCTGTACCCCCAGCTCCCTATAGCTTCATCTCCCAAGAAATGTCAACAGTACACTCGGCAGCATCCCCCCCATTCTTCATCTCCACACTTCGGTCTCCAATTATCCCCACAGGTTCTGCTGCCATCCTAGGAATGAACCAAGCCTGGTGCAGCCCGCCAATCTCACAGCTCCAAAGGAGGAAAAGAGGAACTGTGCGTTCACAGCCAAGAGAGGAGTTCATAAATTTCCATAAAATTACTAGATGTGTGTGATTTATGGCAAGACACTTCAAGTCCCTGTGGAGCAGAGAAGGGCTACAAGGAGACATGACAGAAGAAGAGCTGCCAAGCGCCCTGGCAGGACAGGTGTGCCCCACCTTGGTCCTGAAGGACAGCAGAACAGCACTGTCTGGCAATGGGGACATGGACCCTCAGGACAGTGTCAAGAAATACCAGGCAAAGGCAGTACTTCATTTGGTCCCTCTGAGCACCAGACAGAATGAGCGCTTGAGCAGGTGGCTGGTCTAGAATCACATGCATTACTGGCCAGAGAAGTGGCCAGTAGCCCTGCCACACAGCAGTGGCCCCTGCAGACCACAGAACAAGAGGCTCCACACAGCTCTCCTTGCTACCAGCAGAAATCTAAGGTGCCTGGAGATAGGGATGTCCCCAAGACTGGTTGATGACCCCGCTGTGGGACAGCCATGGATACTTAGACAGTCAGTACATATTAGCATCCACGACCCCCACCTTGACCCACCATTTGTTATTCTCTACGTGCAGAGCATATCAGCAAGAGTGTGTTCTTTGTGGATGGTGTTTCCCCAGAAACAGGAAAGTTCTACAGGGGTCTCGGGACACATTCCTCAAGGACACCCTGAACCTTTGTGTACCCATTTTTCAGCTGGACATACTGAGGTCTGAGCAGCTGTGACTTTTCCAAGGTCACCCAGGTGGTAGGTGGCAAAGATGCACTTCAGATCCAGATTTGATCCCCCACAGCCACCTTCTTCACCAGCGGCCTCTCTGACGCCTGCGACAATCACAAGCAAGGGTGTTTGGCGAAGCATAGAGTCACGTGCTCACGACATTGTCATGCCTTACAAAGTACATATATAGAATCCCTTGCCAAATATATTTTTTAAAGGAATTAAAGAAAATTGTGTGCCCAATATATTTGAAAAGATAAAGAGCACAGAGCGGGCTGGGGATGTAGCTCAAGCGGTGGCGCGCTCGCCTGGCGTGCGTGCGGCCCGGGTTCGATCCTCAGCACCACATACAAACAAAGATGTTGTGTCCGCCGAAAACTAAAAAATAAATATTAAAAAATTTCTCTCTCTCTCTCTCTCTCTCTTAAAAAAAAAAAAAAGCACAGAGCATTCTTCTGGGGACATGCAGCCACATGCAGCCAAAGGCCTGGGGCGGGGGATCTCAGCAGGCAGGGCAGACACATGAGAGCCATCAGAACTTGGGGGATATTTCCAACTTCAGCACTCTTGGCCAGCACTCTTGGCCTGTCCCTGGAGATGGCCCAGGCTCTCCTGGAAAGGATGCCCAGGGCCGGGGAAACTAGGTGCCGCAGCACCTTGGCCTTGCCCACCTGGATAGGTTTGTCCTTGACAAACATGCCTGTGGAGCTGCCTCATTGTTAGGATGTAAAGCTGTCATGAAAGAAAAGAAGGCCCCACAGAGGCAACTCCCCAGTTTCTGTGGTCACAGGGAACAAACCAGCAGCCTGCCCACCCATCCACCCTGAGAGTTGTTCTCCTGCCAGGCTGTCCTCAGAGCTGGAGCACAGCGGAGGTCACAGTTTAGGAACACAAGGGACAGGCAGAAAGAGAAAAGTGAGTGTGTTTGAGGGCAGTCACAGTGATGTGACTGTGTGACCTGTCCAGAGATGGGATCGTGGGAGGCAGTGGAAGGCCGCAGGAGGTGAGCCGGCCCCTGGTTGCTATGTGTAACTGGGCAGGAAGGGAAGCTCTGGGTACCAAGTGTGGTCAACCCGCTTGTTGGGCCGTGAGACCAGCCAGACCACCACTGCCTTGGGAATTACAGGAGTCAGGGGGCACTGGTGGACCACCTCTGCAAGGCAGCCTGGCCCCAGAGAAGTGGCCAGTAGCCCTGCCACAAGCAGTCCCTGCTCCTAACGCAGGCAGAAGCAGAGAAGTACAATTATCAGGAGGCCACAGGCACAAGGACTTGGATCACCAGACCCACATACAAGCCTGATGGTAGAATCTCGGACAAGCAGCTCAAACTCTCTGACACTTGTTTTTAATCATTCATCTGATGGGACTGTGAATTCCACTCGGGCAGAGCGACTGCTGAGATGAATGAGATCAGGCATTTGCAAGTAAGATGCAGATAATACTACAGCTCCCAGTTACCCGGAATCTGCATGGGCAGGTGCACTAACCCTAGCCCTCACCCTATTCTCTGGAGGGCATGGAGCATGATAGTCATTCCCAGTTTACAGATGAGAGGACTGAGACTCAGAGGGGCAAGAAACTAGTGCAAGCCCATAGGGCTGGGAAGGAGCGATCAGGCCAGAAAGCAGGTCACCTGACTCCAAAGATACTGCTCTTTTCTCCCACACACCTGCTTCTATAGAATAAGCCTATTGATTCAAATCACCCCCTGCAGAGATAAGTGGAAAGCATCTTCAATGTTCCCGTTTTCATTCCCGGAAATTCTTCCCTAAACTGCAGCAGTCCAGACAGAAGGACAAGAGGCTGGGGTGATGTGGGGCCTGCTCTGAAATGGTCTATTTCTGGGATATTTATGGAGGAGTCCCTCTCTGCCCCTTGACCGCTTCCATGCAGCAGCCTGAAGGGCTGCAGGGAGATAAATGTTTCATTATGCAGAGTCACCTCCCGCCAGGCTGATGCTGTGGGGTTCTGGCCTTGGCCACCCCTGACCTTACATGTCACCTTGGAGGGAACCCAAACCCTCTACATTCCTCCCTATTAGGGTCAAGAATGACATTGTTTTAGGAAGAGACCTTTTCAGAGGCTCCCCTAGGCTGTGGGGGACTCAAATCACAAGTGCCCCAGGGCAGAGACAGTCGACAGCAGCCTGTAGTCCCCATCAATCTTCCCATGGAGCATTGCAGGCTCTGGCTGAGAAGGATTTATGGGGAGGGAGGGACTAGGGACAATGGCCTTCCCTCCCAGGCCCCGCCAGCAGACTTTTCCCACGGTCAGCTCCAACAGGGCCCTAATGGATGGGTCAGAAAGGCCAGCTCACAGGGAGCTCACTTGTGTGTGCCAGAGGTTGCTCCCCACCGTCACCTCAGGCTGGTGGGCTTACCCACAGTGTCACTTGCTTTTTGATTCACTGCTGTATTTTTTTTTTTCAATGAGTGGGTATTACTTTTTAAATCAAAAGAAGAAAGGAAACAACAGCACGGCTTTGTTTGGTCTGGTTGTGTTTATAAGCAAGTTGCTCTCAAGTGCTAAGGACCGCACAGTCATCTTCCACCAGCCAGAGAGAACGGAGAGGCCTAGTGGGGAGCCGGGCCTGTCTGATTTCCCAGGGAACCCACATACAAAGCCCTTCTCATTACAGGAACCATGCTCCGCTGAGCGCAGGCACCACCCTCCCCTGGAGAAACCTGAACTGTATCCCAATCACAGTCCCAGAAGAGCAGCTCTGACTGCCTGTCCAAATGGAGCTGCAGTCCTGCACCCCACCAGTCACCTTCCCCCAGGTCCAGATGATCTAGGGACTGCTCTGGCCTGAGAGATCAGGCCAGTTTTGGCACCATTACAGTTGGAAAGATTTGGGTGTTTAAAGAAGACCTGTTGGCATAGGAGAAGGCAAACTTAGGTCTTTCTCTCTGCTTGCCCCCTACCTACCAACACGTATGACCTTGACAAAGACTTCATCTCTCGGTGCCTCGGTTTCCCAATCTCTAAATGGGGAATTATCCCATTTATCATATTAAATGAGACAGAGTAAGGAAGAAAAGCATTCAGGCAGGATCAGGTTCTTGATGAGCACCCCTTGTATTAGCGGTTATTGCTCTTAATATAGCTATTTTACCCTTGAGTAAAGAGGTCCCCAGTCCTATCTCTGTCCCCGTGCTTGAAGCAGCTATGACAATGAACAATTCCTTTTTCTTTGCCACATTAATTTCTACCCACAATTTGGTGATAGTACAATGAGAATGATCCTCTCACCTTGTGAAACTTGAGAAATGTGACTTGTCCCTCTACCTGGCCATTTCCGTCTTGGCAGGGTCTACCCTAAGCCAGATAGATGCTAAATCCAAAGAATAAAAAGAAGACTCTGCTGCGCCTTGAGCAGCCTCAAACTTGAATAAGGGGAAATAGGTCATTTTTTTAAGTGTCAGTCCATCTGCAGTTGTCAACCAGAGTCTAGAACAGTATGTCGAGAAGGATCCAGAGGCTACCTATCAGTTCAGACTGAAAGTGCTCTGTGTGGATGAGTGATGCCTGCCATAGGCACAGGAAGGTCCTCATAACAGGAGTGCCACTTATCCGCCAACTCTGCAGTAATGGGTCAGATATGGGGTGGGTTTTGTTGGAGACAGAATTGGAACCCAGATCTCTTGACCTCCAACGTGGTGATTACCCACATGACACCATCAAAAGTGTCCTGAAATTAATCAAGTTTTCTTTTTGTTTTTCCTTTGATGAAAACATCGCCAGTCCCATACTGTTGAGGAGCAACTGGAACTGTCAAATGTCTTTCTCATATACATAGCTCCCTTGGCCCTACTGATGAATCTACTCCCACCCCAAAAAGTAAGTGGTGACTTCTCTAGGAAGCTAAAGGAAGCCACAGCCCCTGCCCTCCTCCTCCTGCCCATGACCTTCCTCCCCAGGACAGTCACCCTCAATAGCCTTCATGTTCTGAGAATCCAGAGAGAGGAAGAGACCCACAGAAACTTCTGAAGAGGACTTGTTATGGTTGGGGCCTGAAATGTTCCCCCAGAAGCTCACATGTTGAAAGCATGGTCCCCAATGCATCAAGGTTCAGAGGTGGGACTTTTAAGCACTGATTGGATCAGGAAGGCTGTGATCTCATCGATGGATTAATCCATTCATTGATGGATGAATGGTGTACTGGGAGATGGGTCCTAGCTGGAGGAAGTATTTCACTGGGGGTGTGCCTTCAAAGGGCCCATCTTTTCTCTGGCCCTCTCTCTCCTCCTCTCCCTCCTCCTGTCTTTCTCTCTCCTTTCTCAGCCCCTCCCCACCACCACCACCTCTCTCCTCCCCAGATGCCATGAGCTGAGCGACTGTACTCCACCATGCTCTTCTGCCATGATGTTTCTGCCTTGGAGCCAGCAAACCACGAACTGAACCCTCTGAAACCATGACCCAAAATTAACCTTTCATCTTCTAAGCTGTTCTTATCAGGTACATTGGCTATGGCAATAAAAAACTGACTAACAGAGACTCCATTTCACCTCTGCATCCTCCATAGCCTCCCCATGATAGTCCACACCCAGAGCCATTCTCCACTGCCCATATCTACTCTTTCAGAATAACCAGTACCCTAAAGGCACTCACTGCAGAGGTAGAGCTCCCAGCCTCCTGGATGAGTGAGCAGATTGGTGGTACTGGCAAGGGGTCCAAGCCCTGAACCTGTCTATGATGGGCTAGCCCTGGGCATGAAGTGCTGGCGAGGCCTGATACTGTGACTGGCACAAGCTCCTTTGCCCAGTAATAGCCACTGATCATCCCCAGGCTACCACTCTGTGCCCACAGATTAAGGCTGCACCTCTCAGGCTCTTTTTCTTCCTGCAAAATGGGACTATGGGTGGTGGCCAGCCACAGGTCAGGGAAGAGAGAAAGCACATAGGACAGCGCAGCACCCATGCAGGGTGGGCACTCATGATGTCAGGAGCTAGGCTTCTTGTCATTTTGCTTGTGCACCAGGCACTGTGGGGTCATTAACTCACAAAATGAGGAACTGGGCTCCAGGAGGCCAAGGTCATGCCAGGAATCTAAGAACCACAAACAGACCACACTCACACTTCCAGAAGCTAGTGGCAGTGCACCCTGATGTATGGGGAGTTAGGGGTGAACACAGCCCACTCCGGTCTCTCTGCCCCTTGATCATCAGCCGTATGCTAGAGTGTGCTACTCAGAAGCCCAGAGAAAGAAACAGGCACTCACAGGCCTAGCAGGACCAGAGACAAGATTCACTGAGAGTGAGGGAAGATAGCAGCTGTCCCTGTTGACAAGCAGAGCCCCTAACAGAGCATCTGGACTCCTGGCTTGGGGTGCTGGGCCAGGTCCAACCCTTAATGCTTAGAGCTCTTGGGCAGTGGTACAGGAATGGATTCAAGATGAGCACACTGCTCCCTGACCTTTCTGAGACCGTTCCCCATATTGCTCTTCACCATACAGTCTGGCTCTGAGGGTATCCCAAGCTGCCCACTGCTAAGTGTAATAACTAGCCTCTGGCCCTTTCCTAAAATGGGAATAATGGGTTCTCAGACACCTCCACTAAACTGGGGTTGAAAGTATGGCCCCCAATGCATCAAGGTTCAGAGGTGGGGCTTTTAAGCATTGATTGGATCAGGAAGGCTGTGACCTTATCAATGGATTAATCCATTGATGGATAAACGGTACTGGAAAGAGTTTAGAGTCTGAAGAGATGAAGGGTCTAGGCCCTTCGCCACTAGGGACACTGGAAAAGCACTTGTAGTCCCCATGCATCCTGCAGATGCCATTGTCCAGGCATATGTGCTCCCCACACTCACCTGCAGGTCCCAGATCTCTGTCTCACCAACTTATGAGCCACGCGTGAATCACCACCACTTTTAAAGCACAGTGTACAAAAGCCGCCTGTCATCCCTAAGAGTTCAACACGTTCTCTCCTGAGAAGATCCATTTTGAAGTACTTTTCCTTCTTTGTCTGCCTTTTCAACAGCCCCAGGAGGTAGTTTGGGGGGAAGTATCAATCTGTCCATTTTGGGTGTAAAAAATATTGAGTCTCAGTGCATTCAGGGTAATTAATGCTCATTGCTAGAACAACTAAAAACTGTGGCTTACTATCATAAAAAACTTATTTCTTATTCATGCAAAACCCAGCATAGATGTTCTGATTTGTGGATTTCCCCTGATCCTAGTTCAAGGATCCCAACTCCTGCCGTTTTGTGGGGACACCAACACTGAGGGTCTTTGGGGTCCTCCCCTGGAATGTGAATGGAAGGAGAGAACCACACAGAATGTACTCATTGGCTTGACGATTGACCTCGCATCTCTGCCCACTTCCCATTGGTCAAAGCCCAGTCACATGGTCCTGATATACTGCAAGGAAGGTTGGGAAATGTAGTCCAAGGGTTCCAGGGACTAGGAGCTTAACTGGGGCCTTCAGACCAGTTCCTCCAATCCCCAGAGTTAGTTACCCAGATCTCGGCCTCCCCTTGTTCCACCAGTTACCCTCCTGTTGGTCTCCACACATGTCCTCTCGAATTAGCTTCTGGGCCAAGAGCTAAACAGAAATGTTCAAGCTGAAACCTCCAGACAGGTATTTCACTTTAGTTGCAGCACATTTGATCAGAGAAGTGTTGAGACCAGAAAAAGTTTTCATTCACCTAAGAAGAAATTGCAATGAGAGAGATGAAAACCACATTTGAATTATAGAAAAAAAAAAATAATTGGCAAAGTTCCTGGAATCCAAGTATGTTTGTGTAATGAGCTGCTATGGCGGAATTCTCTAACTGCAAAACAACCCGGCCAGCTTAATTACAACGTGGTTGATATTAAAGTTGCAGCTACCCAAGAACCACAACAGTTGCTTAATTACGAGGCCTCAGGAGGGGGTCTGATAATTGGTTTTTAAAATAATGTCTCCTATGCACAGTACCTTTCCATAAGGAGGCCCCAGGATCTTTCCAAACATTAATTACTGTCCCTTCAGGAGGTCCCAGGCATGTGGTCTTTGGTGACTAACAAAATTTGGAAACTTTGTCAGCAGAATAAGTGTGGTTCAGATGCAGGACGGTGGGGACAGCAGCTCAGAGTCCAGGTTACACAAGGAGAAGAACAGAGCCAGGGGGCTTAGAGCAGAGAAAATGTGGGATTGCGGGGTCAGGGGTCAGGAGACCCAGGGGCCCATCTCAGCTCTGCCTGGCTTCAGATTCCAGAACATCTTGTGTTCACTCAAAACTGCTTCAAAATGAATCCACAGGAGGTGGCCAGGGCAAGGACCAGGGGACACTGAGCTAACCAAGAAGTGAGCTGAGGAGCCTGGGTCTGGAGGAAGAACCTAGTAAGTAATGTTGATACATTATGATCTAAAACTGGGGGAAGGAGGAAGGGACTAAGGGAGTGGGATCCTCACACCAAATAAAGGAGGAAACCCTTGAGCAGGTCTCTGCCATAAGTGAAGAAGAACTCCAGGTACGGCATCTGCCAGGGGCATCCTAAACAGTCTACACACCCCAAGAAGTTTCTGAAAAGGACCTCTGCCACAGTCTGGCTGGGCACAAAATAACCGAGCCGCCACACAGCCTTGTAGATTCAAACAGCAACCTTTATTCCCGAACTCTCACCGGCACTCTACACACACTTCCCGGGAACACACTGTCTGCAGCGGGCTCTGCGCGCCAGTTCTCTCAGAACCCCGTGAGAACTCAATGGGAACTCCAAAGTAGCGGGCGCCCGAGGCAGTAGGATCCGCCCTAATCCCAGCAGGATCCGCCCTAATCCCTGGAGCAGGGTCACCTTTCAACCATTCCCTCTGGCAAAAATGCCAGGCTTCATTCTGACTAAACTGTGGCTCTCAACAGACCTCTCCATGAACCCCTCCCTTGCAGATGTCCTTTGCCCCTTAAGTCCATAATTCTGTAATAATCTCTATAACTCTAATAATCTCTCACTATCCATCTCAGCAATGCACACACTGTCCCAAGGTTTTGCAGAGGAAAATTGCAAATCTTGCAAGAAGGTACAGGCTGTGGTCAAGTTCAGGAATGCTGTTGCTTCCTTCACACCCCAAACCCTTGAAAAGGTGGGTAAGTGACCAGCTGAAGAGGAGGGAACCCCTGCCCAGGCCAAGAAGGCAGGTTCAGGCATCGTGGGACACCAAGCCACCAACCCAGCACTAAAGCTCTCAGGGTGTCCCACAGAAATTGATGAGCTGACAGAACTTATTTTTCAAAAGCGACCCTCTCTGTTGGGGATATGGATTCGTGGTTGAATGCTTGCCTATCATGTGCAAGGGCTTGGGTTCCATCCCCACCACCCAAAACAAAAAATTTTAAAATAAAATAAAATAAAAAATAGCCTTCTATAGGATCATGTGTCAAGAGTCAGACTTCCCAGTGAAATACTCATACTTGACTACTTCATTGCTAACATCATACATACATACATGCCTCCTCTTTGTTAATGCATAGGTACAATCATAACCCAAAATTTATGAATAAGGTAATATAGAGCTTTAAATTTTATTTATTTATTTATTTATTTATTTATTTATACTTTGAATATTTCAATGCAATGTCCCAAATTAACCTCTTTTAAAAGCATTTCCTATGACACTTGGGTCCCTAAATTAAGTGGAGTCAATTTTGGTGGACTTTTTTCTAGTGACCTTGGACTTAAGCCCCCTCCCCAGGTCTGCCAGGAGGGGCCAGGTGGAAGGAGAGCCCCTACACAAGCAGAGGTCAAGGGAGCCAGACTCCGAAGGCCTGGTGGGTGGGGCGTGTTTCATTTGGCGGGAGACACACAGAAGCCAGATCCAGCAGCACCGCAGCTACCAGCTTCCAGCCAGAGCTGAGCTTGGAAAGCACACAGACATGCTTGGAATTCCAGAAATGCGCCCTGTCTAGGGCCTCTGCCTGCTCCCCCAGGCCCTCGGGGAGTGTGAAAGTGGGGCTGGGGCCCAGGACCATCTGGAGACAAGCCCAATCTTCTCCTCCCAGGAACAAAGTGGGCCTCAAGACCCCACCCCCATCCAGCCCTGGACTTCTGCACCCCCCAGAGCTGCGGCATGCCTCAGTGAGCCAGCCACAAGGAAGAAGTCTGGATCCTTTACCCCTGATAACTTGGTCCCCTGGATCAGCAACCCCAAGGTCTTCAGGAGGGCTGCAGCTCTGAGGAGCCAAAGTAGACAGGATACAGCCCACAGAGGAGAGCAGACAGAGCACAGCGCACAAGAGACACGGCACACAGGGGACATTACATCTGGCTGTGGACTTCTTTTGGCAGCTCCTCCACAGAGACCTCTCCATGTTCCCCGGGGCTGGAGAAGGTGGGAATGGAAACATCAACTCAGGGGCTTCAACACTAAATGGCTTCATTTCTCGTCCAGTCACTGCTGCTTCCAGCCATGTGTGACCAGTCTCTGAGCACGTCCAAGTATAAAAAAATCTAGTCCACGGAGAAGATTCCACGCCCTGAGTCTGATCACGCTTCTCTACTCCAGTCACACTCCTCTCCACACAGAGTGGTAAGGGAAGGTGTTGGGGATAAGGACAGGGTCTGAGGAAGGGGCCTCCACTAGGTGTGGCCTCCCCACCCCCCAAGGAAAACCTGAGACAAATCTCCTGCTGGGGTGTGAGTGCTCTTCAGGTGTTCATCCTACAGGACCCACCTTGCCAAATCCACTCCATCTTCTCTTTCAGTCTCCCACCCTGAACCCAGCTATCCCGGATGGGACCCACAGTACAGCATACAGCTAGCAGGCAGCTCAGGCCCCCTGGCCACATCAGATGGGCAGAAGCACCATCTTTCCCCTGGCTCTTCATTCATCCTCTCCTTGCTTAAAGAAGCTCAGGACAGAGCATCAGCCTGTCCAGCCAAACCATGGAAGGCCCACACTCCGAGCTGCAGGACATCCAATTTCTGTTGAGGACCCTCCTCCCCACTACACAGGGTACCCCCTCCCCCATAGACAGGCTCCAGCAATTTTCATTTCAACTTGTTTTGAAGAACAGCAGCCGCTGTTACGCTCATCACCCTTGTTGAAGTGCATAATAGCATGCACGCACTTAGAAGTGTGGTCAGCTGCTGTGGCAGAATACCATAGACTGGGTAGCTTAAACGACAGACATTTATTATCACAGTTCTGGAAGCTGGAAGTCAAGGTCAAGATGCCAGCAGATCCAGTTTCTGGTGAGGGCTCTCTTCCTGGTTTGCAGATGACCACCTTCTCGTTGTATCTTCACATGGAAATAGAAATCTCTGTCTCATTTCTCTTCTTCTAAAGGCACTACTTCTTCTAAAGGCCTCATCCTTATGACCTCATTTAACCTAATCACTTCCCCAGATCCCCACCAACCATCACAGCAGGGGTTAGGATTTTAGCATATGAATTTGGGGAGACATGAACATTCGGTCCACAACACAGAGAGAGATACCCATAATATGGTGAAAATTTTGATGAGCACAGTATTAATAAAAATGTGTCATGTCTGTACCGCCTCCTACAAACCCAATTGGTGGTCCTCCAGCCATTGGCATAGGGGGCTGAGAAGGAGCCAGAGAAGAGTTCATAGTGGCTGAGCACCTCCCACCGGGCCAAGCTCTGCCTGGGTGCCTACTTAGTCTCCCTGCAGTACACATAAATAAACTCCTATCATACCCACTTCACAGATGAAGAAACTGGCCCTAAAAGAGGTCAAGCAACTTGCTCAAGGTCACTCTACCAGGACCAGGTGAAGCAGTGTCTGGCCCACAATTGATTCTACACCAGTGATGCTTGCTTGGCCTGGAGACTACTGGTCATTTCAGGACCTTTCCAGGGGATGACTTTCATACAAATATTGAAATACCGTAGCCTTGGTCACCCTTATTTTCTCACAAATGCACCATGCATCTGGGTTTGTTTGGTTGGTTGGTTGGTTTTCAAGAAAATAACAACATGTAGCTCCCTGATGGCTAATGAAATGTGTGCTTTGTACTCCTGTGTTCTTACAAATATCTTCATTTTAAATTCTGATATAGGGAACAAAGTTAACCTAACCACAGTGGGCTTGTAAATGTTAAACAACCAGCTTTCCAAGTAAAAATGTCCAAATGTGTAGCATTTGCCAACTTTCATGGTGCAAATATTTTCACCATGGTGGATTTTTAAGCCACCAACATAATGTCACCGAAAGCAGAGTTGGGAAAAATGTAGGAGCGCTATCAGCCCTTGCCAGCTGGTAAGAGACGGTTCCAGGACACTACTGGACAGAATGCATTTAAACAGAATCTCTTTGGGTCCCTCAATATTTTTAAGACTATAAAGGGGTTTTAAGATTTAAAAAAAAAAAAAAGTACGAGAATATCAATTAATATAAAAAAATAAAATAAAACTAAAAAAATGTTTGAGAACCACTATATCAACCAAGATCAAATAATGTGCAAAGGATCACACTGGGTATCACCACAAGGCCTCACCTTTTGGAGGCTCCAGCCTAAAGCAGAGTCCCTGATGGAAGACCAACTGGAGGGTCAGAAGGGACCTGTGGCCGGAGGGCTGAAAGGTGAAGGTTCCTGTCTCTGCAGGAATCTGGAGATGCCAACTCTGAGTTCATAGTGGCAGCAGTAGGGAGAACCTGGGTCCTGCTGTCAGTAGGTCCTACCTTCTGATGAAATCCGCAGTGATCAATTCATAGGCACAGGTGGACGCTTAGGACCTCACTGCCAATGCGCAGGTGGGCTGAGCAGGGACAAAATGGAGCAGTGTAAGTCTGATAGTTTGAAGACTGATGAACAGGGGAAATGCCCCTGCAGAAGAGAGCCAGACTGAGCCAATCAGGTTGAACTTGCCTGGATCCATTGACCCTGGAACTGGAGAGAAGGTGCTGGAGCCCAGCTGGTTAGTGACCATCCTGGCCTTACCCTTGCTCATCAGGATTTTTCTGAGGATCAATATGGGCTAGGTGTGGTTTAGGAGCTGGGAGTCCCAAAATGAATAAGACTGCCCTACACTTAACCTGGTGGACAGACAGACAGGGACACCCAGAGGGCACGGAGGGACTGCCATGATTTGGACAAGTGCAGGATCCAAAACAGGCATCAGCAGACTTGTTGGCTAGGCAGGAGTCTGCGGGGTCTTCCACAGGATATAGCCTGTGCCAGGCTGTGAAAGGGTGGCAAACATGTCCTCATGCCAGGGTGGGGCAGGGTGGGGGCAACATGCAATGGCAAGGGTGCAGGAGAGCCTTGGGGCCAGGAGGCAGGACCATAGAGCCAGAAAGACATCAAGGAGGATACGAGGGCCAAGAGTACCCTGAGGGTGCCCTGTGCAGAGGTCTGGCTGTGAAGATAAAGTCCTCCTTATCACCCAGCTAGAAACTTCCAGCTACCAGGGCTTCCTGTCCCAGAGGCCCCAGAAAACCTGGTCCTCCAGCTCAGGATTTTGTGACTGCCATTATTCCAGTCTATCCAGAAAACCCTCCAGCCCCCACTCTGCTAACTCTGGGGTGGGCAGGGCCTGCTTCACATCCTTCCCACTTCCCTGGGACGTCCTGTAAGCTCTCTCTTTACAGGGTGCCAGACCTAGAGGATGTAAGCTGACAGCTACTGATACCATTTTCCCCCAACACAGGCAGGAGGCCTCAGAAAAAAAGATGTGAGCAGGCCAGGGACACAATGGATAATGCATCTGACTATGGTTCAGAAGATTCTAGAAGGATTCTAGAAGGAAGATGTTTGACTAATATGAAGGGTTGAACCTCAAAGAGTGAACCTGTTTCTATCTCTGGGGCCCACCCAACATCCTAGGTGTCCCAGGCGAATGCCAATAAATGGCCTTTTTGCACAGAAGAGGAAGGTGATTTGGTTTCAGTGGCAAGCAATTAAGTCATATTGTCAGTTACAGAAGTACAGTCAGCCATGGGAAGCAAGGAAATGGCTCACTGGACAGGAACACTGGCAGCTTTCAGAACTGAAAATGAATAGGCAATCAGTAAATGTGTGACATATATTATGGATTAGATGTGAGGTGTCCCCCAAAGCTCATGTGCCAGACAATGCGAGAAAGCTTAGAGGTTTATAGAGACTGAGAATGCATCAAGTGCTTTGCTTACAAATCATCCCATTTAATTTCCCCAACCCCACAAGACAGGAAAGACCACTCCTCATCACCAATAGCATCATATATGCTTCAGTTGAATAAACAAAGGCTTAGAAAGGATAAGAAATGTACCCAGGGTGACCCAGCTGGTTCATACTGGGGCCACAGGGCTGCCTGACTCCACAGCTGTCAGCCATCAAAACTCAAGGTTGTGTATGAGGACCCAGGAATCTTAGAAAGGACAGGAATACACCTCTGCAAAAGCTGAAAAAAACAAGTTTTCCAAATCCTCAAATGACACTCATGTTGTAGTCATATAAGACACTGCCACCAATGCTGTCTCACTCAAATTGAGTTTTGGGGATACTTGTCATTGTTCCAGGGCTGTGGATGACTGCAACACTGAGAAAAATAACTAGACTCCTCCCTAGGTAGAGGCCCCTGGGGTAAGGGACAATAGTTCTAAGCCCTCTAGGCTTGAGAGTCAGGAAAGGGAATGAGGCATGGCTTCTAGCTACACTCAGAGGCAATCAGCCCCAGGTTCTCTGTACCAATACTAGACAGTAGAGGACCTCATGGACATGGGGACCAACATCTCAGTTTCCCTGGCTCCAGGAGATAATAAGTGATTGAGCTGACCCAAACTATACAGTCTGATCCACTGGGCCTTAGTAATTGGTTCAGGTATAAACATGTGACCTGAATTGGTCCCATTAGAGTGACTCTCAGAACACTACCAGGAATTCTAGGACCCAGGTGCTTTCTCTAACTCCAGATCATGTCACTGTGCAAGGATGAGATCTGGAACGGTGGCAGCCATGTTTGGTACCATGATGGAAGTCAGCTGGCGATGAGCTGGCAATAGAGCTGAGCACAGGAAATCACAGAGAATTGAAATCAGAGTTAAATGTCACTAACAAGAGAAAATGTAGCAAGGACTGCTAGTTTCCTGCAGAAATATCCATTCTTTCCTCTACTGTCCTTAGTAATCAAACCTTGATTTTGTACAATAATATGAATGTGGGAATGTGCCCATGAGAAAAACTACATTTCCCAGAGTCCCTTGCTGATGGGAGTGACCATGTGACTATGTTTTGGCCAATGGTATTTAAGTAGACATTGTTGCCCAGAGCTCCCAGTAAAGCTCCTTTCAAAGGGAGTTGACCAGCTGGAAGACCCTTTCAATCAAGGGTATGCTGAAGGTTCTAATAAGAGCAACTATCCAGTAGAAGTATCCAGATTAGGCAGGAAGAGGTAAAACCATCTCTACTTCAGATGACATAATCTTATATATATCAAACCCTAGTAAGTCCACCTTTTTCTGAGCTATATAAGCACCTCTTTTTGAGCTAATAAACAAGTTCAGCACCATTACAAGGACATAAGATCAGCATACAAAAGTCAGTTTCATTTCTAGACTCTAGCAATAAACAGTCCTAAAATGAAGTTGTAAAATATTCTATTAATCTTAACAGCAAACTGAGCACAGTGGTATACACCTGTCACCCCAGTAACTCTGATTCGGGGAGCTGAGGCAGGAGGCTCAAATATTTGAGGCCAGCCTGGGCAACTTAGCAAGACCCTGTCTCAAAATTTAAAAAAAGAATAAAACATTATGCCAGTATGTGGAAAGAGTCCCAATTTGACACCAACTCTTTGAGAATATAGGAAAGGAAACTCTTGTCAACTCATAAAGTCAGCATTACCATAATTTCAAAACCAAAAACATAAGAAGCAAAGAAAACTTGGACAAACATCCCATCATATGCACAGAAAACTCTTTTTTTAAAAAAAGAATTCTTATGAATAAATTCAACAAAGGTGTAACAAATGTTTAACATAAAACATAATTGAAAGAAATGAAAGAAGACTTAAATAAATGGAGAGACATCTGGTGTTCACAAATTGGAAGGCTCGATATTGTTAAAATGTCAATACTTCTTGGTTTATAAATTCACTCAAAATTCCAACAGCCAGGGGCTGAACCGTGGTACGGTTCATGCTTAGCCTTCATGAGCCCCTGTATTTAAACCCAGCAAACCCCCCCTCCCCAATTTTTTTTCAAAATCCTTTTTCGCATAAATAAACAAGCTGATCCTAAAATTCACATGGTAATGCAAGGGACTCAGAACAGCCAAAAATATCTTGAAAAAGAAGGAAAAGTTGGAGGACTCACACTTTCCAGTTTGTGCCCAGTGATGTGCACGAATAGTCTTAGCTACTCTGGAGGCTGAGGCAGGAGGATCATGAGATCAAGGGCTGCTTCGGAAACATAGAAAGACCCTGTTTTAAAAACAATTACTACAAAGCTACAGTAATCAACACCGTGGTACTGGCACAAGGAGAAACAAACAGATCAATGTAATGGAACTGAGAGTTCAGAAATAAATTCATACATCTATGGTTAATTGAGTTTCAACAAGGGTGTCAAGATCATCCAAAAATAATGGTGCTAGGACAACTAGATATTAACATGCAAAAGAATTAATTTAGACTCCTGCCTCACCCCATGTACAAAAATTAATTTAAAATGGATCAAAGCTTAAGCAATAAGAGCTGAATCTATACAACTCACAGGTATAAATTTTTATGACTTGGATTAGATAATGGATTCTTAGATATAAAACACAAGTAACCAAAGAAAAATGGATAAATTGAGAATCATCAAAATTAAAAACTTTGTTCATCAAAGGACACTATCAAAAATGTTAGAAGACACCCCACAGGATAGAAAAAAAAATTACAATCACATAACTGATAGGAGTCCAAATACAAAACACAAAAATAGCCTAATTTAAAAACAGGCAAAGGATATGAATAAACATTTCTCCGAAGAAGATATACAAGTGGTCAATAAATACTGTGGAAGATGCCCAGCACACCAATCATTAGGGAAATGCAAATCAACACCACAATGAAATATCTCTTCACACTCACTAAGACAGCTGTCATCAAACAGATAGGAAATTACAAGTGTTGGTAAAGATGTGGATAAACCCAAACCCTTGTGCATTATGGTGCAGCCACTTTGGGAAACAGTTTGGCAGTTCCTCCAAAACTTTAACATAAAGTTACCATTTGATCAAGGAATTCCACTCTTGGGTATATACTGCTCCAAAATGAAAATGTGTCTACTCAAAATTTTGTCCACAAATGCTCATAGCAGCATTATTTTTATAGACTAAAAATGGAAACAACCCAAATGCCCATCAACTGACAAATGCTTAAACAGAATGTAATATATATCATTCAATGGACTATTTATTATTCAGCAATAAAAAGGAATGACGTACCGATATATACTACAATATGATGAACCCTGAAAATGTTAAGTGGATGAAGCCTGACTCAGGCTTCTAGTTTATATGAAGCATGCAGAATAGGAAATTCCAAAGACACAGAGAATGGGTTCATGGTTGCTAGGGTCCAGGGGTTGGGGAAAATGCAGCTGATGGCAGTTTCTCTTTGAGGGATGAAAGTTTCTAGAATTAATGATGATAGTCACACAACTCTATGAGTATACTAAAAGTCACTGAACTGTGTATTTTAAAGTGGTTAATTTTATTATCTGTGAATATCATAATTTTTTGAATGATCCTTATTATTTAAGTCAATTTGAGATAGACCTACTGTCCTACCTGAGGACTAGTGAAACTACCCGCCCCGTTTGCCTGACTCCAAGGCAGGCAGTCTGATTTTTCTTGGAGCATGGGTGGTGTATTAGTCAGCTTTTTTGCTACTGTGACTAAAGAGCTCGACCAGAAAAACTGTAGAGGAGGAAAGTTGATTTGAGGACTCTCGGTTTCAGAGGTCTTAGTCCATAGAAAGCTGGCTCCATTCCTCAGGGCTCAGGAGAGGTTGAACATCATGTCGGGAGAGTGTGGCAGAGGGAAGCAGCTCACATCATGACCAAGAAACAGAGAGAGAGACTCCACTCTTCAGATACAAAATATATACCCCATAGCCACGCCCCCAATGAACCACTTCCTCCAGCCACACCCCACCTGCCTCCGGTTACTGCTCAATTAATCCTATCAGGGATGGATTCACCAACTAGGTTAAGACTCTCACAACCCAATCATTTCTCCTCTGAACCTTCTTGCATTGTGTCATACACGAGCTTTTTGGGGAAACCTCACATCCAAACCATAACAAGTAGGGATTAGGCCTGGCTGTGACTGACTGGATCCCCAGGACCAGAGAGCTCTGGGAAAGCTGTGTACACAACCAAGGAGTCCCTCCAGCTACTAAGAGGGGACACAGTCCCAAGTTCTTGCCCAAACTCCCTGTTAATTTTGGGGAGTGGGAATGTTCCCTCTCTTGTTCTAAAGCAGGATGATTGAGGGATCCTATCAGACTGGCTTAGGAGCCACTGGCTTTGGAGCATGGGTGGTGTATTAGCTTTTTTGCCACTGTGGGTCATTGGGCAGCCCATGGCTGGGGTGTGCGTATTGTGGTGTGTTATGGTTTGGATGTGAGGTGTCCCCCAAAAGTTCACATGTGAGACAATGCAAGAAGGTTCAGAGGAGAAAAGATTGGCTTGTGAGAGTCTTAATCCAATCAGGAAATTAATCACGGGATTCATTGGATGGTAACTGAATGCAGATGGAATATGGCTGGAGGAGGTGGGGCATTGGAGATGTGGCTCTGGGGTATATATTTTGTAGCCGGTAAGTGGAGATCTCTCTCTCTCTGCTTTCTTATCATCATGTGAGCTGCTGCCCTTGCCACACTCATCCACCGTGATGTCCTGCCTTGCCTTGAGCCATGAGGAATAGAGCCAGCTTTCTATGGACTGAGATCTCTGAGTCCCCAGATAAACTTTTCCTCCTCTACAATTGTTCTGATCGGGTCCTTTAGTCATAGCAGCTAAAAAGCTAACTAAAACATGATGCTTCTGTGACCTTGAGGAAATGGATAACTCCAGCCTTGGGCATGTCCAGGCTAAATCTCCCCAACAACAGCCCATGGTGGCTTAACTCTCAGATTTCCGTATCCACTGGGGGGGGCCACACATCTCTGGGAGCATTTTCCCCTCAGCAGACACATCCTAGGCAGCACCTGTCCAGGGAAGAGTCCGTCATGTGCTCAGGTGAGACTCAGGCTGGGACTCCTGGCCTTACTCCCAGGGTGTCAACTCGGCCATCCCTCCGTGCCACAGCTCAAGTTGGCAATCAGCCTCCAGGAATCCAAGCCAAGGAATCACCCTTCAGGGTCCCACAAGAGACAGACTCAAACTCTGTTCTCTGGGTTTAATCGCAAGTATTTTTTCATGGAGGATTATCCAGAGGACACACCTTGCACAGAGTCCTGGAGGTCACGGTCACCTAACTGTGTGGTTTGCCCCTCATAAATGGCATCCACTGACCTGCTCACCAGAACGGGCTGCAGAGCCCACAGTGAGGGTCGTCACAACAGGCTTGGGAAAACACAGGGTATGAGCTCTTTTATCCCGTTGGATTGTAGATTTTTATAAAAAAAAAAAAAATCTTTCTTTTTAAGTATACATCCACACAGAAAAAGGCACAAAATAAAAATGTGCAGATAATATACTGAACACCAGTGTAACTACCAGCCAAGGAAAGAAATATGACATCGCCAACTCCCAGAAGCCTCCAGAGGACCCTCCACTTCACCAAGAGTAACTTCACTTCAATGACAATATAGAGTAAGGACTCTCGGTGCTAGATTTTTGTCTTGGTCTGTTTTCTGTTGCTATCACAGAAATCTGAGACTGGATAATCTATAAAGAAAAGGTCCAATTTAACTCACAGTTCTAATGCTGGAAGGTCCAAGGTCATAGCTCTGGCACCTGAGTGACTTCTGGTGAGAACATTAGGCTGCTTCAATTCATGGAATACAGTTTCATGTGTTTACCGGCCGTTAAAATTAACTCTTTGGCAAAATCCCTATTCAAGTCTCTTTTACAAGTTTCAGGCTGGGATTTTTTTATGCATTTCTTATTGATTTGCAAGAGCTCTTTATATATTCTGGGTAGGAGAACCTTGTCAGTTGTATGTGCTAAAAATACATTCTCCCGTTCTCATTTTGCTTTTTATATACTCTTAATGGTCTCTTAGGCAAACGGGTATTCTTTTTTTATTATTATCTCTTTGTTTTATTAAATTATTTATTTATTCTAATTTGTTATACATGATGGCAGAATGCCATTCATTTCATATTACACATATAGAGCACACTTTTTCAAGTCACTGATTGTACACAAAGTATTTTCACACCGTTCATGTCTTCATACATGTACTAGGGTAATGATGTCTAGCTCATTCCACCATCATTCCTACCCCCTTTCCCCTCCCTCCCCTTTTCCCTATCTAAAGTTCCTCCATTCCTCCCATGCTCCCCCCACCCCACCCCCATCACCATTATGACTCAGCATCCTCATATCAAAGAGAACATTCGGCCTTTGGTTTGGGGGGATTGGCTTACTTCACTTAGCGTTTCATTTGGATAGACAGGGATTCTTAATTACAATGTAACCCAATTGATGAGTCTTACTCTTTATAGTTTCTGCTTTTACACCCTATTTTAAAATCCTCTCCCTACCCCATAGATGACGTAAAGTCATCTTCTGATTGTGATAGCCTTTGGGTGTGTCCCCTCGACTGGGCTGAACTACAGTCCCCACAATGCCCTTCCTAGCCGACTTTCAGCAAGGTCAAGAGCTGAAAGACTGAAGGGAGTCAGCGGCCTTCTGAGCCTGCCCCCTCCTCTAGTTATCCACTCAAACCCTTGCTTACGTGTTGCTGCAAAGGGATTTTGCAGATGTGATTATAGTCCCAAGTCAGTTGACTTTACCATAATCAAAAGGGAGATTATCCTGGAAGGGCCTGACTTAATTAATTGAAAGTCCTTTTTAAAAGGGCTTAGGCCTTCCCTGAGCCACACTGCAAATAGCCACTGGGTCTCCCCTCCCCATGGCCTACCCTATAGACTTTAGGCCTGCTCCCAGCCCATAGTCCAATTCCATGTAATAGATCCATCACACACACACACACACACACACACACACGGGTGTGTGTACGTGCACATGCACACACACACACAATCCCTGGCTGGCTGGCTGCTTCTCTGGTTGAATGTCCACTAAACATCTATATTATTCTCTAACGCCACATTGGTTTGCCTTTCTCATTTAACTATAAATCTACCTAGTTGATTTTTGTGTGTGTGTGTGTGAATGGCCTGGTATAGAGCCAAGATTTTGAGTGGGTTTCTATCCCCCCTTTAGATACTCAATAATCCCAGCATCATTTATTAAAAAGCCCTTCTTTCTCTACTGCTGAGCCTGCTTTTTGTAAATCAAAGGTACACAGATTCACAGGCCTAAATGTTCTAAGCCCATCTATTTTGACCACCAAGAAATTCATTTTCAGATTTGCTGCCCAGTTGAAATCAGCGTGGCAGGCGTTACGATGGGATTCCCGAACACCAGTTTGCCACTGGCTTTACCCTAGAATTTAGCATTTCCCCTTCACACTGGCATGCAAGCCCGATGACTTTGTTAGAGTGACCAGGTAGTGGGCACGGTGGGTGCTGCCCAAAGGGGCTTTGAGCAACTGGATGCAGGATTGGTTAAATAAATTATGATGCTCCACACCACAAACTACGGTGGAACTTCCAAAATTAGTAAGAAATCTCTAGAGTGATCTCCACCCTAGCACTATAAAGGAAAAAAAAAAAAAAAAAAGCTCATGAAGAAGAATAGTATGTGCAAAAACTCCTTCTCTGCAAAAACAGAGGGACAGAGGAATGTATGCACATGTGTTTTATAGAGAATGTGTAGAAGATATCTCTGGAAAGACACAAGAAAATAGGTAGTACTGGTCACCATGGGAAGGAGGGCTGGGGGGTGTGCCCAGGGCAGGAGGGACACTTAACCAGAGGCCTTCTGCAGCTATGGGCATTTAAGCCCTGCCAGTAGCCTGCCTGCTCACAAAATCAAAACAATTATTTTAAGACAGGAAATAAAAAGTAGCAATAAGGCACAGGCAAGCCTGAAAGAACACGTCTCCCCATCTGGACCAGGACCTGCAGAACCGGGATGGGAGGAGCGGGCTGTGTTCATCATGGGCAGGAAGCCATCCTGGTCACTGCTGCCAGCCCTGCCAGCCCTGAAGCCAGATCTGCCGGTCCCCTCCCTCAGAAGCTCTGCTCTGGCAGGCACCCTCACAGGAGGCCTGCGGGGCCAGGCCAGCCACACTCTGCAGCTTCCCTGGAATTTCTCCTCCCCCTCGGCGGCTGGCAGAGGCGTTGGATTTTCTTGGCAAAGCACCCCCTGTGAAAAACGCAGTGGTTGTGGAGTCGCGTCTGCAGACAATGGCTGGGACACTGTTCCAATTAGGAAGAAACCCTCTTTACCTCCGCGCTGCAGACCCTCGCTCCTGCTCTACCCAAGCAGGGGACCAAGGGGGCAGAGAAAGAAGCCACCCCAGGGCAGGGCACACAGGGCAGCCTAGCAAATACCTGTGGCTGGGGGTGGGAAAGGACCCAGAAAACAGAGCCTGGTGGATGCACGGAGCTGTGGGAACGGGCACGTACAAGGGAGCAAGGGCGGGTGGATATGTGTGCGTGCATGAGTGTGCACGTTTGGGTACATGTGCATGCATACGTGGAACAGGACTAGTCTGGCCCTGCGTGGGTCCATCCCTGACAGGAGGATGCAGGGCCAGGAAGTATCAGAGCAAGCACCTGAACCATCCCTGAGTTCCTACCCCTCCTTCCCAACTTGCCAGCAGGATCTCTAGAAAATTCTGTTGTTTCTTCCATTATACCAGTTATGCCGAGTGCTCAGCGCAGGCCCTGGCTTCAAGCAGGCCAAAGTCTCAGGGTGACTATCAACAGCAAGCTGAAGCCCTCTGGATTTGCCCTGACCTTCCCCGGAGAGCAGCCCATTGGTGCTAAACCCAAGAAGGCCCATCCAGCCACAGCAATCCAGAAACACGGGCCCCCCATTCACCTGGCCAAGGCTGTCTCTCACCCGAAAGACAAGCAACCATAGTCCACCCTTGCCACCCTCCCCACCCCACAGAGTATCTACGCAGTACACAGAGGGACCTTTCTAAAAGGAAACACTAAAAATAAATAGGCGTACTCTGCCTCCTTCCTGTCTGACTCCAGCTCACTTTGGGGGAGTGGTGATGCCCTCGGGAGGGACAGGCAGGTAGGGTGCAAGAGTGAGACCTCACAGTCAGCCTGTGAGACTGACACAGAGAGAAGGCCCCGTGGGTCGTGTCCAGACCTGCCCTCAGTGGGCCTTAGCACACACAGACTCCACCCAGCACCACAGGTTCCCGGAGAGAGTATGAGGGAGGATTTTTAGTCAACTTAATAATTATCTCCCTCACTTAAAGAACAGAAGAACAGGGGCCAAGCTGGGCAGCACCCTCGTCTTCCTGACACCTCAGGGACCCTTTCTCAAGGAGTGACCCTTCCCTTATAAAGGGTACAGGTAGATTCTCACTTGGCCTAGGGGCAGAAAGTGCAATGTCCCCCCCACTCCTGAGCTGGTGCACTGCAATCCCCTTGGTGGCTCTGTGCTCTCCGACCTTAGCCTGGCCACTCACTACTTTATCTCTCTCTGCCACAGGGGCCTCCTTCCCGTCGCTCACCTATGGCAGGCCATCCTGCCTCACTGCACCCTGGGGCTTCTCACGTTGTACTCGGGCCTGTATTGGCTTCCTCTCCCTGACCCACCCCCACTGGCTGGCTGTTCCACCTCCTCCTCAAGAGCCCCCTGCCCTGGCCTGGAGAAGGTCAGATGCCCAAGCCACATCCCACACTCTCTGGCCCTGCCACACAACATCTACTCCAATTACAAAGAGTCACCTGCCAGGAATGGTGGCACATGCCTATAATCCCAGTGACTCAGGAGGCTGAGGCGGGATGATCCCAAGTTTAAGGACAGCCTGGGCAACTTAGTGAGACCCTGTCTCAAAATAAGAAATAAAAAGGGCTGGGGACATAGCTCAGTGTTAAAATGTGGTAAAATGCCCCTGAGCTTAATCCCCCTAACAAAACAAAAAAAAATTAAAAGTCACTCGATTCTGCTATGAGATGCTTAATGCTTACCCATCCCCATCCTGCCAGATCGTGAGCATCATGAGAACAGGAATCCTGGCTGTTTCACTCAACACTAAACCTTCAGGACCTGGAGCTCAGTAGATGCTGAGAAATACTTTGTTGAATGAATGAATGAATGAATGAACGAATGAAAAGAACTAGCTAGAACAGAACCCCAAGTTCCCATCCCCGTTCTCTCACTAACCTGCACCTGGTCCCACAACAAGGCCCGACCCTGCCTGTTGGAGGAGCTGGGACAGGTCGGGCAGGAGGAACCCTGGATCCTGAGGAGGGAATGGGAGATCTGGAATTTCCTCCAGAAAGTCTACTTGATTTTCAGAACTTAGTCGTAAGTTCAGACCAGCCCTAACATCCCCTCTGGTACTCTGCATCTGAGTGACAGGTCCACCCAGCAGGTCCTAGACACAGAACCTGGAGGGTTTGTGGTACCCAGGGCTGGGCTGCTGCAGCTCTGAGCATGATATGTCTCTGAGTCCTGGTTTCCTCACCTGCACAAGGTGTCTAGCCCTCTCCACCTCTCCAGGCAAGGAAAGACTCTTGTCCAGGGCTCAGCATGCTGAGCGCACTTGTACTAATGTCCTCCCATGCCCTGGGGTCCCAGCCTACCTGCTTACTCTAGCTGGAGGTGCTTCCCTAGAGCCCCCAAACCCCACTCCTGAAGTCTAAGACCAGCTCTCAAAGGGAGGTGGGAAGCTTATGGTGCCCAATCCCTGCAAAGTGATCCACATATCACTGCCACCACCCAATAGGCCAATCAGGGTCCCATCCACTTCCATAGTCTACACTCCAATTCACTAAGGAATCTGGGTCAGGTGAACATCTTCTGAAGGTCATTGACTCTCCAGTGCCCCATCCACAAGTGGCCACCAAGCCAGTATACAGAACTTCCCCAACCCACCCTGGGAACAGAGGCCCAGAAGGGCACACTCCCCGGAGAAGAAGATGCCCATGTGCAGTCTGGGTGTACTGCTGGTTAATGGGGACCCATATGTGGTGCCATACTCAGCTGGACCTAGAGCAGACAGAGGGCAGGGACCAGAGACCCCTTCTGCTTCCCAGCTTTCCTTCTGGAAGAACAAAGTGAGGCCGTAGGCCACCAGCCCAAAATTTGCCTGGCACCCCATCCAGCCCATTCTGTTCACCATGCCTGCAGGTGGCCTCAGAGAAAGCCCAGCACGAAGTGAGCCGTGAGCTCTTTCTTGGGTCAGGTGGAGGGACCCCTCATCAGCACTGGATGGGGACATTACCTCCAGCCTCGACTTTGGGCTTCCTGACAATATCAGCCAAACCTGGCTGTTTTTAAAATGGTAGCCTGGTACAGGGTGCAGTTAAGATACACTTTTAAATGTTCTACATGCTTAGATTCATCACAAAAAGCCCTTTTTTTTTTTAGTTTGCATTTTCTAAAGTGGCTCTTAACTTTTTAAAACACGTTCACACACAAATTAAATCAATTCATACAACTTCCCCAAAAGAAGTGTGGCCACTCCCGTATACAAATGGAAAAATCAAGGGATATACCACCAAAGAACCTGTTTCAGTAGACAAAGAGAAAAACTGGTGCTACATGAGTGACCAGCCAGGCCATCCACTAGAGAGGCCTCTACACCTGTTATTCTTGTCTGATTTTTTTTTTTCCTCACAAGAACTCTGAGAAGTTAAAATGGGCACAATGGCCCATTTTACAGATGAGCAAAACAAGTCCCTGAGGATAAGGGGTTCACCCAGGTCACACAGCACCTGAGGTAGGAACAATAAGGACCTTGTTTGGGGAATGAGTAAAATAGTGACAGAAGTGAAGGACTAAGATGGTCAAGACTCATCTCAGGTGTGTCATGAAGCAGCTCTGAAGCTGTCCCACAGCCCTTAGAAACAAGGCAGCAGACCCATGATCCCCTCTTTTCTGACTGGGTCCTTTTAAGAAGCCCTTCACCATGCTCATCCAAACTTGGTGAGAATAATTGGATATTATTATGAAAGTCATCTAGACAACTATGGCAGTCATTTGTGCTGTACCCTAAAGAGTCTGATTTTCCCTTCCAGGTATGTGGTAGAGAATCGTGTTCTGGCCTCAGCTAGGATCATGTGACTCACTTTGGCCAGTGAACATTTGGGACTGGAAGTTGTATTTGGTGTAAGAGTTGATTGCACCTTAAGATAGAGAGATCACAGGAAATCTTGGTTGTGGAGGTTGAACTTTGAGGGAGAGCCAAAATTTGCAATTTTGAGAATTTGCAATCTCAGTAATGATGCCCACCTCATTCAGCATTTGGGGTCTGGGGTTCACATCTGTTGTACTTCATACCAGAGAGCACACAAATCAAAAAACTAGCATAGGAAGAATTCATGGTCTGATAACACCCCCATGGATACCTGGCAGAAGTGAAAGTCAATCCTCTCAATTCAGGGGCCAAATAAGTCCCACAGATAGAGTCCTGGCACCATAAGCTCCCTCATCAAAATTACAAAATAGTTAAAGTACTGAGACATCAGGGAAAGGAGAATCAGAGAATTGAGAATCAGACCACAAATTGAGAATTAGACCTCCAGATACTTCATATGATGAGATGATCTTGTAAGTACTGTGAAATGCTTAATGCTAATAAGCACATGAAGGAAGAAATAAAAAATTGCAAGAACTGAGTATTGTGTAAAAAGAGATGGGCAGATGCTTAGACAAGACATCAGTGTCTCTGTGTGATACCATCCTGCACGTGTCATTTCCCAGGAGGATTCCCCTATCAGTATTGTGTTTGACAGAAAGTCACAGAAAACCCAACTGAACAACAGTGGCTAAACCAGTAGAGATAATTTTTATCAAAAAAAAAAAAAAAAAGTTAAATGACAGTTTTCCGTTGCCACTAGTTCAACAACTCATCGTGGCAGCGAGGTCCCAAGCTTTGTCTCTCCACATAGCCTCCTTTAGTAAATCGTTGTTTATTTTCATCCTTGCTGCCTCATAGTTACTCCATGGCTGCTGCTACTCCAGATATCACATGACTACAGGAGGGAAGTGGGGGGAAAGAAAGGCAAAGGGTAAAGAACCAGCTACACTGTCCTTGATTTCTCCAAACTACCACCATCACCACTATCTCCACCAGGACCACCATCTCCGCCTGAACACCACCACCATTATCATCACCACCACCTCCATTACCACCAACATCCTCATTCCTGCAGAAGACTGAACTTCTATGGTGCCCCCTGGTACGAGAGCCCTGAGCCCTGAGCCCTGAGCCTGCACTTTGAATCAGTGAGAGAGGGAGTGTGTGGTGGCCCTCAGATGCACCGGGCTGGCATGCAGCTTAGAGCCACACATCCATGACAACTAGCACAGGAGACTAAAGACCAGTTGTCCTGGCCACCTACACTGTCCCCTGTACTTTTCCCTACACACTTTAGTTCCACTCTGACTCACAGAGGACCTTTGTCCTTCCCTCAAGGACACTTCCTTCTGGAAGATTCCAGGATGGCAACAGAGGTTTGGCAGGAAGTTTCATCAAGATGAATTAAAGAAATAAAAAGTGTTCTTAAAAGCAGAATGGCAGAAGGTAATGTTTAACCAGCTCAAAAAAGCGCACTCTTCCATCATGCTCACAAGCCCCATTAAAGCACCAGCCATATGCGCTCTTTATTCAATTCCTATAGAATGGAGAGCTAAAGAGAAACTCTCTGGTCAAAAAGTCTACCATCAGCTATTAGCAGGCAAAGTTGACTTTATTGGAAGCAGGAAGATGCCACTTCTCTTTAAACAGGTAAGACTTGAGACCTGTCACAAGTTCTACCTGAATCAGGCAAAGTCCTGGGGTTTTGGTAATTCTAAGAATAATAAGAAAGTTCCAGAAGCTGGCCCCCAGCATCCCTGATGGTAAGAACAGCTGTCCACACTAGTGTGTTCAGGCTGTGTCCATTGGTGGTATTTGGTTATAAAACCCAGGCTATTTTGAGGTGTGTGGGAGCACAGAACCTGCTCAGAAGTAAGCTATGAGCCTTTGGGTCATTAAACAGCAGCTTAATTTTTTACCAAGTGCAGAACAAACTATCCAAGGCAGGACAGAACAAATGAAGTTCAAGGAGAAAAAAATCACTTGATGAAATGCTAAAAGTTTGTGTTAGAAAGGCATTTCAGACTTGCACATTCACAGCCACTGATGTTCCAAAACCTTACTATTTCTGCTTTGTAATACAAGGTTTTGTGATGCTCCTCACATTGTTGATAAGTTGAATTTACTAACAACTGAGAACAATTGCATTAACTTTCCATCACTGTAACAAAACACCTGAGGTCAATCAGCTTAAAAGAGACAAAGTCTTATTTTGGTTCACAGGTTTGGAGCTTTCAGTCCATGACCAAATGTCCCTGTTGCTTTTCGGCCTGTGTCTAGGCAACACATCATGGCAGGATTGCATGGCCATGAAACAGAAGAAAGAACCAGGAAAGGCCCGGGGTCCCCAATGCCCTTTGAAGGACACCCCCAATGATCTAAAGACCTCCCACCAGGCCCCATCTACTAAAGGCTCCACCCCTTCCCGATAGCACCACCCTGGGGAAAAAGCCTCTAACACAGGGACCTTGGGGTGACATTCAACCTACACTACACCAGCAGCCTCGGGACCCTACTGCCTGTGGGTCCATCCCTAGCAGAGTTTCAGAAGCAGGAGATCACTGGGGTCATGCCTTGGGAATTATATTTTATCCCTGCCCCCGCCCTCTCCTTCCTGGCTGCCATGAGCTGATCAGCTTTCCTCCACCACACCCTTCTGCCATGAAATTCTGACTCACCCTGGGCCCAGTGCAATGGCATCAGGTGACCATAAACTGAACTGAACCAGTCAAACTGTGAGCCCAAAGAAACCTTTCCTCCTCTGAGTTGTTCTCAGCAGGTCTTTTGGTCACAGCAATGAGCAGCTGACTAACTCAAGGCCCAAAGGAGGGCTTATCGTATGTGTGCTTATCTTATCAAGTTTTAACATCAAGGAAATTCAATGGGAAATGCTTATTAAAAGGTTACTAGACTTTGACTATAAAATCACTTAGATCAATGAAAACTTATCATTTTTAAATATTATAACTGATGAAAATAAATATCAAGATGTAAATTTCCAGGCTGAGGCAAAAAGATCACGAGTTCAAGGCAAGCCTCAGCAATGGTGAGGCCCTAAGCAACTCAGCGAGACCCTGTCTCTAAGTAAAATACAAAAAACGAACTGGGGATGTGGCTCAGTGGTTGAGAGCCCCTGAGCTCAATTCCTAGTACCAGCCCTTCACGCACACAAAAATATATAGACATTTACCTCCACAGTAGAGTTTTTTATTTTTATGTGTAAGTGTCATACACTGAAATGAATGCAGGGCTCCTCCCTATTCAATGAATTTTGACAGTTTCAAGCACCCAAATCAAGATCAAGACAATTCCCACCCCAGAAAGTTTCCATATGCTCCTTTGCTGACGATAACCTCCCTTCACAAGCAGAATCAACCACTAATCTGATTTCTATCACTGGAGATGAGTTTTGCTTGCTGTAGACAATTGTAAGAACAGAAGTACACAGTATGAACACTTTTGTATCTGGTTTCTTTTAGGCAGCACAACATTTTTTGAGATTTTTAACTTCATATTTTGAACATCATATCAGGATTATTTATGCTGGCCTCATAAAATGAGTTTATAAAGCATATACTCCTCCTCTATTTCCACCAGACTTTTGTAAGATATCTTTGTGGTTGCTCTGGAGATTACACTAAGAAACCTATATCCAGAATAAACATCTTTCAAAATTGGAGGCAAAGAGGTATTTTTCAAACAAAGACAGAGAATTCATCTCAGAGAATTCATTTCAAGAAGTGCTAAAAGAAAATGTTCATGTTGAAGAGAAAGGATGTCAAATAAAATCCCAATTCTGCAGGAAAGAATGAAGAGCAATACAAAGTATTTGGTTAAATATCTACAACAGTTTATGAATATTGATTAAAGCAAAAATGATGTAAAATTAAAACATAGGGACACAGAGCACAAAGGACAGGAGAGGGTGAATGAAATTCATTCTCTTAGTACCTTATAAAATGCACACTGTGATCTCTAGAGCAACCACTAAAAAATAGGGCAGAGTTATATCTAAAAACTCAACACAAGGGGCTAGGGCTGGGGCTCAGCGGTAGCACGCTTATCTGGTATGTGTGAGGCACTGGGTTCAATTCTCAGCACCACATAAAATAAATAAAGTCTACCAATTAATTTAAAAAACACTCAATACAAGACATTAAAATCAAAAAGTACTTTTAAAATCAAAAAAGTCAGGAAAAAAAGAGCAAAGGAATAAAAGAAAATAAGTGTTAGAAAGCGTATACCAAATGGTTGACAAAAAACAAATCATAACAATAACTACATTAAGTATAACAGAGCAAATTCGCCAATCAAAAGGCAGAGATCACTAGATTATATAAAAGAAGCAAAATACAACTGTGTTGTTTTAAAGAAATGCTTTTAAATGTAAAGACAGAAAGGTCAAAAGCAAAAGAATGGAAAAGGAAAACCAGGCAAATATTAAGAATAAGAATGGGGCCGTGTGCAATGGCACAAAACTGTAATCTGAGCAACTCAGGAAGATTACAAGTTTGAGGCCAGCCTCAGCAACTTAGTAAGATCCTCAGCAACTTAACAAGACCCTGTCTTGAAACAAAAAAATAAAAAGGAATAGGGATGTAGCTCAGCAGTAAAGTGTCCCTGGGTTCAATCTCCTCTACCTTAAAAAAAAAAGATAATAATAAGAAGAAAGCAGGCTGGGATTGTGGCTCAATGATAGACACTAGATTCAATCCTCAGCACCACATACAAATAAATAAAATTGACAACTAAAAAATATTTTTAAAAAATAAATGAAAAGAAGAATCAGCCTCCTTATATCAGAGAAAACATTCAGCATTTGCTTTTTTGAGATTGGCTAACTTCACTTAGCATTATCTTCTCTAATGAACTCTAGGTAGGGCAGAGGGGTAGGAGGGGGAAAGAGGGGGTATGGGTTAGAAATGATGGTGAAATGTGATGGACATTATTATCCAAAATACATGTATAAAGACATGAATTGGTGTGAATATACTTTGTATACAACCAGAGATATGAAAAATTATACTCTATACTATACTCTATTTGTGTAATAAGAATTGTAATGCATTCCACTGTCATATATAAATTTTAAAAATTAATAAAAAAAATAAGAAGAAGAAAGTTCGGGTGGATATTTCAATAACAGAAGAATAGTCTTCAGGCTATTGATGACCTAAACAAGAATGTCTTGCATTTTTTGATGAAGCATTATTCATATCTAGAATTTGCATTTGGTTCTTTGCTGTAGTTTCCATATCTCTGTTGAAATGCCTTCTCATATTCATGTATGTTGTCTACCTTTACTGGTGGATTCTTTAGCATCATAACTATATTACAATGTATCTGATAATTCCACCCCCTGGGCCATCTGAGTCAGCTCTGGCTGGTTATTTCTCCTCTTGACCATGGGTCACTTTTTATTGTTTCTTTGAATGCTTCATTGCTGGTTTGGGTTGGTTTGGTTTGGTTTGGTTGTTTATATACCAGACTTTGTCAAATACTAGTTGAGACTGGAGACTGAAGTTAATGGGGTTTACCTTCAGTAAAAGACACTCCCCCCTTCTTCCATCCAAACACCACCATGGCGGGTTGACCTGGGTTCAGGCTTTAGGGCAGCGTTCATTGGCAGGTGGGTGCAGACTCACCTTGTGATTGGACATCTCAGGGTACTGACCTCTTCTGCCTGCCTGTGTGTGGCTAGTTATTGTTCATCAAGATGCTGGCTGCTCCCTCTTTCCACTACAGCAGATCTCACACTCCCTCTCCAACATACCAAGGAGGAATACCATCATGGACATCCGCCACTCTCTCTGGAACTCAGTGCATTTCAGTGTCTTTACAACCTCAGCTCCCTGTTGGGTGTTTTAAAACTGTGATTTTTGTACCTGTCCACTTACTCTTTTAGTGTGGGTGCATTTATAAGTGAATTTATATTGAGAAAATGACTCATGATTTCAGAAAAATTATCTCTATCTCGTATATTATAGCCCAATAAATTCTAAATGAATTTAGATTTGAAATATTAGAAGAGATACAATAAAAGTATTAAAAGAATATAAATATGACTTTCATGTAATCTTGAGATGTGGAGGAAAGTGTCAAAACCAAATACCAAGATAACGTAAAGAAAAATGGATGAATGACTAAACAGAAAACCTGAACTTACATATGACCCCCAAAAATATAAATTAAAAAGTAAATGATGGGGTTGTGGCTCAGTGGTAGAGCGCTTGCCTAGCCCATGCGAGGCCCTGGGTTCGATCCTCAGCACCACATAAAAATAAATTAATTAATTAAATTAAGGTATTGTGTCCAACTACAACTAAAAAAAAAACCTGAGAGAAATTATTTCTAAAATTTATAACAAACAAGGAATTAATACATTAATATGTAGATAACTATTTAAAATGAGAAACAAACATAAAAAATAAAATAAAAATTTGTTAATAAATAAAAAAATAAAGCTGGGTCACACTTGTAATCCCAGCTACTGTGGAGTTGGGAGGAGGGCAAGGCTGGGGTCAGTCGGGAAAATTAGTTAGATGCTGTCTGAGAATAAAAATTTTTTAAAAGGTGGAGGTGATAGCTAGGGATATAACTCAGTGGCAGAGCATTTACCTAGCATGTGTGAGGCCCCAGTTCAATCCCCAGTACTGCAAAAATAAGTAAGATAAAAAACACCCACCTCAGTAGAAAGATTAAGTAAGAAAATAAATGAGTCCTTTGCAAAAGAAGAAAAATAAATGGCCAAAAGTGATAAAAACGATTCATTTTAATGAATAATGAAATGTAAATTGAAACAATAGTAGCATATCATTTTTCATCTATCAACTTAACAAAGCTTACTGATTAGCCTTTGTTCAATAAATACTGTTGAGTACCTCTCACTTGAGTGATCTCTGTGTGTCCCCGAGAGCCAGAATCCAGAAGTGAGTTGACAGTGTCTGCCCTCAGAAGCTCACATTCTAGTGGGAAGAGAGAAAAGACCAAAAAAAAAAAAAAATAGGGAGAAAGATAAGAAAAAGTAAGGATTTAGGGGGCAAAAAGGAAAAATAATGAGAAAGACAATCTAATAAAAATGGGCTCTGAGGAGATGGCTGAAGAAAGTGAGGGTGTGGCCATTTGGACATCCAGTGGGGGCACCGGCTGTTGTCCCTGAGGCGAGGACAGGAGAACAGGAGGTAAGTCAGCCTGGAAAGAGCGAGTCCAGTCCTGAGAGCCAGCACAATGGAGTCAGAGACCTTTGATGCCTAGAAACTATGCAGTCATGCCACCCTTCTTGAAGGACAAAAGAACATTTATCATTTATCAAAAGCCTAAACCGCATACCTACTTTGACTCCAAAATTCAAATTTTTCTGAATTTATTCTAAAGCAATAATCAGATGAGTACACAAAGATATACATACAAAGATGTTCATTACAGCAGTATTTACAGTTGGAAACAAACAATGCTTTCAACACCTGTGACTACTGAAATTGTGGGATATTCGTACACTGGAATGCTGTATAACCATGAAGATTGATGATATACTTGTACGCATTTACACAAGGAAAAAGGTTCACAACATTCTATAAAATGTGAAAGATGGTAGAATATGTGTACTGATAATCCATTTTTGTTTATTTGTACGTATTGATACACATAGAAAATCTGGAAGTACAAATGTCAAAATATTCATGGTACTATCTGATGGGTTGTGGGTTGTGATAATTTTCATCTTTGCAATGAATTATGTGTTCAATTTTCTTGCAATCACCATGTATTATTCATGTGATCTAGAAACACTGTTTTCAAAATCTAGTTAAGACACTGCTGATAAGAAACACATCTAAATGACAGGGAAAAACTTTTTAAAAGGAAGCGTCTTTGGAAAATGCAGAGAAAAACAAAGCAAGATTGACAACATTCGAGAAGAAAAGTATATGGTATAGTAAGAAAGCAATTAACTAAACCGGGTGCAACCAAAGTTGTACCCAAATGTAGAGTCATAACTGTTCATGTCTCTGTCACTTCAAGAAGATAGACTGAGTTATATGGGCATATTCTCCTCATATCCTGGGCACTAGTGAGCATCAGCCAGTTGAAAAATGTTTTTTAGTCATCCAAAAAGAGGGAAAGAATAATCCATTGGAAACAACTTGTTATAACCCTCAGGTTTGGGAATCCATTTATTTTAACACAAATATTAGTGACCTTTTATGTAATGACTAAGGTTCTGAGGAAACTAACTCTACAGTAGGGAACTCTTGGAAATTTTGAAATGTCTTACTCTTTTCAAATTCAAAATGATTTTAAGAACTGATAATATGCAGCATTGGTAAAAGGCCAGATGCAGTAATATCATTTTTTTTTTTTTTTTTTTTTTTGGTACCAGGGATTAAACCCAGGGGCACTTAACCAGTGAGCCACATCTCCACTCCACCTCACCTTTTTTTTTAAAAAAAAAAAAAAAAAAAAACAAAGTCTCGATAAGTTGCTGAGGCTGGCTTTGAACTCACAATCCTCCTGCCTCAGCCTCCCAAACCACTGGGATTACAGGCATGTGCCACCATGCCCAGCTTGTCATATGCTTTTCATGAGAGGACAAATTAGTACCACCCTCCTGGAAAGGAATTTGGTATTACACATTAAGATTCCTTATTTTGGTGGGGAGGGTACCAGGGATTGAACTTGGAGGCACTTGACCACTGAGCCACATCCCCAGCCCTACACTAAGATTCTTAAGAGGTTTCCTCCCCATGGGCCCAGCAATGCTCTTTTAACCAACTTTCCCAAATCCAGGCTCAGTGGTGCACACCTATAATCTCAGCAATTAGGAAAACTAAGGCAGAAAGATCATCAATTCAAAGCCAGCCTGGGCAACATAATGAGACCCTGACTCAAAATAAAAAATAAAAAGGGCTGGGAATGTAACTCAGTGGTAAACTACTAATCCTCAGTACCAAAGAAGAAGAAAAAAATAAATAAAGCTATCCCAAGAGCCTGAAATACAGACAATGATTTGTGAATAGAAATATTATTGTAGTATTATTTTAAATAAGGAGAAATGAATAAGCAAAAACAAAGATAATGAAATACCAAAAAAGTTTAGTTCTGACAATAAGGAAACTATGAATGATGATATTTCCAAAACTGGAAATACTTAGTAGTCAAATGCTGTATTTATTAAATTTTTCTTAATGATTTGCAAAAATTCTTGGGATAAAATATTAAGAGAAATAAAAGAGGACTCAACACTGTTTGAACAGTATGCTTTCAACTGCTACCTTAATATGTGCAAAGAAAAAAGACCAGAAAGAAGGAAAGACGTCATTACTAGGTTAGGTTAGTAGAATTATAAATTAGTAGAATTAGGTTAGTAGGATTATAAATGATTGCCATTTGCTTACAAGTTTTCTACTTTCCTGTATTTTAAAATTTTTCCAGAGGAGACAAACTAGTTAATTCGTTCATTTTCTATTGCTGTCATAGAATACCACAGACTGTGCAGTTTACAAAGAAAGTTGATTTTACTCATAGTTCTCTGGAGGCTGGGAAGTTCAAGAATGTGGTGCTGGCACCTGGCAGGGTCTTCATCCTCCATCATAACATGGTGGAATGAGAAAGGGCAAGTTACACATGCAAAAGAGAGACCCAAAAGGCAGACTGCTTTTATTTCTTTATTTTTTTAAATTGTTTATTAGAGCTGTATAATTACACATAGTAGTTGGGTGCATCCTGACAAACTATACATGCATGGAAATTGATTTCAGTTCGTGATCCCCACCCTTTTCCCTCGCATCCTCCCCTCCCCTCTCCTTCACTCAGCGCTGTTTTATAACAGCCACTCTTTCAATGACTAACCCCTCCCACCATAATAACATGGATCCATTTTTGAGGGCTCTGTCCTCATGACCCAGTCACCATCCAACATTTGCATATGGCAAATCAAGTTTCCAACACATAAATTTGGGGAATGCAGCTAAACCACATCAATTTTTTTAAAAAAAAAAATCTATTTAAAATCTCAGAATTTTTTTTTTAAAGTCTCAAAAATTGAATATGCTTTAGCTCACTCTCCTACCCTGCTCCAGCCCAGGTCCTACTAGTATGAGAAGAAGGTACCACCAGGGGAGATGAGTAAACAGAATGCAGGGCAGAAATATAAAGGCTGCTCTTGCTGGGTACACCTAGAGTCCCAGCTACTTGGGAGTCTGAAGCAGGAGGATTGCTTGAGCCCAGAAACTCGAGGACAGATTGGGCTACAGAGCCAGACTCTTCTCCTGGGAGCTGAGCTCAGCAGAGGAGAGAAGCCTTTTTAATTTTTTTAATTTCAAGAGATGGGTCTACTGCTGGTTCCGGCAGATCCAATTAAAAGACCCAGCTATCCCATTCCTCAGTCTATACCCAAAGGACTTAAAATCAGCATATTATAGTAATGCAGCCACATCAATGGTCATAGCAGCTCATTCATAATAGCTAAACTGGAAGCAACCTGGATGCCCTTCAATAGATGAATGGATAAAGAAACTGTGGTATACAGACACAATGCAATATTACTCAGCGTTAAAAGAGAATAAAATCATGGCATTTGCAGGTAAATGGATGGAGCTGGAGAATATAATGCTAAGCAAAGTAAGCCAATCCCAAAAACCAAAGGCTGAATGTTCTCTCTGGTAAGTGGATGCTGATCCATAACAGGGAGGGGGGAGGCATGGGAAAATGGAGGGCAAAGGGGAAGAGGGTAGACAGGAGGCATGAGGGCAGGAAAGATGGTGGAATGAGATGGACATCATGACCCTAGGTACATGTATGACTGTACATATGGTGTGACGCTGCATCGTGTACAACCAAAGACATGTAAAGTTGTGCTGCGATTGTGTGCAACGAGTCAAAATGCATTCTGCTATCATATATACCTAATTAAAATAAATAATTGATTTTTAAAAAGTCCCCACTTTTCTGGGTACGGTGGCACACACCTGTAATCCCAGCGGCTCAGGAGGCTGAGGCAAAAGGATCCTGAGTTCAAAGCCAGCCTCAGCAAAAGTGAGGCCCTAAGCAACTCAGTGAGACCCTGTCTCTAAATAAAATACAAAACAGGGGTGGGGATGTGGCTCAGTGGTTGAGTGTCCCTGAGTTCAATCCCTGATACCAAAATAAAAGTGCCCACCCAGGGGGGGAACCAGGTCTAAGTAGCCACACCTGTAATAGAGGCAGGTGGAACAGGGGTTCTCAGCCCTGGCCACAGTGGGGCTGGGGCTCAGCAACCAGTGTCTTGAAGCTCTCCTTTGGATTCCCTTTGCCCAGGATGAAGATCTGCTGGGGACATAAATCTGGTAACAGCAAAGAAGCAGAGGTCTAGAGACAGCTGAGGATGGCCTGAGGGTGCCTGGGCTGACCCACACCACCTGGCTGAGCCTGGCGGTCACAGTCCAAGCAGTCAGCTGCACGGAATGGGCTCTCAGGGGCAAAGACCCGGAAGGTGGCAGGTCCTTGCTGTATGTGCTCACGGGGAGTCTCAGACAAACCAAAGCACCCAGACAGGAGTCGCTCATTCACCGCTCATGCATCCCCCACATGACAGCAGAGCGGAGGCCAAAGTGGGACCTCAGAGATCCAGGGAGGGTGGTGACATCCCACTCATTCACCTTATACCCAGATGTATTTTTTTTTTAAATGAGACCTTATGAGATAACTGTAGGGTCACAGGAGGTCAAGTACCTTCATGAATATCCCCCCAGAGCAACTGCACAATGTCCTGCAGAAATGCAGCACACTGGATCCTGGAGATATCAACAGTCTCGTGCAGAGTTACCCGGGGTTATTCGTATCTAATTAGAGTATGTTTAGTTCTATACAATTTTATCACGTGTAGGTTTGTACATTCACCACAGCAATCAAGATACAAAACAGTTCTACCTGTTGTCCTTTTTCTTTTTTTTTAAACCAGGGATTAAACCTAGGGGTGCTTAGCCACTGAGCCTCATCCCCAGCCCTTTTTCTTTTTTATTTGGAAACAGGGTCTCACTGAGTTGCTTAGGGCCTCACTGAGTTGCTGAGGCTGACCTGAAACTTGTGATCCTCCTGCCTCAACCTCCTGGGTCCTTGGGATTTCAGGTTGTGCCACCACATCCAGCCCCGGATGTCCTTTTATAACTATAAATCTTAACCCTTGGCAACTACTTATCTGTTCTCCATTCTTATAATTTCTTCATTTTGAGAATGTTATATAAGTGGAATCCCACAATATTTAACATTTGGGGGGGTCTTTTCCACTCAGCAAAATTCCCTTGAGATTTTTTTCAAGTTGTTGTGTTTATCAGTAGTTCATTCCTTTTCGTGACTGTATAATACTCAAGGGAATGACCATACCACAGTTTGTTTAACCATTTGCCTGTTGAAGAACATCTTGTCTGTTTCCAGTTTGGGGCTATTATGTGTAAATTCACCATTTTATTATTCTTTTTTTGTTTGTTTTGTTTTGTTTCCTTTTCTTGTTCTCATTTTCCTTTCTTACCTTCCTGTGAGTTAATTGAACATTTTTAGGATTCTTATTTGACCTCTTTGTAGTATTTTTTTGTATATGTCTGTGTAGTTTTTGACGGTGGAATGAGATGGACACCATTACCCTAGGTACATGTAGTAGTTGTTCTGTTTGCACGATATACAAATATGATTTGTCAAAAAAAATACGATTTGTCACAATCTACTGATTTCAACATTTTGCCACTCAAGGTAGAGAGTGGTATTATGGTTTGACTCTGGAATGTCCTCAAAAGGCTCGTGTGTTGAAAGCTTGGTCCCCAAGGCAGCGGTGTTCAGACTGGGGCTATTTGGAAGTAACTGGATTCTGAGGACTCTGAGCTCCCCAGTGGATTCGTCCACTGGGGGATTAACTTGGTTGTCATCCCTGGGAACTGTAGATGGTGGGACCTTGTTAAAGAAAGGAGCTGTGTCCTGGAGGGATTCCTTCCTTTCTCTCTTCTCTCCCCTTCTTTTCCCCTCCCTTCCTTCTCCTTCTTCTCCTCTCTCCTTGGTGGCTGCCGTGAAATGGGCAGCTTGCCCCCACCACAACTTCCACCGTGATCCATCTGCCTCGGAGTCCACCAACCATGAGCTGGAACCCTGAGCCACAAGAGACCTTTCCTTAGGTACTTATCCCGCGGCTTCTCATAGCAGGTCTCCTACCACTCACATCGCTGTTGCCCTGCAGGGAATGCACAGATACTTCCTCACTTACAGTCGGGTCCTGTCCCAGAAACCCCACCTAAGGTGAAAATATCCCCCAGTGAAAAGCACATGTCTACCCCCATCTTAGCCTAATAGCCCAGTCCACCTCAACCAATTGAATTTTTGATGACTACATGGCTGACGGGTGGCCACGCTCACTATCGATACCCAGCATCAAGTATAGAGGGCACGGTACGGCATATTACTAGCCCAGGAAAAGCTCGACACTCAAGTTTTGATGTATTGTTTCTACTGAATGTGCACCGCGTTCACACCATGGTAAATTGGAAAATTCCTAAGTCGAACTATCATGAGTCAGTCCCTCTGTATTGCTTCTAATAGGAAGATTGTATGAGTGTGTGTGTGTGTGTGTGGTGTGTGTCTCTTCAGCTTTCAGAAGTTTAATTGTAGTGTGCTGAGACATGGAGTTATATTTGGGGCTTACTCAGCTTCTTGAATCCATAAGTGTATATCTTTATCAAATATGAAATATGAAATGTTTTCACTCACTATTTCTCCAAATATTTCTATTTCTCTTTCTCCAGCTGAACTCCAGTGAGATAGATGTTGAATCTTTGGCTAGAGTCTCACAGGTCCCGGAGATTCTGTTCATTGCTTTAAGTCCAGTTTGGGTTTTTTTGTTTGTTTGTTTGGTTGGTTGGTTCATTTGTTTGTTTTTGTTGAGATGATGGTGGTTTGTTTTGATTTTGGGTGGATTTTTGGGTTTTTGTTGTTGTTGTTTTGTTTTTTGGTCCTGGGGATTGAACCCAGGGGTGCTAAGCACTGAGTTACATCCCCAGCCCTTTTTATTTTAAGACAGGGGCTTACTAAGTTACTCAGGGCCTCGATAAGTTGCTAAAGCTGGCCTCAAACTCGGGATCCTTGTGCCCCAGTCTCCTGAGCCTCTGGGGTTATAGGTGTGCACCACCATGCTTGGTTTTAGTCCATTTTCTGGTTTTGGTCTTGTTTGTTTGTTTTTAAATATCTTTATTTTACTTATTTCTTTTTATGTGGTGCTGAGGATCAAACCCAGGGCCTCACACATGGCAGGACAGCCCTCTACCATTGAGCCACATCCCCAGCCCTGCATTTTGTGTTATTTAGATTGGGAAAATTCTATTGTTTTATCTTCAAGTTCACTGATTCTGTCCTCTGCCATCTCCACTGTATTATTGGCTTTTTAAAAAAATCTTCCATTATTGTATTTTTGGGGGTATCATTTTTATAACTTTTTATGGGGTTTTTTTGCTGAGATTTTCCAGTTTATAAATTTGTTCCAAGAGCATTTGTAATTGCTTATTGAAGCACTTCTCAGATGGCTAACAGTAATTCCAACACCTGATTCATTTCTCTGTGTTGGCATCAATTGATTTTCTTTTCAAATTCAACTTGAAATTTTCCCAGTTTTGGGTGTAATTGACTGAATTTTTTATTGTATCCTTAACTTTTTTTTATTATGTTAGGAGTCTTGAATGGACTATTAAATATTTGACTTCAGCAGTCAGCCCCCTGTTTAGGTTGAGCAAGCAGGTCCTGATCCACTTCGCGGTCTGTGGTTCCAAAAACAATCTCATCTTTTTAAGCCTTTCTGACACTATTTTGGTCTGCATGGCTTACCCGATTCCTTCCATGGGTCCCTGTTGGGGCTGGAGGGCACAGAATCCCCAGGCTCAGGTACCTCTAGGTAGGCAGAGAGATTCTCCAGTCCAAGGAGATGAAGAGACTCCTGGGGTGTCCTTGATGGTGGGGACCAGCCATCGCACCTCACCCCATCGATTCTCAAACTCCTTAGAGTTGCTGAGGCTCCCCTGGTGTTTTTGGCAGCACAGCAGGTCCCGGGGTCCACCGTCCTCTGCCAGGTGTGGCTGTGAATCAGCCTGTCCCTATTCCTCCAGGCCTGCGGTCTCAAAATGGGCTAGCCTTCCTTTTCCACCGGTCAGCACCCTCCTTTGGCTCTCTCTGGGGTCATTTCCAGGGGATACCTGTGCCTAGCAGGGAGGAACCAGGAAAAACAGGTCACCACCAGCTTGTCCGGATCAGAACCGGACCAATTGCTATTCCTTTCTCTGTCTGCTCCCATCTATCCACTTTTCATCCATCCCATTGTGAGCAGAGAAAACCCGAAGACGTAATGCCACCCGGTGATCCCCGTCTGAGCCAATAATTGCTAAGGATTTTTTTTATGTCTTAGCTCTTGTTTATGAAAAGTTAAACTCACACAGATGTGGAGAGTCGGTGACATCAAGATCACACTTGTCCTTCTCCAACATCCACAACCAGCGGCCCATCGGGTTTCCTGAGAGCCCCTGGCCCCTGGGGCCCTAGACCATTTAAAGTCAACCCCAGACACCACATGTCTGGATCCAGCTCAGTGTTTCAGACACAGCCTGGGGGTGTGTGCACCGGGTACAGGCTCCAGGCCTGAATCTAAAGGGATTCTGGGTCTTGCTGCAGCCCCCAGAAATGGGTAGTAGGGGAATAGACTGGCCCAGGGGCAGTCCCCTGCCCCAACCCATGTCTCTGAGTTCTGCATCCCTGTTTGTGGCACAGGAACTCCCAGGCCCCATCCCCGCCACAGAGGTTCCCAGGGCTGCCTGGGAGGGCTCCTCAGCCCCTCCCAACCACGACCACGGAAGTCACCATGTGTGTCCTGCCGGGCCTCCCCTGTGATCACGGGCTGCCCTGCGGGACAGCCTCCGCCCAGAGGCCCCAAAGGGACTGAAACGCCCTCACAGACACCCTGGGAAAGAAGATTTGGAAAATATTCAGCTCTCAAGCAAAATTCACCTCTTAAACCTATGGCCAGGTGCAAACTCAGAGCACCTGATTCTGGAATCTAGATGCTGAACATGCTCACTCTGCAGGCCCAAAACCACCCAAGGCAAACAAAGCTTCCAGCCAAAGAGGGAGATGTCGGGACTAGGAGATTCAAATTAGACAGGTGTATTAGAATTAAAAAAAAAAAAAAACTTCCATAAAAAGGGGAAAATGGAGGGCTGGGGTTGTGGCTCAGAGGTAGGGCACTCGCCTAGCATGCGTGAGGCTCTAGGTTCGATCCTCAGAACCACATAAAAAAATAAAATATATTGTGTCCACCTATAACTAAAAAATAAATATTAAAAAGGGGGAGGGATGGCTCTGCCAGGGGAGCAACTGAAAGGCACACAGAAGTCCCAAACCTTGCCGGACAAGGAGACCCCAAGCACCACAGCCAGAGAATGTGTCCTGCCATAGAACCCAGTTCTTAGGTTCCTTGAGGGCTGGGTGTCTGAACATGGGAAGGTTCAGAGAGGTTAAGTAATTGGCTGTAAGTTACACAGCTAGTAGGCAAAGCTAAGATATGAACCCCACACCCTTTTCCTAACAGCCCCACTTGACCTCATTTTCATAGGATAGGTCCAAGACCTTCCTCTTTGGACCACTCAGCCAAGGTGGGCCTCCAAGGATCTGCCTGAGGGTAGAAGGAGTGTTCCAAGCCCCAGTCACCCAAATATCAAGTTAGGGGACAAATACCCACCAAAAGGCCCTGGCCCAGCCCCAGGCTTGTCCAAGCTGTGGAAGGCAGTGTTGAGTGCAAATACAGAGTTTCTGCCAATTTCCTTCCCTGTCCTACCTCACCTGAACCATGGTTTTCTCTCTCCTTACAAGCTTAGCTCAGCTCTGTAAAAAGACCTTCCCAAGAGCTGCCCTGTGGCTTAAAGGAGACCCCGCCTAACTAGGCCCAGCCAGACCAGCACTCCCCTGGCCATTAGGACGGTGAAGCTCTGAGCTGGGCGGCAGTCCCCAGACCCAGCAGGCCTGAGCTGTATGCCATCCTTGCTGCTGAAGAAAAGCTAACCTGTGACTAGCTACTCATTCAGAAATTGGCTTCCGTCCTTCCAGTCGGCACGGCGGCTGCCCTGGCCACAACGGAGCCTTATCGCTAGCGTGGGCCTTGAGCCAGGTGGATAATCCAGTGCACCACACACGGTGCAGCCCCTGTTCCCAGGAGCTGTGGAGTGAGGAGATACTGTGGCTGCCCAACTACCTGGCAGTCATCCCTCGGGGACCCAGAGAGTGACACAAGCCGCCTCCTACAGCTCAAAGCCCCTGATGAGCTGGAGCCAGGTTTCCCCTAAATGTCTAATTACCACAAAAATCTCCTCCTTCAAGGAGGAGAGTTAAAGAAGGAAAGTTAAAGAAGGACAGGAGGAATGTTGCTATTTGGAGCAATAAAAGCAGAAAGGATCATGGCCAGCCAGGCTAACAGCTGTAGAGACTAAGGCCTGGGCTCAGGATAGGCGGGACGCCCCCTCACGGTGCCACTGGGGCAGCCAGGGTCCTGCTAGCCTAGGGAGCCTCTCTGAAACATAGGCCTTCTCCATAAAGCACCTCAATGTTCTCCATCATCTGCCCCCCACCAGGGCCCAGACCCCATGAAGGCCCTGGGGTCTGGCCCATGACGCTAAAGGAGCTGAGGGTGGGGAGAGTCAACTGACTTGTCCCAACTGACATTAATGTATCAGGAGAGTGAATCTTGAATGTCAGTGGAGATGAGCTGAGTTAAAAAGAGCAAGGCCAGATAAGGGGGCCAGATGTTATCTTCCAGGAAGGGTGGCCTGAATTTTACAGGCAGAGAAGGAGGGAGGACAACCACCATGCAGGAAACAGAGGACGTGAACCGGTCACAAGTCCAAGTGAATAGAGGCTGCCAGATGGCCCTTCCCCAGGGCTCTGCACAGCATTGGGGCTGAGGATAGAGGTCTCCTTCCCCCCAACCAATGCCCTGGCTCCAGGTGGCTCCAAGGAGCCAGGGTAGGGGACAGAGCAGCAAGTGCCCCCATGGTCCTTGTCTCTGCCTATCCCTTTTAATCCTCAACAGGGCCACTACCCACCCCCAGAAGATATCCTCCTCCCTCTATCTTCTCACACTATCCACTGCCTCCCTGGTGGCCCCCACATACCAGCTGGGTCAGGACCCCTCTGTACAGAGAAATAAACTGTACAAATCCAGGAGCTTCCCCTGGACATCCTGGATCTACACACAGTCACCTCCCCCTCCCCATCCCACCCTGCCACACACACCCTCCCAGGACACAAATCTCTGTCCTGGAATTTCTCAAAGCATGGCCCTGCAGAATAAGTTCCAAGCAAAAAGGTCATGTTGGGCTATGCCTTACCAAGCTGGCAGAACCCTCCCTGTGGGGCCTGGAGCTACCCTACCCTAGACTCAGTCCCAGGAAGGTGCCAGGGGAGGAGAGCAGGCTGCACCCCCATCCTGTGGAGACCTAAATGCAGAACTTCCACCGCAGGATTCTGCCTCTGACCCAGCAACAGGCCAAGTCCCACCCAGCAGGACCCACCTGTCCTGGGCCCCACTTGACAGAGGAGTCACTGAGATCTAGAACAGGCAGTAGGGTGGGTGGCCAGCTACCGTCAACAGTCGCCCAGAACCAGCAGGGGAGGCTGTGGAAGGGTCACAGTGCAGTCCCCCATGGTCTGCAACCACGGGATGGGGGAAGACCAGGGCCATGTCCTCTGGTTTGAATTGCTCAGATTCTCATTAATCTATTTATACTCCCACTTTGTCCCTATAAGAATTTAAGGAGACCTTTAAATTCAACAGGAGAGAACACAAAGAAAAGTGACAGCCAAGGCACAGGAAGGCGTCCAGGGGCATGGGAAGGGCAGTGGCAGGTGCTGCTCCGCTGGCTGGGAGGGAACATAGTCATCGGAGCCCTTACCCAACATCTGACCTGGTGGAGACCGAGAATTCAGGATGGCTCCGGTGGCGGGGAGGGAGTCTACACCGCCCGGGGGCGGAGGGGGGGGGGCGCGCGAAAGCCTGGCACACGGCAGGCCCTTCAAAAGCTCAGGTGGAGGCGGGACAGCCGGCGTCCCAGTGCCTCTGGTGGTTTCTTCCAGTCCGTGTCCTTTAACCCACAGGACAACCCAGCGTTTCCCTAAGGGTCCGACTAGAACGTGTCCCTTGGGGGCCCCGAAAAGACACTGGGCAGGGCTTCTGCGCCCGCTGGGGAGAAAGGCACCCCGTACTTCGGGGTACGGGGGGAGGGGACACCTGGCCAGGGGTGCTGCGCAAGGGAAGCCTCCCTGGAAGAGGAGGCTGGGGACACCATGGAAGGACCGCTCCCCCGCCGGAGGCCGGACAGCAGCGGGTACTTGGAGGGGTGGAGGGGACAACGGTAAGAGGCACAATAGGTCCTCGCTTGAAACCCCACTGTCCCACCTCTGGAGTCAGCACTGGACCCTGAGCCAGGGCTGGTCTAATTACAGGGGACTCCGATTCCACCGAGATCGCGAGGCCCTTTTAAAAGTTTGTCCCCAAACAAAACCCCTCTCTCCGCCTCGCCGCGGGAGGCGCTGAGGACAGACGCGGTTGCCCTCCTCCACCCCTTCGGAAACAACAATGGGCAGCCGGCCGAAAGAGAACCGGGGAAGCAAGTGTGGAAAATCCCCCAATTTTGCACTGTCAACTGCTAGGCGCTCGGCGAGCCAGCGGCTTCCGTGCTGCCCCCGCGCGTCACTCAGCGGGACTGCATCCCGGGAGGGAGGGGCGCCGCCGTTGATCTCCTGGTTCTCAGACTCTGAGGACGCATCTTGGGTAGGGAATAATGTTCGGTTCCTAAAGTCGAAATCTTACCGCGCCTCGCACTTTCCTGAGCCAAAAACGTACAGTGACTTGCTTTTACTGGATCATCACATCTTTCCACCATGGGTGCTCTTTTTTTTTTTTTCCTTGACATTAAGTCAAAGACAATGCATTAAAGAATTGATGAAGTGTGTCTTCAGGGGACCAAGATAGCCACTGAGCCCAGGAGCAGCGATAGCTCTTCCCAACTCTCAAAAGCATGCATTCTAAGCGCTGCCTCCAGCAAACAACTCCCCTTATGGTCCCATACAATCTTAGGACTGTGGGGAACCTTGGCTACTGGGCAGAATCAGGTAAAAAGAAAAGGAAACCGCAAATAGAAGCACCCACTGACTGTCAGGCCCGGGCTGTGCCTGTATGATCTCAATGGAAATCCACAGCAATCCTTCAATGGACGTGTGAACACCAAAGACAGCAACCTGAAGAAAGCTGTCAGGCAGTGAGGGCTAGCACCTACATTCCACGATGCTCTCAAGTATTCAATGATTCGTAAAGCAACTTGACTTCAGGCTTGTGACTCATCTGACCTGATGTTGAGATCCTAGAAATTCACCTGTCACCCCCTGAAATCTCAGGGTGCATGTGCCAGGTTTAAGTCAAAGTGGAAGATTGAGTAAAATCCTGTAGCCAACAAAGAAGATTTTCTTCCTTCTAAAAGAATTCAAGAAAGGAAGGGCTTCCTGAATAATTGGGTTTCCCTGGTGGTTTCGGGATTTGTTTGTTTATTTTTGTACAGAAGCTTGAACCCAGGATTCAATCCAGGTTAACCCAGGAGCGCTTAACCACTGAGCCACATCCCCAGTCCTTTCTATTTTTTTTTATTTTGAGACAGGGTCTCGCTAAGTTGTATAGGGCCTTCCTAAGTTGCTGAGGCTGGCTTTGAACTTGCAATCCTCCTGCCTCAGCCTCCCAAGCCACTGAGATTTAGATATGCACCACTGTGCCTGGTCCCAGTCAGCTATAATGGCAAGGAGGAAGTTTGATTCAACCCCTCTGGAGGAGATGTCGTTGCTCCATGGGTCAGGCTGTTCTGGCTCCCTTTGCAGATTGTCACATAGGCAAAAACTCACTGGGGACCCTACACCAGGCCCTTCTTTCCTCTCTGGAGTCAGTTTCCCCATTGTGACCAAGAGATCGTCACTGGTGGGTCCCAGATCAAGCACAGAAGGTTTTCTTGGCCTTCCTAAAGTATCCCAGCTTTCTCTTGACCATTCTGGGACCATATTCCCACTTGGCAGCAGTGACTATCACCAGCACAGAGAAGTGGCTCCTCTAGACCTTCTCACTGTCCCCCACCTCAGACCTGAGGACCAGGGAAGGGAAGGGAAGGGTTCTGGAGCCAGACAGCCCAGAATCAGGATCCCACTTCTGGTAACTGTCCCAAGCTTGGCTGGCCCTAGAACCAGTATAGTAATACTTTTGAACCTCAGTTTTCTCTTCTGTAAAATGTGTATCATAGACTTGGGCTTGCTCATGAGGTTGGAAAAGACACAGCTATAAGAAAGAACCTGGTACCCAGGGCTCTCAATACAGAACAGCCTTAATTACAATCTGCTGCTTGAAAAAGTGCTCCATCTGGGTAAGGATACCTGGTGGGTTGATAGGGCAGCTCTGCCCTGTGGCTCTGGGCTGCTGCCTCCAGCCCTGTGCAGGAAGACTCCCCAGGCCTCAGCCACAGATGGGGTCCAGGGACTGTAGGCAGAAGCAGACAGCACCAGGCACACTGCTGTGCTCCATTGTGCCACCCCTCCCCCACCACACACACACACACACTCCTAGCAAGAATGAATTCTCACCGGAGAAGCTAGATCAAGCTGCCCCCAGGCTTCCATGGTCAAGGACAGTTTTAAAGCAGCTTATAAGATGAGCAGGGCTTTCAGGTCCTGAATCTCACCAAGGACACCCCCCCCCCTCCCCTGCAGAGCCTCTAGGTCACTCTATACTGTGCTCCGGGCCCTGTACCCCTCCCTCTAAGTGGACCAGATATTCCTTCAATCCCTTTGGAAAACTGCATCTCCCCTTTTAGTTGGGTTTCCTTCTTGAGGATTTCTTGGTGTGATCTACCATATTTTTAAACAGCTTTTTTGAGACATAATTGACATGCTGTAAATGTCAATCAGGACCCCCACCTGCACTCAGGTCCCTAAAAGAATGGAAAATGGCATAGCTTGATATGGACATCAGGCCTGACAGTCAAACTCACTCCCAGAGGCCACACTGGCCTGAATCAAAACAGTAAGGCCCAGGCAGGCTCCCCCTGCCACTGTGAGATTCTGGACCATCATTTCACACCCCACCCCAGTTCCTGCTCCTTGGAGGGTCTACAACCTCTGCATGGAGTCAGGGTACTGGGTGTGGCCCACTCTCAGAGCTGCAGTGTGCACAAGGCTACACCAGATCCTCCCATCCTGGGATCCACTGGAGACCCCATCTTGCAAGGTGTGCACCAACAGGAAGGCCCAGGCTGGACACCATCCCACACAGGATGGACCCAGGACACCATCACACCCTCCAACCCACCCATGAAATCAAGAAGTTAGAATTTGCTCTGGACTCTCACAATTTTTAAATGTTGGCTCCGCTTTTTATAACTTTTTTTATTGGAGTATAAACATGAAGGTGAAAAATGCACATTGGTTGAAATTCCTTTCAAACAAGAAGAGACTGCATAAAACTGGCCCGCAGGCCTCTGCAGACATTTCAACATCTTTGCACAGAAGGACTCCCAGTGATGGTCCCAAAGCTACCCAGGGGGCAGGGAGCAAGGAAGGTGTCTTACCAGGCTCTGGGTGGGCTCCCTACCCTCCCTTTCAGTTCCTGGCCCTAGCTCAGTCGCCCCAACCCACGTGGTGCTCCCGACCCCCTGGTCTCTCGAAGTGTAGCTGGGCCCTCTTGAATTTGGAACTTCTGAGTGCCCAGCATGCAAGGTCAAGGCTTCTCCTCCGGTGAGGACAAGAGTGCCTCCAGACCTGGAGAGGAGCAGGGGACCCAATCCCCAGAGGCGCTGCCGCTGAGTGCTCCGGGCCCAGGAGGATCGCCCGGGCCTCGGTTCCGCGCTCCCTAGTCGCTCCCGACGCTTCTTGTTAACTGGAATCAGTTCCCGGTTTACAGCTGCCCGCCTCCTGGCTGCGACTTCACCGCCGGAGACACCAAACCCGGCGCCCAGCACTGGCCTGTGGCCCCCCAGTGCTCCATAGGCGGAGCCGAGGATCCGCGCGGGCGGCGACGACAAGAGGCGCCGCGGGGGCGGGCCGGGGGCGGGCCGGGGCGGGGCGGCGGCAGACTGCGGAGACGCGGCGGCGCGCGGGGCGGCGCAGAGCGTTCTCGGCGCGGAGCAGAGCGGGCTTGGTGCGGAGGGCGAGAGGCGCGGGGCGCGGGCCGGGTCGCGGCCGAGCGGGAGCCAAGCCGGAGACGGGCCCGGGAAACCGGAGCCGGGCAGGGAGCACCCATGGCGCCGCGGAGGCCCGGGGCCCGTGCCGCTGCGGGCAGCCTGGGCGCCGAGTAGCCGGGCCGGGCCGGAGCGCGGGTGGCGGCGGCGGAGGCAGCTGCGCCGGCGCCCCCCGCCCTCCCAGGCCCCGCGCCCCGCGCCCGGGCCGCCGGCGATGGTGACACATGCGGCGGCGGCGCGCCGGCGGCAGGACCATGGTTGAGCGCGCCAGCAAGTTCGTGCTGGTGGTGGCGGGCTCGGCGTGCTTCATGCTCATCCTGTACCAGTACGCGGGCCCGGGGCTGAGCCTGGGCGCGCCCGGCGGCCGCGCGCCGCCCGACGACCTGGACCTCTTCCCCACGCCAGACCCGCACTACGAGAAGAAGTACTACTTCCCAGTGCGCGAGCTGGAGCGCTCGCTGCGCTTCGACATGAAGGGCGACGACGTGATAGTCTTCCTGCACATCCAGAAGACAGGCGGCACCACCTTCGGCCGCCACCTCGTGCAGAATGTGCGCCTCGAGGTGCCCTGCGACTGCCGACCCGGCCAGAAGAAGTGCACCTGCTACCGACCCAACCGCCGCGAGACCTGGCTCTTCTCTCGCTTCTCCACGGGCTGGAGCTGCGGGCTGCACGCCGACTGGACCGAACTCACCAACTGCGTTCCCGGCGTGCTGGACCGCCGCGACCCCGCCGCGCTGCGCACGCCCAGGTGAGCGCCTGCTGCGGGAAGCGCGGTCGGGACCCAGAGCCTTGGGGATTCAGCGCGCGGGGCGCCCTGGAGCCTGGGTCCTGGCTCCGCCAGGCAGAGCTGGGCCAACTCTACCCCCTTGGGGGCCCCGTTCGCCTCGGCCCTTTCCAACCTGCAGGCGAGGCGCGCAAGGCTCCCAGGGAGCTCGTCAGCTCTGGCAGCTGTCACCCCTTCCCTCTGACTTCCCTCTTAACATCTTTGTGCCTGTCTTTGCTCCACGACCGACCTGGCTGCGTGGTGCCCTGACTTCCTTCTGGGTCAGCGCCTGCTGCAGCCGTCTGGCTGCCCCACCTGCTGTGCACCGCTGGCTGGCAGGAGAGCTGATCCGCCAGGGGTACGGTCCAGGCTGGCCTCATGCAGCCCGGTGGGTCTTTGGGAGAGGAAGCGTGTTCCCTGGTGTGTGTACAGCTCACCCGGCGAGTTCACCTCCCCGCGTCCCTCTAATACCAAAAGTGGAGTGAGAAGTGAGGTCCCTCTCCCTGCACCTGTGGTGTCCCCAGCCCAACGGTGCCTGCCTGCTTTCAGCGGGGTGGGGAGGAGCTGCCAGGGAAGGGGTGGGCTCTGCCTACCGGTGTGTGCAGGTAGAACAAAGACCCCGAGTGACCTGGGCCTGGGGGCGGGGAGAAGGCTGTGCTACCTGTCCTCCCCAGCCCAGAAAGAGAAACAAAAGCTGCCAATTGGGGGCTCCCTTTCCAGGGAACCCACAGCCAGGTTAGAGCCGACTGAGCTGTTTTAGTAGTACCTGTTCAAGCAGACACCTTTTGTCAGGGCTCCCCTTCCCCCTATATGTGTAGGATTGAGAGACACGGGGCTGACCTGTGTGTGGACAAGGGTGCTGGGGGTTTCCTGGAAAACACTTTATAACAGATCCCCTGGCAGTGCTGGGCATCTGGCACATAAAGTTGGGATTGTTTTCCTCGCGTTCTGTTGGTGTTCACTGGCCCTGCAGGGATGCACCTACGGGACCTTCTCCCCAGATGTCAGAGCTGGGAAAGACCAGAAGTGAAGCCTTCTTGCCTGCCTTTTGTTTCTGTTTCTCTTCCTTAGGACTGAATTTGCAAACAGATTAGGGGTGTGGGGGGGTGGTGCAGTGAGCCAGCCTGTGACTGACAGGATATTCCTAGGCACTCCTGGGTCAGAAAGGTACGGGCTCCCAGGTGGGCTTGGAAGATCCTACAGGAAGGATTCGGCTAGCCTAGAGCTGGCTGGTCCATGACACTGTTTTCCCTGAGTCCTTTTTTTTTTCCTGTGAATTTTCTCAGATTTTCAGATAATAGGGATCCTGAAACTGAGGGAATATTCCCACTTTCCTTTAGTTGTACCACATTCCTCCCTCAGCAGCTAAGAAGTGGTGTTCTGGGATCTTAGTGTAATGGTTACAGAACTGCCTGTCCTGAAAGATTGTTTCTGCCCAATCTGCCCTGCACAGATGCACATTCCTGGTGCAGGACCCACCCCCGTGGTCCAGCCGCACTGTGCTATAGACAGAGCTGGGCCTGGCAGCTGTGGCTATCCACCCTTTCACCAACCAGGGCTGTAGGCTCCAGAGCTGAATACTGACATACCTCACCAGACCAGGTGGACACATTCCTGCCTGCGGGAGGTTGAATCCTATCTGTAGGAGAGCTCCAGGGGAGAGTGTGCAGACCGGTCCTGGGGTTGCCAAGAGGCTGGGGCTTTAGAAGTGAGCTTACCTAGATTGTAACCAGGGTGCTCTTTCTGCAACCCTGTGAGCCCCCAGGGTTGGGAGGCTTCTGGTCTCCTTTCTCGGAGTTTGTTCCCCAGAGCTGGAGGCCCCAGAGGAAGAGGCTCCAGCTGCCCTCCCACCCTGGAGTGGGAGGAGCAAGTGAGGTAGATGGGCCCCAGGTGCTACAGGAGAGAGGCCCCAGCACCCGCTGCCTGGGAAGCCTGTGTGATTGCAAAGTCAAATAGATGCCTCTTAATTCTTAGACCACCAACCCCTGGGCCTGAGAGTCGCTGTCTCAGCAGCACACAGGCTGAATGGCGGCAGGGCTACCAGGGCCCTCAGGAGTCCCTCCTCTGCCTTGCCACCAAACAGGTGACGGTGCCTCCATGTCACTTCTCTCCCTCCCATCTCTTTTCATTTTTGTTCCCAGGGCTAGGTAGATTGCTTTTGTAAGGAGCTGACTGGGGAGGCACAGGAAGTCTTGGCTTTGTAAATTTACATCTCAGCTGCACCTCAGGTCACCTTCTGAGGGACCTCTAGGGCTGGAGCTGGGCCTCAGTGCTGTGGAGGCCAAGGTGCACTTCCTCCACTTTCCCAGGGACTGGTCACTCTGAGCGTAGGGCAATGTCCACAATGTCAGGATGACTGGTGTTGAGTAGCACTGGGTTTTCAGAGGACTCGGATGTCACCCTTGCTGTCTTGCTGTCTTCACCTGCCCTTCCCGCACTCTGTGTGCGTGGATGTAACCATCCAGCTGGTGAACTGAGGAGGGTGTGGGCCTGCTCCCCAGCCCTGACAGCCCCTCTTGGGTCTGGGACCTCTCTTTCTCCTCTGCCTCCTCCGAGACTCTTGTGGGGCTTGGACAAAGGCACATTTCAGGAACCTTTGCCCTGAGTCCCCTCTTCTCCCCACTTCTGGTGCCACCATCCACAGTATCGGGGGTGGGGGGTTTAAGAGAGGTATGAGTTATGGGGAAGTGGGCTTTGCTCAGCTCCCAGCCACCCCATGATGCGGCGTCCACCCAGGCTTTCTCTGAGCTGAGCACTCGTTCAGGTGACAAATGGAGTTGGATAGGTTTTCAATTCCTTCCTGGAATATGGTTTGGAACTTCCAGCAGTTGTTAGTGCTTCTTGCCTTGATAGAGGAACAGGTATGAGAGCAAAGTGTTGGCAGGTCACTTTGTGGTCCCCTTCACTATGGGGGCTCTCGCCTGTTGCCATCAGCTAGGACACTTGTGAAAACAGCCAAGAAGGAAAAGGGAATTTCACTGACCAGCTTGGAGAGATGTGGCTGCCTACAGACACCAGGGCCAAGGCCACTCTGGTCAGTGTGTTGGCACTCCACACTCTGGTGTCACCTCGGAGGGTCCAAATGATGCACCTGTAGTCAGAATGCCCCTTCTTCCTCTTCCCATTTGCCTGAAGGTGTCACTAGAGGAAATACAGTCATGATCTTGCCTGGGTCAACCCGGAAATGTCCCTGAAATCATCTGGGCTTCGTTTGGAAAGAACCACAGAGGGTATCTGGAGACCAAGAGTGGCTTCTGGCCCACCTTGGCTGGGCTCCTGGGCACAGGTCACATCCTCTCTGCAGCAGGGCACCTTTGGGAGCATGCACCGGGCTCCTAGTATCTGTGATACCTCCTTCAGCGACTGTGCTTCCTCATGGGAGCAGTAGAACCAGTGGTCCCTCGTCATTGACTTGTCCTGTTAGTGCCTATAGCTTCATCTTTGTGTGCTGCCTCACCTCCATCATCCTGAAGTCACCTCAGGTTCCAGCACCTACCTGGTGCCCAGCCTGAACTCCCCCTGTGCCTCATTGCACCCACCGTCCCCGACTGTCCTCCAGGTTACTCCACCAACTTCAGTTGCTGCTCAGATGCCCCTTCCTCCAGGAAGCCTTCCCTGTCTTCCTGTTCCTAGGTCTCTGTTGCCTTAAGTGCCCTCAGCTGCACTCCCATCTGCCACCTTGGCACATCCATAGCACATGAGCACTGGCTGTGCCCCAGTGCAGAACAGGTGCTGCCCTCTTGTTGGTACCAACCAGAACATTTTCCTCCAGGATCTGTGCTCCATCCTACCTTTCCCTGTGAGTCCCTGAGTGCTGTGCTGAGATCCCAGGGACCTTCAGTGAGCCAGGACAGGTAGGGCTTAGGTCAGAGCATTCCTACAGCACTCAACAGTGCCTTCACAGTCACTTTCTTTGAGATCAAGGGAGAAAACCGGCATCCACTGCAATGGGGGCAGTTGTTTCCTGTGACCGTGAGCCAGTGACCAGGACCTGGGGCCAGACCTACATGGCCTCGAGAGGCCTTTGGCTGAGAGAAGAAGGGAATCTGAGGACAAGCTATTCCAAATTAGACTTCCACCAAAAACTCCTTCCTCGTAAGCAGACACATAAGAAGGCAGACTGTCATTATCTTAGCTGGTTCTTGGCTAGGAGGTCATCTGCGCTATCACTTCTCTTGTCATTGTGTCCCGAGGATGAGCCCAGCCACGGCTTCTAGGCACTTCCAGTGTTCAGCCTGGGCCAGCTCTGTCTCCTGAGTCACAGAGCCCTTTGCTGATGGACACAGTGCCCACCCTGGGCTCTGAGGCCAGTGGAACAGCAGGGACATTATGGGTTCAACTGGTTGTCCTTCTCCATGGCAGATCCGAGCTGTTTGGCTCCCATTCTGGGAGCAAGGCTGGCAGTGGTGGTTCAGGCCACATTGGATCTGGAGCCCACTAGGCCAGTAGGGAGGGAGGAGGAAAGGGCTGGCATTATTATCAGTAAGAACTTGAGTCTTTCTTTCACGTGCCCCACCCCCCCACACACACACACTTTTTTATTATTGCAATGATTGTTGCAGTAGCAAGTGGAAAGAAAGTACAAGGGAGAAAAGAGAAACCATACTATTTCCCACAAGTACGTTTTCTTCTCTAATTGAAACCATAGTGTAAATTACACACCATGAGTGTTGCTCCATGTGATTCAAAACTTACTTTTAGTGACTGCAGATGATCCCCCCTTCTCTGTGCTCTGCAGTTGGCTCTCAAACGTTGAATGTGCAGATTTCTAGTTTTTTTGCTCCTGTAAAGAATGTTGCCATGGACATCCTTGTGTGCGGATATTTTACATAGCTCTGATTTCCTTTGGGAATTCCTAGGAGTGGGATTTCTTGGTTGAAGAGTCTGAGTGTTTTAATGCTCTGAATGTGAGTGTTAACCTACTTTTCACACATAGAAATTTCACACCTTATCCAGTTCTTGCCCATGGTCACATCTTAGCAGCACCCTAATAACACTTGGTATTATTGTTGGGTTTGTTTAAAGTTTGCTTCCTTAAATCGGCAAAAAAAAAAAAAGTGCTTACCTTGTTTTTATTCCAAAGTCCTGCCCCACCCAGGCACCATTTGGGTGGCCCAGCACTTTAGGGGACTGGGGGCAGCTGTGCTTCAGTCACCCCAAAGCTGCCTCTCCACCTGCTCACAGATGTTTATATCTCACCCCTACTTAGAGAGGGGTGCAGCCTGGAACCAGAGGGAGCCGGGCAAGAGGCCATGGGGGTAAATAAGGAGGCTGGTGAACTGTTCTTGTCCCCTGAGTTCTCAGCGGTACTTAAGAGTGGGTTATCTCATTTGGCCCTTGATGTAGTTGGGATATTGCTTGCGTATGCGCCCCCCCTCACCAAAGGGTTTGTTTGTTGAAAGCTTAGTCCCCAATTTGGTGGTGTTGAAGTGGTGGGACCCTTAAGAGGTGGGTCACTGCCCTCAGAAGGCATTGATGTAGTTCTCATGGGACCCTGGTTAGTTCCCTAGTTGCTCTCTAGCTTCCTGTCTCACCATATGATCTCTCTCACAGCTCCACCCTGATACCATGCACCTTGAGGCTTTAACCAGATCCAAGGTGGCACCATGCCCTCAAACCTCCCAGAACTGTGAGCTAATTAACCCTCTTTTCTTACTCAGTACTCAGTCTCAGGTGTCTCGTTGTAGCAGTGGAAAGCAGACCAAGGCAGCAAAGTAGGTGTGTGAAGGTTGGCCTGTTTTCCACAAAAGGAATTCAAGGCCCAGAGAAGTTTGAGAACTTGTCAGAGTCCTTATGCCTGGAGGACCAGGAGCCAGGATTTGGACATCTATCTGTCCTGAAGCCCATATGCCTGGCCGAGTCCTCTGCCGTGCCCTGCCCCACCCTCTGGTGGGGAGGACCATCCCCAGATGAGCATGGCAGCCACAGGATTCAGAATGGGTGGCCTTCCTTCTGAGACCTGGGCAGACACGCACAATTTCACATGCAGACCTGCGTCATCAGGTTTTCTGGAAAACATCTGGCAGCCTTCAAGTAGCTGCAGGATGAGAACTGGGCCACGTTCCCCTGGCTCTGGAAAGGGAGCACCAGAGAGGTTTACCGACAGTCAGCAGAGCCCATCCAAGGGGGCACTTAACTTACAGCACAGCCTGGCCAACATCTGCCACACCTGCCCTGCGGGATCAGGTGGTTCACAGGTGGTCCTTGGGACAAGAACGGCTGAGTCCACCTCCTGACCCGGAAGGATGGGCCATGTGAGAGGCAGTGCTGGCAACCTGGCAAAGCTGGGGCTGAGCCCCGCTGGCCTCTGCCCCTCAGCTTCTGTGCCCTGCTGGGTGATAGACGGTAGGAGGCCTCCCTCCCTGGGTGTCCTCACCCTTTCTCTTGAAACCTTGTGGGACTGAGCTGAGTCTCTATGTGAAAGACTGCAGGGCATCTCCAGGTCAGATATCTAAAAGCACAAAGTCATGGAGGGGGCTTCTGGAGCTGGGATCCCCCTTCCCTTTGTGTGTGCCTTGGGTTTGGGGGATTTGAAAAGGAAAATGACAGAAAGCACACTTTGGGGAGCAGGTACTATAGGCCAAGCCAACTCCCCAACCAACCAGAAACAGAAATGGCATTGAGACCCATACCTTGGAGGTGACATGTGCTTGTAAAATGTTTTGGGGGTATTTGTTTTTTCATTTCTAAAGATTCTTGTTCTTGCGTTTCCAAGAACAGTTAGCTCTTTACCTTCCCTAAGATTTTGCTGTGTGTGTTTTTTGTTTTGGAAAGAACATGTTAGGTTCACAGAAGGCCTATGCTCTGGGGTTGAGATGCTGCCCTAGCCACAGTGACAGGCCCGAGTGTGTGTGGTGGTACCAGGAGGGGTGGTCTGAGGGGTATGGAAAAGACCGTCCACTGGGAGGTGTAGACAGGAAGCAGTACTCTGGAACCAGTTAGGGTTCAGATGTGTCATCTGAGATCCACAGCTGGTGGCGAGGATGAATAGGAGCAAGAGAGCTCTGGGACAGGACAACAGAGGCCGAGGTGTTAGTGTCCATCTACCCTGGAATGCAGGACTGTTAGTTCCTGGCTATGTGACTTGTGGTCCTATTCATCCCTTGGTAAAATGCCCCCTTCCAGGTGTGGTATTGTCCCAAGTCCCCTGCATGTAGGGGCTCTCATTTTGGGAAAACATGGCATGCCCATGTACACAGGAGAGACTCCAGGTGGACATTGTTAGAGAACATCAGAGGCAGGCAGAGGACAGAGAGTGTCTGGACACAGAGGCAACCTACATCCTACCCCAGTGCTGAGGAGAGGCTGGGACCTGGAGGAGCCCATCCTGAGCTGCTCTTTAACCCACTCCCGCTGGCTGTGCCCGAGGGAGCTCCTCCCAGGCCAGGCTCCCAGCCAGCTCTGTGGGTGCTGGGAGCTTTGCTGAGGACACACAGCCCATGGGGGTGTGGATGGCCTTTCCTGCAGCATGACCTCCTACAAAGGCCTGAGGTTCTCTCCAGGGCAGCTGGACCATTGGGGAGACCCAGCTGTCCGTCCATTCATGTCATTCACTCAGCCCTGTACCCTGGCCTGGGCAGGCTGCCTGCTGCAGTGACATATCCCAAGTTCCACCACAGGCTGCACAGGACCTCTTGGGTCCTCTCTGTAGACAAGACTCTCAGACTCCAGGGGAGGAAACACAGAGACGTGCCTGCTTGCTTAGGCCCGTGTGGCATATTGGGATAGGGTCCTTCTGGAAAGAGCAACCCCCTGAGACAGCCTTCCTCCCTTGTCGCCGCACCCAGGGTGGCTCATGGCTCGGGGGAAAAATATTGGACCTCAGATTCCCCATCTCTAAGATAGAGATGTTTTTCTATCATTTGTTTCTATAGAGACACCAGTGACCACTTATCTGTGATTTCCTGTGACGCTGTGGTACCTTCAGTCCCATGTCTTATGGAGCCTTGACACATATAACCTCTTAGAATTTCCCGGTGCAGTTGGAGGCCCAGTTCCTCCTCTGGAAAGCAGGCTGTCAGCAGCTGCCCACAGTGCCCTGGTGAGGTGGCAAGGCTCCGGGCTGGTGCACTGCGTGGGAGGGAGCTTCAGTGAGAGCCTGCTCTCCGCATCTGTCCTTTGAGGGCTGCAGCTGCCTCTGTTTGTTTACACAGGGAACACTAAAAGGCCCACCAGGGGGGACATCAGAACAAATCAGTAATTGTCTGGCAAGATAGTGACTAGAGAGATTAAAACACAGGAGGAGTTAATTGTTTACAGAACTGTGGAGCCCACAGAGGTCAGTGGCCAGGGTCACTCACCCCCTCTGGTCATGGGCAGGAGCTGGCCCCTTGTTAGTTCTCTCCCCGTGGCAGGGCCTCCAGGTCAGGGTAACAAGCCCAGGTCCTGTCCTTTCGGGGTCCCTGGGAGGACCTCTCCTCTGGTCAGCTGAAGCCATTCTGCAGAAAGTGCTTGGCACCGTGTGTGAGGTGCATCTTGGAACACCGGCTTCCAGCTTGGACTTCATTCCCCACCTGGAACCCTCTGAGCCATGCTTATGTTCCCTGCCTTGTGGAGTGGTGGGGGCAGAGCCCAGCAAAGAGTCTGCTCCGTAAGTTCTGTTCCATTCTCCACGACAAGTAAGGACAGAAGGTGGTATGAGTGCCTGGAAGCAGGGAAGCCAGCTGGGGAGATGGGCAACCTGGAGCCGGGGACCACCAGGACATACTGGGGCAGCAACAGAGCGAGGGGAAGGAAGCCCCAGCTTGGTGCCTCTCTAGCTCTGCAACTTCTCTGCCATGGGAGAAGGTGCTTGGATTTGTGCATGCAGTCCCAATGTGGGCTCCTTTCTGTAGAAGACTACGATGAGTCTTATCTCTTTTGGGGGGACAGGAAAGGGACCTCCAAGCCAAAGCCAGGAGTTTGGCTTCTGTTCTTATCCATGAATTGGTGTGCTTGAGGGCCGGCCCAGAGCTTCCCTTAAAGTAGCTAAAATCTATGCAGGCAGGGTCCCTTTATCTGGGACATCCTCCACGTGTCAACACAGGTTTTTCAAGGTGACAACTTGGGATGTTCCCTGCTTCAGCCATGGGGTCGCCATCTCACCCTGGGCTGTGGCATTGGGGACCACCCAGGCCTCTTATCGATGCCTACTTAGCAAAAGGGCTTTGCAGTGTTTGCTACCTCAGTCTCCAGAGAGCCCCTGCCCTCTCAGGCCACATGTGGAGGAGCTAAAGGAACGCAAACACCATGTGAGAGTCTTGTTCCTCAGGAAGTGGCAGTTCTTCCCCTCCCTGGTGCCCTCCAGCTGTGGGCTGAACCCAGGCTTGGATCACTTCCACAGGATGTCTGCGGGTGGTGCAGCTGGGACCTCGGGCTGTGGGTTGTGTATATCTCTGTCCCACTGCAGGTGAAGGAGAAGTCTCCAGACACCCCACCCTATTGCCACTATCCAGCATCTTCTCTTTCGAGTACCTTTTATACTTCCTTTTACACGTTGGCCGCAGACCTGTGAATCCCTTAAACCATACGTAGTGCTGTTTTGAGGTTTCAGACTTTCTAGAACCCCGTATCAAACTGTATTTAACCTTCTACAACCTGCTGTCTTCTCTCAGCCCGTTTCTGAGATGTATCTGTGCTGGTCCATGACATGCATATTTAATCCATCCACTGCCGGGTTTATTGTCATCGCTGTCTAGACATAGCTCCCTTTCCCTCTGCTTTGTTCTGAAAAGAGCCGGGAGCATGTTTGGCTTTGGCTGTCACAATCCTGGTGATAGTGATTGTGCCTGCACCTGGTTCTTGTGTGTCCCTAGCAGTGGGTCAGAGGGCATTCTGTCCTCAACCCAGAGTGGTTCCTCTACCCGACACCTGTGCTGTGTCAGGTTCCCCCCTGCTTGGCTGACGGACGTGGGCATTTTTGCAATCCAGGAGCTGTAAACAGAGACCACTGTGGTCTCGGTGCACATTTGCGCTATACTAGTGAGATCTTCATGGGGTGTTTATTGGCCACAGAGGTGTTCACCATTAGTTGTCTGTGTCTTTGGTCTGGGTTTTCCCTGGAGTTCCCTACTGATCTGGGGCAGTGTTCTCTGTGTATCTTGGTGTCAGACTCTGTGGGTGATAAGCCCAGCAGGCATCTCCTCCCACGAGCCCATTCACTCTGTGGACCTGTGATTTATGGCACCTGCACCAGGTAGGGGTCGAGCTGGACCGGGCACACCCTGTCCTTTGTCCAGTGTCATGTGTACATGTGGGCAGGGGTGTGCCTGATGACCTCTGAACCCCTCTGGGACCTTGCTGGTCATGGGATCTCAGCCAGAGGCCTCAAGGCTGAATGGGTGGACAGATGGCCAGCTGACTGCTGTCCTCACTGCAGTGTGGACACCCCCGGGGCCTTCCCTGGAGATGCTCAATAGTATCCAAGGCAGCAGCTGTACAGGCTGAGCCCAGGAGGACCAGAGAAGCCATCAGGCCCTTCTGGTATTGGCCCCCTTATAAGGGTTCCTGTGAGATTGAGTTGGAAGAAAACAGCTAAGCACAGAGCCGGGAACCCACTGCTCTGGAGTTCACAGGACCCTCCCCCTTCCACATGGAGATCTGAGTGGGCCTTGCCCAGGTAAGGCCTGCCCTTGTTACCCACTCAGCCTGACCTTGATGCTGGACACTCACCCTGGGCCTCAGTCTCCCCCAGTGACAGGCCCAGCTGGACATTCACACCCTGGGCCTCAGTCTCCCCCAGTGACAGTGCCAGCACTGCATAAGTAGCATCCAGGAGAGGAACCCATCACCTGGGAACCTACTTCCACCCAAGTTGGACCCCCTGCTGCCTGGGGGTGAGTAGCCCCCAAGTCCCTGTCCAAAATAAGAAAGCTCTTGCTGCTGCTGCAGGGCTTGCAAGACCCCAAGATCAAACATGGGCACCCACTAGCAGCCCATAGGAAGCAGGGAGAGCGTTTCCCCTCTGAGTAATGAACGCCAAAACTCACATGTAAATATTTACCTCTCTGGAGCTTTGGCATCTTTGGGAAATGGGGACCTGCCAGCACTGAGGTTTTGTGTTTGCGTCACCATGGCAAAAGGCAGGAGGGGATGCCCTTTCCTAGCAGTGAGCCTGGGGGTGTGAGTGTGGCACCATGACTTCTCTGGAGTCCTGATGCCATCATGTGGAGTAAAGCTGCCCAAGGTGGCATAGCCGGGGAATGGAGGCATGTGGGCATCCCTGCCCTAGGTCACAGTCCTAGGAGCAGAGTGTGGCTGTGGCTGAGTGCCACCCTCACATGGTGCCAAGCCTTCCTCATACAAGCCTCACTATCAAGGGCCCCATCTTACAGCTGAATAAACCCAGGGGCAGAGGACCTACATAACTTGTCACCTAACATCCCACGTGGCAGAGCCAGATTCACACACAGGCCTGTGGCTCCACAGTTCCCCCTCAGCCCTTCCCGTGGCAAGGAGCCAGGCAGTTCTCCCTGCCAGCAGAGCCAGAAGTCTGTCAGAGTGTGGACTCATGGCCACCAAATGGTGCTGCTTCATGGGTGGGCTTGCCAGGTCCTGAGGAGAGCTCCCTGAGTGACCACCAGCCCCCACTTCTCAGAGTCCAGCTGAATGAATTTGGCTGCCTGGCCCCAAACAGCCAAATCATCAGGTCTAACATGGCGGCTCCCTGGAGAGATCCAAAGGCAGGGTGGGGGAAGGCAGAGCAGATGGTCTCTCAGGGGAGTCTGGAGGTGTCTGATGTCACCTGGAAGGAGAGGCCCTGCCCAGGCACAAAGCCTACAGGTTCCAGCCCTTCCTGGAGAACAAAGGCCTCAGCTGGCCAGGCTGGAATCCTCCTTGCCTGCTCCCATCCCTCCAGGGTTGGGCTCAGAGGGGCTCCTTCAGCACTTCCTCTCCAGCGCCTGCTCCCTCTGGCAGGCAGGCAGGTCCAGGCGGTTGGCTTTGTTCGTGCAAGTCCCGGCAGAGCTGTTTGTCGGCCCACCTCCTGAACCCTGAAAAAGTTCAGGGCCTCCTGCGTGCCCTTCGGGAAGCAGAGTCCTGTAAGGGGAGATTTTTTCCTTTGCTTTCCTGGAAGCTGGACTGGCAGCGTGCCCAGGGGAAAACATACTTTTTACAAAGAGTGGTCAGGTTTCAGCCAAGTGGGTAAAAGGCAGGAATGGGGACTGATGGGCTGCTCCAGGGCTGCAGCACATCAGCCCCCAGCCCCACTGCTCAAGCGCTTGGATTGAAAGGGGGTCGCAGGCAGGCTTCAGGCCAGACTCTCTCAGGGGTATGGAATGTACTCAGGCCAGCAGAGGATGAAGAATCCCTGAGTCAAAGAGCTGAGGGGCCCCAGCAACCTGAGGCGTCTTCCTTCTGGCTCCTTCTGCAGCACAGGGCCCCCTCTTACTTTGCGGGCCCCTTGCTTTGGCCTGTGAGATGCTCAGAAGTCTCCAGAAGCAAAGATTGTGTGGCCAGTGTCGGGACTCCCTCATCCACCACAGCCCCAGTCTGCGGGCCCAGCTCTTTGCCATGGCCCCATCCAAGTTGGCAAGTAACTCATCGGATGGGGCCTTCCGGACTAGAGAACCCACACAGCTAGGGAGATGGGCATTACTTGGTACATCATGAAACTGCGGCTAGCTGAGCAGACCACTCCAATCCCTATTGCCCACTCTCATTCTCAGCACCCTACCCAGTCTGAACCTTACTGTCACTGGTCACTGTTCCCTGACCTTTTATACTTCCTTTTACACGTTGGCCGCAGACCTGTGAATCCCTTAAACCATACATAGGGCTATTTTGTCCTCTGCCAGCCAGACCAGAGGTGCTTGAGTAGGAACTGAGCATGAAGGAAGTAACCCCGGGGGACATGGATGGTGATAACGTAGCATTGCCCTCACAGTGCAGCCCATGGGGGTGGGGGGTATGGAGTAAAGTTACTGCCGAGCCCAGCTGGCCTCTTGCATGACAGTGACCCCTTCATGTGACACATTACATAAGCTATTCTGGGGCATCAGGAAGACCTTCAGAGCTGAAGGCCTTCATGGGTGCAGGGATACTTGGTCTTAGGAAAGGGAGCAGGTAGCCATCTCCTGGGAAGATGACATGGTGTAGGGACATCAGCTCTGAGCAGCTGCCCTGTGTGAGAGTCAGCCAGGGCAGAGCCATCCCTGTCAGTCTTCCGGTGAGTACCTCATTTCCCACTTGCAGGTGGGAGAACCACTCAGAGTTGAGGGACTCCGCCAAGGTACTGAACTGGTCATCAGCAGGATGGGATTTACCCCAGCTAGCCCAGAGGTCTTTGGAGAGTCCTGTGCTGACATCCATTAACAAGGCAGCCTGTCAGAGACCCAGAACATTGCCGTCTATGGCAGTCCCTTATTTCTTCCACCTGCTCCTTTAGCCAAAGGTAGACAGTTCAGCCCCATGCAGTACTCAGCAAAAGGGTACTTGGAATAGCAGTGGTCTCTGTCCTAAGAGGTTCATGGCCCTCCTGCTGTCAGGCCTGGCACTTGCACCATCCCTGTCTCCTGGGGACCACCAAGCCCTGGGGAAATCAATCTTCCAAAGGGCCAACATACTTTAGATAAGTAGACATGGCTAGTGGTATCCCCCAAGGGACAGCTGTATATTCTCCAGAGAAACAGAACCCATAGGATGTAAATCGGTACGTAGGTGCACGGGTATGTGGATGGATTGAGTAGGTGGGTGAATAGTTGAACGGGAATTGGCTCTCGTGATTATAGTGACAGATGTTTTATAGTAGTCTTCTGCAAGCTGGAGACCAGGGAAGCCAGTGGCATGACTCAGTCTAAGACCAAAGGCCTGATAACCTGGAACTCTGATGTCCAAGGACAGGAGGAAGGTGTCCCAGCTCCAGAGAGCAAATCTGCCCAGATTCTGCCTTTTTGATCTGTGCAAACCCCCAGCTGTTTGCATAGTGCCCACCCACATTGGGTGAGAGTGGGCCTTCCTTACTTGGTCCATTGATTGAAATGTTCCTCTCCTTCTGAAACCACCTTCAGACATGTCCAGAGAGTGTGCTTTACCAGCTATGGGGGTATCCTTCCTGTTGTCAAGTTGACGCCTAAAATTAGCCATTACTAGATCCTTTGAGTTGGGACCTGAGATGGAAACAAGTGTTGGGCAACAGCTTGGTGGGGCAGCCAGAGTGGCAGCAGCGTTCTTCAGAGAGCGCCTTGGTCATGTATTTTGAGGCACCCACTTAATGACCCCCTCCAGCAGGCAAGCTGCTTATTACAAAGTAATAGGATATTGGCAGGATATTCAGCAGGTAGCAGATGTCCCCAGCCATGTATGCAAGAGCTTCCTGGCCTCAGCAGGAGAGATTTGGTGGCCAGCAGTATATAAGTGGATCACCTTCAGGGTTTCTGCTAGCCCTGGACAGCAAAGAAGCAGAGCAGCTCTAGGGCCAGGCCCCCCGCAGAGCCCACCCCCTGCTAGGGCTGAAGATCAGGGGAGAAAGCCCCCCCCCCCCCCCCGCAGTGTACCCTGCAGACATTGTCCCCTGCTGCTGCTTCCTCCTGGGTACTCCTCCCTTGCTCTACCATCAGGCTGGGCCTTGCCTCCTCTGGCTTCTTAGTCTACAAAACAGGGTTGTGCACCCCAAGCTGTGGCAAGGGTGAAATGAAGCCAGGAATCAGCACATGGAGCAGATCAGCATGGTCTGAAAGGTTCTGAAGGGGTCAGGGCAGGGGCCCCCACAGGCGTGCCCCAGACCTTCATCAAATGGCAGAGTAAGTGCTAGCAAGTGCTGGCCGTCTTGTCTGATCTAGAAGGCCAGGAGGCTGGCCGTGTCCCTTACCATTTGTACAGCTGGGAAGACCAAGCACAGAGCAGCAGCCTTCCCACAAGGTGACCCACAGGAGCCCTGCACAGCCTGGCCACCCACCCTTTAGTTCCTAGAGCCCTGGGAAGTGCCTTAAACCAAGCAACAGGTGGGGAGGCGTCCCAGGGGTTGACCAGAAGAGAGCCAGCCACAGGTCAAGGAGGCAACACAGGAAGCTGAGGTAAGTGACAACCAAGTGCTTCTGTGCAGAGCCTTCCCTGGGCCTTCAGAAGGAACTAAAACCTACCCTTCTGGAGCTGCTGCCCAAACCTGAAGGAGCTGCAGAGGAGTGAGGGACGGAGTGCTGTGGTCACAGATGTTCTCAGCAGGAGGCCCAGTGAGAACAGCCATACACACACATGCATACACACGGCCTTGACTGCACAGACCAGCCCTGCCTGACCCAAGCATGCTGCTGCCAGCACTCTTGACTTCCAGGTCTGTGAACTTGGGGGTCCCACAGCTCAACAGCTGGCCTCCCCTTGCTGTGGCCCTGGCAACAGCACCAGCTTAAGACACGGACCTTGCTGGAAGCCACTGGACAGCACTCTGCTCTTCAGTTTTACCATGTGTAGCAACACCTTGTATTTGCAGGTGCTGGTAGGTGTTCTTGAAGGGCAGGACTGACTTCATGGCTCAGCCACAAATGTCTTTTATTATGTAGGGAGAGCACCCAGGGCTCCACGGAGAGTCCAGTCCTTTGCCTTCCCTCCCCTCGTGCCATCTAGGATCTTGGTGAGCTAGGTGTCCCCAACTGGTCATCAGCCTCACTGCTGCCTGCATGAGCTGGTGGAAGAACAGGCCAGTGGAGCCCCAAGAAGACTGTCTGCCACGGTTTCCATCAGTGCAGGGAATCCTTTTGGGAGCTGGGCCCTGCTTGGCAGGATCAGCCACAGGCTTTACACCTGTACAGGCATGTCCTCAAGAGCAAGAGTTTGGGAGAGTCCCAGGGCTGACCAGGGGCAGCACAAGGCACTAACCCCCCAACAAGCACATGTGTGCACGCTCCCAGCAGCAGCTCAGGCCTCAAAGCCAGTGGTGACTCAAACATTCTGGAACGAGAATTCCTTTTTTCCTTACAAGTGGTTGGCACTTTGAGACATTTCCTCCCATTTGAAATTCCTTCCCACTAGTTCCCACTAAAAGCTGAGCAATTTTCCACTCGGTGGCTGGGCTGCTCCTAAATCCCCAGCTCTCAAAATGCAGCCAGGATATCAGAGGAAAAGTGTTTTCACAGGTGATTTGCAGAAAAGGGGGTGGGGGGCAACCTGGAGCCTCCATGTGTGGGGTGGGATCTCCTGCCCATGAGGGTGACTACAGGAGGCTGTGAAAGCACCAGAAAGCCAGACTCCAGGTGGTGTGTCCTTAGGACTCCCTTCTGCCCTTCCAGGAGAAGTGGACCCTGCTTGCACCACAGGGGCCCAGGAGTATGGGTGCTGAGGTGTGGTTGGCAGTGTTAGCAGGGTGACAGGTCCCAGTTGTTTTTGCTGGTTTTATTTTGGTTTTTGTTTAGTTTTTTGATACCAGGGATTGAACACAGGGGTGTTCAACCACTGAGCCACATCCCTGGTCCCCTTCTTTAGAGTTAGTTTATTTAGAGACAGGGTCTTACTTAGCACCTCACTAAGTTGCTGAGGCTGGCTTTGAACTCATGATCCTCCTGCCTCAGCCTCCTGAGCCACTGGGATTACAGGCGTGTGCTACTGCTCAGGTTCTGATGTTTTCTAAGCCTGGTTGAAGAGATCAATTACAAATGGGAGGCTGGATGCACAGAGAGTCATGGCAGAGAGGGCATCTGCCCCTCCCCTTCTCACTGGAGAGTGGCCTCTGGGGATGGACCTCGCAGAGGCTGGAGGACTGTAGCCACTGGAGCTACTCGGCTGAGGTGTGAGGGGTACAGGGATAGGGGGCAGGCTGACTATGGAAGCCACAAATTGGATGACAGCAGCTACAGTGTTGGTTTTAGGGAGGGAAGGGGTCTTCCTAGCCTCCAGTTTGTCCCCATCCCTGCAAAGGATGTGCTCTCTGCCCCTCAGGAGGAGGTGCGCTCACCAAGGCCCCGCTGTTTGACCAGAGTACAGAAACAGGTTCTCCTCCAGGTCACGCCTGAGTCCTGGACCATGCCCAGGTGCACTTCTGCCCCATCCAAGGCCAACTCTGGTGCCTTCAGCCTTCCCTTTGGTCCTATCATTCCAAGAGAGTCTAGGAGACGGTGAGTGGCAGGTTTAGACCAAGTGGACATCATGTATCCTCAGTCACTGAGGATCCCCAGGATGGCAGCACCCAGAGAAGGACCACCATCTTTCCTGAGAAGCCTGCGACAGGCATTCCATTGTGGGGAACCTTTTGGTTTTTTACTTATAAAGTATACACAACGTGAAATTTATGAAGTGAACCATTTTGTGGTACAGTTGGGTGTTATTAAGTCCCTTGTCAGCCTTCATGCCATCCATCTCCCAAACTTTTTTTTTTTTTTTTAATCTTCCCAAACTGAGATTACCCATTCAACCAGGACACCCTAGTCCCCTTTCTCAACCCCTGGCAACCACCATTCTACTTTCTATCTCTAGGAATTTAACTGTGCTGGGTACCTCATGATGTTTGTATTTTTGTGACTGGCTTTGCATATTGTCTTCAGGGTTTACCCAGGTTGTCATATGTCAGAATTCCCTTCCATTTTAAGGCTGGTTAGATATCCATTGTGTCCATAGACCCCATCTTGCTAATCTGCTCATCAGTGGACACTTGAGTTGCTTCCACATTTTGTTGCTGTGAATGATTGCTGCTGTGGACATAAGTGTACAAACACCTATTCAAGTTCCTGTTTTCAGTTCTTTGCGGCATGGACCTAAAAGGGGAAGTACAGAATGATATAGTGATTCTATGTTTCATTTTTTGAGAAACCACCCTACTGTTGTCCCACCAGCAACGTACGGGGGTTCTATTTTCTATGCATCCTTGCCCGCATTTCTTATTTCTGGATCATTTGTTTTAATTTCTTTTTTTTTAGTCATTGGTGGACCTTTATTTAATTTATTTATTTGTATGCGGTGCTGAGAATTGAACCCAGGGCCTCACACATGCTAGGCAAGCGCTCTACCACTGAGCCACAACCCCAGCCCCTTTGTTTTGCTTTTTATTGAGAGACTGGGTTTCACTATTGCCCAGGCTGGAGTGCAGCAGCTATACATAGTCACAGTCCCACTGCGGATACTTAGTATAGACCCCCAGCAGCCACAATCCATTGTAGCCTAGAACTCCTGACCTGACGCCATCCTCCTACCTCAGCCTCCCAAGTAGCAGGAACTGCTAGTGCATACCCCCATGCTTGGTTGGTTTAATAGCCTCCTGATAGATGGGAATTAGGATCTCATTACAGTTTTGATTTCCATTTCACTAATGCCTGGTGATGTTAAGCATCTTTTCATGTACCTGTTGGCCATTTGTATATCTTTGAAGAAATGTTTATTCGAGATATTTGTCCTTTTTTTAAACTGGATTGTTTGATGTTTTTGTTAAGTCCTAAGAGCTCTTTATATATCCTGGATCTTTGTCTCTTATAAGACATACAATTTGCAATGTGCAAACATTTCTTCCATGGGTTGGCTTTTCATTCTGTTGAGAGAGTCCTTTGTGGCATAAAAGGTTTTTGTTTTCTGTTTTTTTAATTTTGATGAAGTCCAGCGTAACTACTTTTGTTGTTGTTGTTGTATGTTTGGGTGTCATAAAACTTTCCCCTGTGTTCAAAGAGTTTTGTGTTTGGGGCTCTTATGTTTAGATCATCAGTTCATTTTTTAGTTAGATTTTATATGTGGTGTAAAGTAAGGATCCAATTCCATTCTTTCGAATGTGGCTGTCTAACATATTTGTACACTCACATTCCCAGCACCACATGTTGAAAAGAATGTCCTTTCCCCCATTGAATTGATTTTGGCACCCTGGTTCATTTCTGGGTTTTCTATTCTATTCCATTGGTCCCTGTGTCTCTGTACCACACTGTTTTGATTATTGTAGCTTTGTACTAACTTTTGAAATCAAGGTTTATGAGTCTTCCAACTTTATTCTTCTTTGTCAAATGCTTTGGTTATTTCTGACCCCTTAGAGTTCCAATAATTTTAGAATAAGTTTTTCTATATATGAAGAAAATACCGTTGGGGTATAACAGAGGTTGTGTTGAATCTGTAGATCCAGTTGAAGAGCACTGACATTGTAATACTATTATATCTTTCAATCTGTGAGCATGGGCTGTCTTTTCATGTATTGATGTCATCTTTAATTTCTTTCATTGTCATCCTTTTCATGATACAAGTCTTTGACCTCCTCGGTTGAGTGTGCTCCTAAATTTTTGCTTGTTTGTTTTGTTTTGCTGTGCTGAGGGTCAAACCCAGGGCCTTCTGCATGCTGAACAACCACCACTGAGCTATATCCCAGCCCCATTTTATTTATTTATTTTTTTGATACTATTGTAAGTAAAATCATTTCTTTTTGGATAATTTATTTTCAGTGTGTAGAAAGACACCTGATTTTTTTTTAAATTCTGTCTTTACAACATTGCTAAATTTATTAGCTCTAACAGATTTGGGGGGTGAATCATTAGGGTTTGTTACATATAGCATTGTGTCATCTGCAAACAGATAACTTTACCTTTTCCTTTATAATTTAAATTACTTTTATTTCTTTTTCTTGCCTAAATATTCTGACTAGAACTTCTAGTACTATGGGGTGTTTTAATTTTTTTAAATTTATATATGACAGCAGAATGCATTACCATTCTTATTACACATATAGAGCACAATTTTTCAAATCTATGGGGTGTGTTTCTTTTTTAATTTAGTACTCTGTTTGCTAGAGGTGGCAAACGTAGGCATTTTTATTTTGTTCCTGATGTGAAAGGAAGAGCTTTCAGTGTCTGAACACTATGGGTGATATTATCTATGGTCTCTCATATACAGCTATCTTATCCCAGCTGCTGTAACAAATACCATGCGACTTAAACGTTTATTTCTCACTGTTCTGGAGACCTGAAAGTCCAAGATGAAGGGACCAGCAGATTTAGCATCTGATACTTCTTGTCATATACCTTGTGTGTGTCCTCACATGGCCCAGAGAGAGATCTTCTCTCTCATGTCTCCTATTTATAAGGGCGCTAATCCCATTCGTGAGGGTTTCACCCTCATGACCTCACAAACTTCCAACGTCTTCACCTTTAAATACCATCACATTGGAGATTAGGGCTTCTCTAAATGAGTGTTGAGGGAGCACAAGCACTCAGTCTAGCAGTTGTCTTTACTGAGGTAGATTTCTTCTCTCCCTAGTTTGTTGAATGTTGTTTATCATGAAAGCATATTGTATTTTGTCCAGTGTTTTTTCTACGTCAATTGAGATGTCCACATGGGTTTTTCCCCTTTGATCTGTGTATCTGGCATATTGCATTGATTGATTTGAATATGTGGAACCATCTTTGCATTCCAGGGATAAGTCACACTTGGTCATGAGACATAATTCTTTTAATATGCTGTTGCATTCCGCTTGCAGGTTTGCTGTGGAGTTTGATATTCATAAGGGGTATTGATGTGTAGTTTTCTTGTGTCTTTGTCTGGCTTTGGTATCCGGTTAATGCTGGCCTCATAGAATGAGTTAGTCTGCAGTCTTTGGGAAGAGTTTGGAAAAGGTGTAGATACTCGGGGTGCCAGGAAGGAATCAGTATCGCCTACCCTGGGGTGAGGGTGAGGACCAAATGAGCAAGTAGGCATGAGCTCTTAGAAGATGCCCAGCACAGGGGAGCACCAGGGATGCAGGATATGCTGTCGGCCAGCACCGTCAGCCCATACTACGGCAGCTCTGTCATCTTTCAGAGGAGGGACCGAGAGCTCAGACAGCATTGGCTCTGTTGGGGCCTCCAGTCCCCTGTCTCTGTACCCCTGCTTCCCTGCCTTGCCAAGGAGGAGACTTAAGAGGGGCAGGTGGGACAGGTGTAGGGCCCACTGAGCCTTAGAGCCAGTATCCTGGCAACCTCTCTCTGTGTTTTCATTGTTCCTCCTGGAGCCCATCTGAGGAGCCAGTCTGTGTCTGTGGAAGGTCAGCACAAACATCCCTGAAGGAAGAGGTTTCAGCAGGCAGAGCCTGTCCACCCACTCTGACACTCTTGAGAGTCACCACCGGGTAATTTTTGGAGCCTGAGTATGAGAACGTGGTCAGAAGACCTGCGTGTCCCCCACCCCACACATGCACCCTTAAGGCCTGGATCTCCTAATGGCCTCTGGCCAGCATCCTGACCTTCCTCCCCTCAGGCAGCCTACCCTCTCATCAGGTCTTCTACCTCTCGATCCTGGAGGCTGGAGGAGCACACCGTGCTGAGAGTCGCTCATCGCCACGGCTCTGGGGGCCAGGGGGGCCAGCCTGAGCCACTACCCCAAAGCCAGCAGACCTCTTGACCCTGGTGGACTTCCCCAAAGTAGACAGGCAGTTATAGGCAGCTTGCATGAGACCCTGCCCAGGAGAGTCGGCAGCTGGAGAACGAAGGATTGCCCACTACAAGATCTGGGAGGAGCCCAGCCCTTCCACCTTAGGCAGTGACCTCAGTGCTTAGGGTTTGGGGACCTCCTGGGGCAGGTCCCAGGACCTTCAGTCACAGCCCACCCTGTCTATGCCTCCTCTGAAAGATGCAGTAGAGTTGCAGGTTTCACTGGCCTAGTTCATGAGAGCCCAGTATAAGCCAGACAGGGTGGAGCATGCCTGTCCCAGCGGCTTACGAGGCTGAGGCAAGAGAATCATTTGAACACAGGAGTTTGAAGCCAGCCTGAGCTAAATTGAGTGAGACCCCATTCCCCCCCCCCCCCCAAAAAAAAAAGGGAGAGAAAGAGGAGCACAAAGAAAAAGAGGGCCCAGAGCACAGACAGCAGTGCCAGGACCAAGAGCCAATATGGGGTCTTGTGGTGGGGTTGAGGGTGCAGGGACAGTGTTTGGTGGAGTTTGTGCGGGTATGCAGCAGAAGGTCTGGGCCAATAGAGCAGATGTGGAGAGGAGAGGGCAAGGCTTCTGCCCTTGAGACCACAGCTTAAGTGTACCAGCTCTGTGGCCTGGGTCATCCCAGTGGCCCTGAGTGGTCTTAGCCTGGACCCCTGATCTGCAGCCAGGCCACCACACCACCACCCTGCCTCGCCTCCCCAGGAGTTCCAGCATGGCAGTTCCATGGTCTAGGGGCTAATTGGGCCCCAGGTGGCTACCAACCCCGTGTACATAGATCTCACCCATTCCCTCAGCTTCCTGCCTTCCAGGCTGGTTGGTAATATTCACAGCCCTGCAGGCTACTCAGAAGCAGGTGCTCAGATGTACCTGTGGCTTGGATTCCCTTGCTGGTGGCCTCAGGCCACCCTGATGTCCTCTCCTTGCTCATCTGTCCTATGGGACCAGTGAAGCTAGGAGTGCAGACCAGTGGACAAACCTCTCACTGTCAGGATCTTGATTTCTCAGGGATCCCTGCGCACAAGGATCAGCATCTAGAAACCCAGCATCAGCTGGGCATGGTGGCACATGCCTGTAATCCTAGCAGCACATGTGGTGGAGACAGGAGGATCGTGAAACTGCCAGGGTCTTAGGCTATAATAGACCAACTGCTCCTGTCCTACGCACCACACAGGGTCATTGTGGCCATCCAGCAGCACTGTTCACAGGTCTGCAGGCTCCATGAGCCTGTGCCTCCCTGCTTCCATGGTCAAGTGTAAGCCCCTTTCCCACACAGCAGCTGGCACTACTATCATCAGAAGCCCAGGTCTTACAGGTGTGAGCCTCTGCTGGCAGGACGGGGCCCTCAAGTCCCTGGAGGGGTGGTGGCCACAGTCTCTTGGCTAAGCCTCCAGACCCAACCTAGACCACATTATTTATTCCCCCATGTGGTAAATTTTGCAAATATATTTTCTCACCTCTTCATGGATACACTGGAGCCCCAGGCCAGGGCTAGTCATGAGATGCAGAAAAGGTGCATGCAGGAGGATGCGGCAGGACCTCTGCATTGTCCTCTTGGTATTCTTGATACCGTGATTCATCAATGTGGAGCATTTGTCTTCTGGGTACTTCCTTTGGTCCCGGCTACCCCTTTCTGTGGATCCCAGGTCCTTCACTGCTTCCTTCTACCTGGAGAGGCCCCGCCCCTTGGGGTGGGAGGAGCCGGGGCTCTGGGAAATAGGAAGCTGCTCTGCAGGCCTCCTTCCTGACCTCCCCTGCTGCTGCTGTTCTGGCTGTGCCGGGCTCCACCCAGGGTTTGTGCAAGTGCTCCTTAGGTGTGGACAGTCACTGCCACTGTTTGCTCTCAGTTTTATGGAGTGGCTGTTGTGATCACTAGTGGGTCAGCTTCTTTCTAAGCCTCGAAGCCTTAGCCACTCTGAGGCCTCACTCTGCCCAGGCCCCATGGGACCAGGCTAGCAGGGAGACAGGCAAGGAGAGGAAAACAGCATGGTACAGCCTGAGGTGCCCCTGGCGTGGGAATCAGAGGTGCCTGCAGGCAGCACTCCTTGGCAAGGGCATGAGGTCCGTGGTGGGGTACTTAGATGCCTAGTACTGTGAGTGCAGAATTGGGCTCTCAGGAAGGAAAACTGAGCCAGGGAGCAACTCGATCAGACCCAGAGACAGAAATCACACAAGCTGTGCACAGGTAAGGGCCTCTAGCCACACCAAGGACCCCAGAGTCACCTGGGAGATCTCCAGGGCCCTTTTGCAGCAGGAATAGGAGCAGACTATAGGAGGGCCAGACAGGTGGGAGGAGGTCCCAAGGAGTCTCTGCCTGGGAGCCTGTCATTCAGAGGGACACCATTGCCATGCCCAACAGCAGCAGGCGTGGGGTCCCTCTTGACCCTCAAGGTGGCAGTATGAACCCTTAGAGGAGGTGGAGTTGAAGTCATGTCCAGCTAGTGGCACAGGATCAATAGACCTCAGCCCATCTCCCACTTCAGGAATTCTGCTCAGCATGAAGGGTGTAGGGACCTTGTGCTGTAGTTTCTTGATCTTGCTGCAGGAGGTGGATACTGGGGGTTTTTCACACTCTGTGTACTGGTCCTCCCTCTCTTATCTCAGACGCCCTCCTGTGTGAGTCAGGTCTTTTCCACTGGGAATCCATCAGCTGACAGCACCCAGCCACCCTTCCTCTTGCTCTCATGAGTCATTGCCCCCTCCCCCACCAGGCCATGTGCCCTGGCCTGCAGCCTGAGTGCCCCAGATCAGGGGCCTGGCTCCCTGATCCAGGTGCATTTCCCCTGCTTCAGGGCATCGCAGTCCCTCCCCTGCAGTACAGTCCCGGCCTCCTGTGCTCCCACTGCCCATTCACACTCCCCTCTGCCAGGCTCTTCCTGTGAGTCCATCAGCCCTCCTGTAGCCAGGATACTGGAGCCCTGGCATCCTGCCCTGAAGCCCTGGCTGATGGACTCTCTGCCTGCTCCTCCTTGGAAGCAGGACCCTGGAGCTTGTGGGTGAGGAATACATATCCTCCACCCCTGTGAGAGACTAGCCCTGAGTTGGCTCTGTGTTCAGACTCATGTGGGTGTCCCTGCCCCCAGTGTTCAGTCCACAGACGGGCCAGAGCCTTGGGCCCAACTACTCTCAGGAAACCACCCTCGGTCAGAGCAGGTCCAGGCCATACAACCCAGAGCCCATCCAGACTAGTGGCTGCCAGGCTCCGACCCCAGAGAAAACAAGCGTGCGGCAAGCCTGGCCAGCCAGGATGGCCCCTCATGGGTCCTCTCTCCCCATCTGCACTGAGGAGATGTCTCTAGCAGTAAGAGAACCTGCAGCAGAGCAGGGCTGGAGTTTCTGGTGGTGTTGCTCAGCCCTGCCCTCTGGCCACCTCTCCCAGCTCTCCTCACTGCTGCCCTGTGCATCCCCCACCTCCAAGACAAGCCCAGGCTTCTCCAGAGATCCAGAGCCCTTCTCCTGAGCCAGACCCTCCCCTTATAGCCACTTGGGATAGAAGAGCTTGATGTGCAAGAGTCACCTGGGCAGCAGTGGCAGAGACGTAGGTTCAGAGGCCCCTGTGGCCCTGCACAATGAGGGAGTTGAATGGGAGAGGAGGGCTGAGGCTCACTCGGGGATGAATGAGTGTATGCTCAGGTGGAAGAGTCTGGGCATGCAGCCAGCTTAAAAGGCTCTGAACACACATCCTTGCATGGTAGAAGGCTCCAGGTGGAGCATGGCAGCAGGACCAGTGCCATGGGACAAATCTTGGAGAGACCCTGCCCCACCAGTGTGTCTTTTAAAAGCCCTGCCGTGCCAGGCAGAGCACAGCACGCACCAGGGTTCCTAGATCCACCTTGCTCCAGGCAGGCACCAGCCAGCCCTGGGAGACCTCGGCTCCCACGCCAGAACTCCTTTAGGACCTACTGAGCTTGCTCGAAGCTGGCTGCCCTGACTGACGCACCTGTGAGCTTACCTAGCACCCCAGGAGGTCCGTCACAGGAAGGACTCTGCAGAGGTGGCCACTGCTTCCTCCCACGGCTCTGGGCCTCCAGAATCTCCAGCCTTCTAAGAGCAAACCATAGCCCTAATGTCAGGCATTCTGGGACCCTGGGCAAGGGTAGAGGGTACGGGAAGTCTCTCTCTCCCATGCTGGTGGCTCCTGTTGACCCAGGAGACGATGTGTAAAGCACCCAGACCAGTAATGCCTGCGTATAGGAGGGAACTCTGTCAACAGTTGTGTCTCTAGTACCTTGGCATTTTGTCATATCAGCTTAGGCCCCCATATGCAGAAAGTTGCTGGCAGGAAGAGGAAGCATTTTTGTCCTGGTCCTGATCTGGGAAGAAATACATCTAACTCTTACCCACAGGACTATGTTTTCTCTGAGTTTGGGGGTATTCCATTACATTAAGGGAGTTTTCTTTTATTCCTACTTTACTGAGAATTTATATTGTGAATATGTATTCAGTTTTAGCAAATGGTTCTTGTACACCTGTTGAGATCTATAATGTGTTGCTATGGTAAGTCACATATGTGTCTTTTTTCATATTAAACCATCCTTGCATACCTGGGATAATCCAACCTGCTTATAGTATAGTATATGTTATATGATGTTTTGGATTTGATATGAAAAGTTTTGCTTGGGATTTTTTTCTTGTGGATTAAATGGACTGTAATTTTCCTTTCTTCTGTGTTTGTCTGATTTGGGTATTGGGGTTCCATTGGCCTCATAGAATAACTTGGGGAGTATTCACTCCTATACTCTGTCTAGAAAAATTTCCTTAAAACTGGATAATCTATTCCTTATAAATTTGGTAGAAGCTGAGTGTACACACCTGAAATCCCAGCAACTCTGGAGGCTGAGGCAGGAGGATTTCAAGTTCAAGATCAGTCTCAGCAATTAGCAAGACCCAGTCTAAAAATAAAAAGGAATGGGGATGTAACTCAGTGGTAAAGTACCCCTGGGTTCAATCTCTAGTGCTACATAATTAATTAATTTTGGAAAATATAATTTGGTAGAAATAGTCTGAATTTTCTTCGTAGAAATATTCCCCTCCACTTTTATTTTGAAAAATGTCAAACCTATAAAGAAGTCGAAATACAGTTTCAAAGAAGTTGAAATAGTAGTAAAATGAGACTTTTACCTTTCACATAGATCCACAAAATAAAACATTTTGTTTTATTTGTACTCCCTCACTTTCTACATACGAATGTGGACCTGTAGATAACAAATATGCTTACGTATGTGGACACTTGCGTGTGATTACATAGGTGTGTTGCTTTTAGCATAAACATTTTTTAAAGTAAGCTGTGGGTCTTCCCACAGCTTTTTAAACTGTTGCTTTGACCTTTCTTTGGAAGTTATAGAGCTATTTATGAGTTGTACATTTGAACATTTTATCTGACGGCTTTTCTCTTTCTCTGTCTCTTGCATGCTCTCCTGGTGCCGTCCTTCAATTGGCGAGAACAGGTAAGTCCATTACAGCTGTTTCCTCTCCTTTCCATGCTGGATCAGGCCCCACCTCATGCAGGGCACCAAGCTATGGACCTCAGAAAAACAGTGCCAGAGGTGTTTCTTGGGGAACCTGTCATGCCCACATGGCTGCTCAGTAACAGCCCTTGGCAAGCAGGAGACGTATTTCCTGATGCTTATGACAACACTCCCAGTTCTTATGAGTACACTGTGGGCTCCGTCCTTGGCAGACACAAATCAGGCATGTGATCTGGGATCTGGGAGTCTTCAGGTGCAGGAAGATGAGCCAGTTTGCCCATCTGCCGAGGGGGTCTAATAATGTTGACCATAGCAGGCGTCACAGGAACAAAGCAAGGGAATGCCTGGCAGGCCTCACTCCCCCTTGGAGGTACCAACCACAAAAACACTTGACAGGACAGGGACCCTAAGTGTCCCTGTGGGCTGAGGGAGGACTCCCGAGGCAGCAGGACCAAAGGTCACTATTGAGGTGATAATTCTGCCAGTGCGTCAACCAGAGGAGGTTACCACCATCCTGTGAGCAGAGCCACAGATCAACAGCACCTCAGGTGGTAGAAAGCAGAGTGGGGATGCTGATTTGGACTTGGGGTGACTTCTTTCTGAAGTGTACTGTTTGAGGCTTTGAATTTTTCTATCTAGAGTGAAATAGCCAATGCTCCAGAGCATTTGAGGCCATCTATCCCCTGCTCCACTGTGCTTATATGGGTAGATGGTAGGGGCAGGTGTCAGCCCCATCTTCTCTGGAAAGAGGGGCAAGACCAGGAGCTTTTACCTGGGATCTTGGGAGAAGAGGTCATTTTGGAGTGTGGAGCCACACACCAGCTATGGGGTCCGCAGATTGGGCCTGGAGGAGATCCTAGGACACTCCTGTGGTCTTCAGTCAAATCCTGGCCCTCCTGACCCTCAGAAAGGCAGATCATTTGTGGCCTCGTGAGACGCCGCTGGGAACGCCCTGAGCCTCCCAGGCCTCCCTGACCACACCTTCTTCAGAAAGAAAATCAGATTCAATTATGGACATTACCTTTTTGTTTGATTCTTTCTTCCTTTGGCTTGAATAAAATGGGAGAAATATAGAAAAAGCAAAAGAAAAATTGACCAGGATTCCAGGCAAGGACAAGCCTCTTACCACCCAGATGATGTTAGTGATTCTGCCCTGTCTCCTTTCTGTGCCTGGTTGGCAGAGCATTGGCCTAAGGGTGTATCTCCAAGCTTGGTGTGACTCTTGCTCATTGTGCATGTAGAAGTGTGCTCCTGGGTCAGCAACTCAGTGAGGCCCTAAGCAACTTAGCAAGACTCCATCTCAAAATAAAAAAATGAAGAGGGCTGGGGATGTGGGTCAGTGGTAAAACACCCCTGGGTTCAATCCCCAGTACCAAAAAAAAAATGTTCCTGAGTTACTGCAGATGCCCCAGAAGGGCTGTGCCTCCCAGTTGCCATGGAATTGCCAGGCTTAGCATGCCCTTGACCCCTTGCTTATTAGCCCCTGAGCACTTTGGAACCTGGCAAGGACAGTCTCCAACAAGCTGCAGAGTACTGCATGGTCCCTTTGTCCATGGTTATGCTGGGTAGGGTCTATGCCTGACACACACCTGCTGAGAGATCTGCCTAATCGTGGGCATCGGGATCAGGTGGAGACTGGCCACCAAGGACCAGTATATTGCATACCCTGGCAGAGCCTCAGCCAACCTCACAGTCTTCACATCCTCCCTTGGGCCTGGGTAGCTGTAGTGTAGGTGGAAGTTTCAGGCTGTGGTGACGTGGGGGAAGAGCAGTTTGATCCCTGGACAACAACCCTATCAGAGGCTAGGAAGCAGAAAGAGTGAGCCCCAATACTCTTATCAGGGACAAGAAGAGATCGGGGCCCTGGAGGCAGGTCTCCCTGCTGCCTGGCTACCTAACTCCATATCCAGCAGAGGAGCAAAGCACCATCATCTTCCCTGGCCCGCCCCCCACTTCCCCAAGGAGTGGGTGTGTGCATTCAGACAGAAGTGACATCTCACTGTGGGTATCAGAAGCCAGAAAGTCTGAGGCAAGTGGGTGTAAAATATGAGTGAATGGCAGCCCTTTGGGGTCTTGAAGCCTAGCTGGGCTCACCTCCTTGTCAGGGTCCACTCACTGGAGCACTGCCCAGCAGTATTAGGAGCTTGGGAGTTGGGAGGGCAGAGGGATATGGTCCTCACCACCCCCTGCTTAAACTCAGCCTCCAGGCAGAACATCATTCTGATGTCCAACCAAGAGAGCCCTGCTCACTGAGAAGGCTAATGGAAAGTACCCTCAAGCTTGGCCTTGCTGACCAGCCTTGCTGAGAGGACATGACCAATACCTCCTCACCGCATCCTAGGCAGGGCTCCTGGAACCTCCAACCATACCTGACATCTGCCAAATGGGGACACTCACGGGCCTAGCATCCCAACCCCGCCTCCCAGTCTGCTGGGTACCTGAGTAAGGGACTTGCTGTGAGTCTGCATTAGCCATGCATGGGGGCACAGCTGGGAAGTGTGTCTAGGGGGAAGGGCCCTCACCTGTGCCTTTGTAGCGGGGCCCAGGTCTTGAGCAAGTCCACTGAGGCACCCTCAGTGTGGGGAATAGGGAACCCTCCTAGGAATGGAGAGTGACCAGTACACAAGCTGGGGCCAGGGGGCACACCCAGCACCTCCCCCATTTACTTCCCCCTTACTACCCATGCACAGGTAGGTAGGTGTACCCTTGCAGGTATGCTGACCTGACAGGAAGTCACCCACTCCCCAGGGCTCTCCTGGGGCCTTGTCATGGTCTAGTGAGATTATGAAGGTGAGGGGGGTTTGGGGCTTCCCCCAAGGAGACCTGGGCCTTCAGGGATACCTTCGAAGGGTCTGCCTGCCTTGAGGACATTATGCCATATGATGCATCCAGATGATACCTCAGTTTCTCTGCCCGTGTGGGTGGAACTCTGCAGGGAATGAGGGCCACTTGGTATAACGGACCACTGTGTTCCCTCAGACTTTGCTCATTGTGCAGAGACAGACAGACAGACACAGAGACAAGACAAACCCTTTCAGGGCATGCCCCACCTCCTCTCACTAGGCTCCCTCTCTGAATGTCTCTGCCACCTCCCAGTGGCACCACCAATTAGGGCCCAGGCTTTCAACACATGAGCTTTGGGGAAAAGTCCACATCCAAACTACAACACTAACCTGTTCATAAAACAAGAAGTGAAGATTTTCAGAAGCCCACTTTAATAACAGATGGTGTTAGGAGGGAGAAGACTGGAGGTGTATCCTACGCCCAAATTAATAAGACTGCTAGCATTGTCTTTTTTTAACAATTGGGTATTTTGAAACAAGGATGGGAAATTTCATTTTTCCCACCATTTCCTAACAATGTCCTGTCCTTGAAACCAGGAACTCATTTCCTCTTCTCACCCACCCATGCACCTGGGTGCACTGCCAGCTCTAGACACACGGCGTGAGCTCAGCCACACACCCCCGTCTCTGTCCCCCATGGGTTTTCTGGAGTGTCCTCGCCCCGCCCTTTGCCAGGACTGCTGCTCTGCATCCTCCAGGTCTCAGCTCAGAGCTCTCATCCTCGGAGGCCCTGCCTGACCAGGAGCCACAGGAGACCCTGTCCTTCCCGTGGTTCTTGCTTATCTGGTTATTTAGCAGCTGTATTCCTTGCCTTCCCTGAGGCTGCTGGGAGGAAGGAATGTCCCCCTGTCCTGCACATAGCAAGCACTCAGGGAATCCTCCTGTGAAGGGCAGACCAGAGGGGACAGAGAGCTGATCCCTGGAGTGAGTGAGGTCACACTGCTCATACCTGTCCCTTTTCCTGGCACCTGAGCAGGTTGTACCTCCTTGGGATGAGTGAGTAGATGAGTGGGTTCCTCACCTTTGGATCCTTGCCGGCCGTAAAGCTCTTTAATACACATCCTTCCACCAGTCCTTATGGACCTAGGAAGTAGGTACGCTCTGGCCACCTATTTAGTAAAAACACCTAGGGGCTCAGAGGGACCAGGTGATTGTCCCCAGGCCACCCAGGAGAATCTGGCAGAGCACAGTCCCACCTGCCCATCAGTCTGACTCTGAGACCTCTTCCTTGTTCTGCTCCCTTTTATATGGCTTCTCCCTCCTCAGGACAGAGCTGATTGGAGCAGCTGGACTGTCTCAGTGCTGACCCAGGAGGGGGCAGACATGGAGATGGAGGCTCCCAGCACCCTCCTCCCACCATTACACCCTCTCCCCACCCCCTATCCATACAGAAAGGCCCAGGCCCCCTGGGGGGCATTTGCCTAAGCTGTCACCAGGCAATAATTGGCAGGCCCGGAGCTTGCACCTGGATAGGAAGATAATAGATGCCACCAGGCCTGGGGCAGGATTTAGCCTGGCAGGGGGATGGAGGCGGAAACAAGGGTAGTGCTGATGCTGGAGGGGCCCTCTGCTGTCTGGAGCTTTGCTGGAATACAGCATCTGCTCAAACAACCCTTTATCCTGGCCACAACTCCCATGGGACCCAATGGCACCCCCACACAGGGGCTCTGCCTGCACATCCTTTTCTCTGTGTATATGTGATACTGGAGTCGAACCCAGAGGCATTCAACCACTAAGCTGTATTCTCAGCCTTTTTTTTAAATTTTTTTAGTTTGAAACGGGGGTCTCACTAAGTTGCCCAGGCTGGCCTCGAACTTGTGATCCTCCTGCCTTAGCCTCCCAAGTCACTGGGATTGCAGATGTGCACCACCACACCTGGCACAAGCCTTCTCTTCTGAGGCTTTTGCTGGCTTCCATAGTCAGCACCAAGCTTTACGATGAGAGGAGGTCTTGGGAGAACGAGCACAGAGCACCTGGTGTGGAGCGGTGCAGGCTCACACACCCCCGAGTCTGTGCCTGCTGAGGCTCTTTGGGCTCCACTGGAGTTTGGCAGGGAACAGAGGACATGGGTCCCCACCAGACACCTGGCCTGGGCACCCCAGAGAGGAATATCAGAGCCCAGAGAGCTTGGGCCACACATCACCCTGGCTCCAGGAAACAAGATCACCTTCACACTAGAATCTGCCAGAGTTCACAGAAAATTCAGCAGCCGGAGCCCTGTGCAGGCATGGTCAGAAACAGTGTGCTAACACTGTGAGAGAGAAGAGAGATTTCCCCAGGAGAAGCTGGCAGTTCTGGTCCCCGGCCTCCACCACCTGACCAGATGGGCCCAGATGGGGCCTTTGGCACCACCCACCCCTGTGTTCACTTGTAGTCATGCAGTACGTGCAGTTCACATCCATGTCTGAAAGCAGCAGGACCCGAGTTTAAATCAGCATCCTTGGTCTCCCTGAGCCTGGTCCTCGGAAGTGGCCCAGAATCCCAAAGCTAGTGGGCAGATAGTACATACAGTAAGTAAGTGCTTAGTCAGTACAGGTTCTTTGGTATGCTCAGGTTTCCTGAAGACCAGAGATAGGTTCGCTCCCCTGGGGTGTTCTGGTGAGTGGCAGGACAGCAGTGGAGGCAATCCTGGGGGCCAGCATGAGGAGCCACTTGACCAGATACTGGGTATCTATAAAGGCCGTGCTCAGAATTGGCTACTCCAAGGTGCCTTGCAATAAGGGGCTCCGGCTGTATTGTCCTTACTGGAGGAAAGTCACACCCGCTCAGGCTCAGTTCTTAAGGGACAGAGAGTCATACTTCCTTAGCGTGGTAGGTACTGGTGTGTCCAGGGAAAGGGGGAGGTCCTGGGGCAGGGGCTGGGCGCATGCCTGTGGATATGTGTAGGGCAGATGGCAGAGTGTATAGGGCAGATGGCAGACTATGGCGGGGGACAGATGGCAACAGATGGGAGGGAAGGTCCTAGAGTGGGGGTAGGGAAAGGTGTCTGTTGCCAGCCCAGGGCACAGAGGCCAAAGGAGGGTCACACGAAAATGCCTAAGCCATGAATTCCTGCCTTTGAGCACCCAGCTTCACATTTGGCCACAGGAGCCTGAGAAGACTTGGAGCCAGGAAGCCTGCTCCCAGCAGGAAGCCCCAGAGCACTGAGCAGGAAGGAGAATGGCTGCCTGTGGGCCTGGCTGATAGGGAGATGAAGGGAGTGGGGGCTGCCCATCGGGCTGAGTGTCAGCCCGTCTGCAGCTTGGTCCAGGCCTGTGTCCCCTGCCAGGGGAGAGCTTCCCCAGTCTGTTCTCTGGACCTACAACGTAGGGGTTAGGCCTGGGGGGCTTATTTTTATCATTTTCATCTCCAGGTCTCCCACAGTCCTAGGAGGTGATTGTAACCCCCACCCAAGCTTGGGGTGGGAGAGATGTTTCTGCAGAGGTAGAAGCTGCCTCGGAGCTTAGCACAGCTGAGAGATGCCAGCCCCTTGCCAAGAGGGAGCAGAGTTCTGTGTGCCCCGGGCACCATGCACCTTCACTGAGCCAAAACCCACCCCTGCTGGCTTTTGACAGAAGGAAGGGAGAATGTGGCAGACACATACTAATGGCAGAGTGGGCACCTGTGTCAGGGCTCAGCTCCCTCGAGATCGCACAGTTCCACATGTGAGTGCCACTGCTAGAGGCCACTAGCTCACCCTGGACACCTGGCCCAGGGGTCACCTCCTCCTGGAGGCCTCTTGGTTGTTCCATGCATGGCAGAGCCTCACATTGGAATAGCTTAGACAGTGACTCCCAGGCCACCAGGTCCCTTGATGAGGGGTCTCTGGGATGCTCAGGGATGCCTTCCACAAGAGGAGACCTTTAGCGAGCAGCAGAGTCAGAGTTCCTCCAGGGTCTCTCTTGCTCAGACCCGTAGATGCTTGGCAAGGTGACAGTGACAGGTTCACCGTGTTCCATCCTGTGAGCAGATTCTAGTGTGTTGCCCTGGGGATGCTGTCACCTTCTCCCCAGCTCATCACCATGTGGGAGGAAGCTGGAGAACCCTGTCCCCATTTTCCCTGCAGGAGCTGGGAGGTGGGCTCATAGTGTGGCACACTCAGGATCACACAGCTATGGGCCTAGCTGTTTGCTGGAAAGGTGACCTGGAGGTGTTGCTGAGTGTGTCAAAGTAGAGACAGTGTGACAGGGAAGTAAGCCTGTCCCTGGAACTGTCTGGTCCCTTGAGTATCCAAGGCCCAGGAAATAGTGGCCATTGAGGTCTGTCGGGCCCGGGTGGCTTGGAGCCTGGGCTTGCTCAGGTTTCTGAGTTGAGCCGTCTGCTATCCCACAAGGCTTGGTCCCTCTCCAGATAGAGTTCCTAGTGGCACCGGCTTCTGTCCTGCACTCCCACACTGGCCTGACCGCTGGTCTGTGTGGCGGAGTTGGGAGGGGGCTGGAGCAGCTGAAGAGGCCCTGAGGTAGTGGCTCACTGCAGCCTCTCCCGTTGTTCCATGCATGGCAGAGCCTCACACTGGTGCATGCCCTCCTGCCTCCACGTCTCCACCCACCTGCCTTCCCAGCAGGGGGCAAAAGTGCTGATAGGACTCCACCCAGTGAGCTGGCATCTCTGTCATGAGACCTCTTCCCTGTCCCCGGTAGGGTAGGGCCATGGGGTGTGTAACCAGAGGGGAACCTGTCCAGGCCAGAGGAGGTGGCCCGCCCCAGCATCCCACAGCAGGTACTGCCCAGGGTGGGTCAAAGTCCAGGATGTGACCTCTGTTCCCATGCCACCCAGGACTGTCCTGGTTTCCGTTTAGAGTCGTTCAGCCCTGTGCTGGTGTGTCTTCACTGCAGGTCCAGAAGACTTCTCCGCCTTTTAACTAATTCACTGTGCTTTAAAGGAAATAGCCTGTGATTTTTGCTGACAACTAAGTTAAAAAACACTACCACCCCTGGGCCATAGTTTGGACATTGGTCAGCAGGGTGCCCAGCCAGCATTGTGGACAGGCTGATGGACAAGTTTACCTGGCCTCCCAGGGGTTGTCCAGATCAGCCTCTGCACCAGCCAGGTGGTGGCTCAGTAGTGAGCTGATCTCACCAGACAGTTAGAGCCCAGGTCCAAGTGGGCCTGGCCTCCACCCACACTGCCTGGCCAACTCTGTGGCCTGAGTTAGCCGTTGGGACCCCTTTAGGACTCACTTTCCTTGTCTGCAAAATGGGAATCAATTTTGCCCATAGGTGTCAGTGAGTGGTCAGGATGACCAGGTAAAGAACCAGCAGTTCAGCTAAGTAATTAATTTGGCATTATTGCCACCCTGACACCACAGGCCCTGCTGACCCAACCTCTACCACCCCCACCCCCAGAGCTCACCCTCTGATCATGCCTAGGTCTTTAGTGCATTGCTCTGAGTAGATGGATCAGGTTCAGAGGCCAAAACAGGGTGGCTATAATTTCCCTCCCTTTGCAAAAGAGACTAGCAGAGACAGGATATGCTGGGGGTTCAGCTAGGGAAACACCAGGGACCCAGGATCTTTCTCCATCAGCCCCAGAAAGTGGACCTTCCACCTCATGGTACAAGATGACTGCTGATGCTCGGCAGTTATATCCACATTCCAGCCAACAGGAGGAAAAACAGGACAAAGAAGGATGTCTCTAAGGACATCCGGATGGCCAGACTTAGTCACACAGTCACACCTGGCTGGGAATTGGCTCCTGGGCTGCTTCCTCTTTAGGGACTTCTATGCTATTTCCTGAACCTATCTCTGGGGGACAGTGCACATGAGCACAGCTCTTTGTATTAGACAGTCTTCTTCCAACCGTCATAAGAATTCAGTTTACCTGGGTGGGCCAATGAAGCCCTCCTCACTTTGCTAGAGGCAGGTGAGGCAGGGAGCAGAGTCGTGAGGCCAGCAGAGCCCCAGCTAGCCCATCCTGCCCAGGATCCAGGGTCTCCTATGTCTGGGATTTGCCTTGGCCATGCTCCCTTCCTGTAAGAAGGTCAGTGTTCCAGGGGCTACACTGAAGCTGGGACCCTCCAGGGACCCAGTGACTTTGGGCCATTCATTTGCCCCTCTGGGTGTCAGTTTCCTGTCTGCACTTGGCACCCAGATCTCACGGGTCACTGATGAGGCCTTCAAGGGCTCTGCCAGCTGCACATGCTGTCTGCCCTGGGCCTCCCAAAGCAAAGGGGGCCCTAGGAGAAGGCTGGGCAGCCCTGCCTTCCCAGGAAGCTCATGGGCAAGCGCTGCCCACACCTGTGCCCACACAGCACCTGATTCCTGAGGTCGTGAGGCCTGCCTCTGAACCTGAGTGTTTTGGGAAGCAGATTCAGTTAATCGACAAAGATAACCCCTGCTGTCATGCAGATGTTACCAGGAAGGGACAGTGCCCAGCAGCATTTTCCACCCTGCATTTGGAGATGGGCTCCCCAGTTGGTGGTCTGGATTTTCCTGCAGGGACCAAGAAGAGCAACCTGCTCCTGCATACAGGTCAGGTGCAAGGAGGTGAGATGCAGGATAGGGGTCAGTGCCCATGGGGAACCTGTTCAGCAGCGTGTTCCGGTGGCAGCTGGGAGCAGGTCATCTCCTCTGGGTTGTGCCCTTTGCCGCCTCCTCTATCTGCTGCTGAGCCCTATTAGCAGGGAAGTGACACAGCCTTACAGCCCTGGGGATCTTCCCGCTGTGGGCCCCTTCCTGCTACAGGAAAGGGGAGGAAGTAGCTGGACCCACAAGGCTTCCACCTCATAGCGG